>NC_060260.1:16841020-17441020 GCF_021901455.1 Neodiprion lecontei
CTTTTTTTTGCCTTCAAAAATACCGAAAGATCCTGTTTGATAATAATAGCTTCTAATATTTTCAGGTACGAAATAATTCATTGTCAAAGCTGGACTAAATTTGTCAGGCATGGAAGCATGTAAGTAAATTTCCAATTACGTGATCTTTGACAATGACAATATTTTAACATGGATTCAATAATAAAATTCGTTTTTTTTTCAGCAGGCTCGAAGTTTAAACTTTAACTGCTACGAGAAAAATTATGCCTTACCTGATGGTCAAAACGTTTAGGTGGCAAAGATCCTGGTTTCTCGAGCGGTGCAATCATTAGAACCATCGAACCTGGTTGTTTCGTCAGACATCAGGTGCCAGAGTGAATTTTATCAGACCATCGCCACCTTCTTAACATCAGTTAAGGCAAAATTGAAGAGCGGGATATACTACAGATCATAATGGCTGAATATCCCATCATTTTACTTTGATAGAGCCAGTAGCGATAAGTTTGTTACTTAACCGTTGCTGTCAATTCATTCTACCGAGGAATCATTCTGTGCACCATTGTAATTTAAGCATTATTATTGACCAGCATTGTTTTTCAAATTTCATACCATTTGATTTGGTATCTTATTTTGAAGCTTACTTTTACTCTCTTTGGCATTGAATTCAGATGAATAGTTTTTCAAGTCCTCAATTAGATTGTAGGGTTGAATTTTGCTAGGCAAACTGAATCAATCTAAATCTAGAACTGTTAAATAAGTTAAGTTAAAAATGTCTTTAAATTTAATCTTAGTTGACGGTGTCATCTGGCTAGCTAGTTGCACGATAACTTGAAACCAAATTCAATTTTACACTCTTTATAGGGTCCTACGCTAAGACTGAAAGCTTGTGAATCTCCATGTACCGCAATTATTTCTGCATTTCATGTTAGCATTATCTGGAGCAAAAAAAATCTCATTTTGAGATTGAAAATGGAACCTGAAACACAGAGTTATTCAATAGCACGAATTGAAAACCAAGAATGTTATAATGGTTTCTGCAACAAAGGGACTCTTTCCAAATATCCTTGTTAGAAGGTGATGTTCGGAGTACTATGAACAAGATATTGTATCGGATTACATTATTTGGAAAAAAATCTTTGTAAACTTCGTTGAAAATTAGATATTCATTTATTTTGATGGAACAAGGGACACAATCTTTACATTACTTTGAAATTGTCATTACTCTAAAACGTGATAGTTCTTGAACCTAATTGTGACATTGAGGCGCATTTTGAGAAACTTGATTTTCAACTTGTGTCACAGGATGTGATTTACATTCCGGAGTTCTACGCTTTCGATTAGATTTTCTTTGTTTCGAACCGCACTAACATGAAATACAGAAATCATTTTAATAAATCTAATATTACTTGAATTTTCAATTTGAGTATTAGGTTCCCTTCATTTAATTAATCGAACATCATTGAAAATTTGCGAAATAAATTCTGATAATCATTCGGAAATTCTAAATAGTAGTAGCAATAATTTGTTAATCGGAAAAAATACATTGACTATCGACTATTCGTAAATTTTATTGAACTATTTTCAAGAAAAAAAAGATTCACAGTTCCGTTACAGATAGTGAGATATTTAAATTTCTTGAACGCTCAGTTTGATGTCTCATTTTCGAAGGTGATAAAATTCAATATGACCGCCTGAAATCACAAAAGAGTGAGAAAGTTGCTTAGTTGCTTGAAAGTGGCGATGATCTTTGTACGTCTGACAAATTGAATGAGCAGATAACAGTGAATATCAGAGATGTAATTATTTTAGCCGTATCACCTGTTGATAGATAAAAATTCCATTGTTATTTCTAATGTACGAAATAATAAAAATGATTAAATAAAGTGTCCGCATTTACCTGCTGCGATTCTTCCAAGCACCCAACATTTAAACAGATTTCTCATCTTAGTCGAATGAAGCCAATTTTCAAAGAGCATTAGCATCAACTTTCCGAGTCATAACCTTGACTGTTTGAGATTCTAACCTCAAAAATTCGTATGAACTACAACGCCGCCAGAAACAGAGTTTGACAGCTGAAACTCGGAGTGGCCAACCTGCCCGAGCAGCCGATAAAACTCGCGCATGCGCATTATATGTATAGTTTCAAGAGATTGTCCCGGTATACAAATAAATGTATTTATATTTATTTATATTATTGTATAATATACGAATATATATAGACATATATTATGATTTTTAATTCACTTACAGAAAAAGAGAAATTCGAAAAGAAAAAATTTTTTCACAATGGATAAATTTATTGAAAATTGATATAATTATTCAAAAAATCCTACGTATTTTTAGATTATTTGCTCACATAATAATTGAATATGAATAATATCTATTAGGGAAAATAATTTATTCGAATCAATTATTTGCTTATTTTATTGAATTATTTAACCTAATTACCTCCATTTATATCCAATCAAATTAATGAATAATATACATATATATACATACGTACATATATAATAATATACATATATATATACATATATATATATATATATATATATATATATATATATATATGTATATATATATATACATATATACGTATATATGCATATATTCATATACCTATATATATATATATATATATATATATGGGCTATTCCGCGTCAACCGGATCAGTCATCTCTCAGATATTTTTTTAATTTGGCATGTGGATTGTGTAAGGGGAGTTAGATTTTTGTGCCAAAGCGCGAATCTCATAATGCAAAATTCGATTTTTTATTAACAATAACAAATTAGACTCCCATTTTTTTCAAAAATTCATAACTTCGGCAACAAATTAGATACAATTTTTTTTTTTTTTTCAAATTACGCGGAAAGCTCCATAGAATTTAAAAAAAAATACGAAATGGTAAAAAAAAGTTGTTATCAATTGTTTATTTAACAATTAATTTTTCAAAGATTTTTAAAACAGTGACCGACACGATCAAAAAATTTTTTTAAAATTCTGACATGTTCCTTGAACTGTACTACAACCTGTGAATTAATTCCAGAGGGGTGTTTTTCTTCGTTTTCGAGTAAAAAATCATTAAAGGTGTCGATGCGCATGAAATTGCGGCGCGTCGAGTCTCTACGTAATGGCGGGCGGCCGGTTGCCGTCCACCGCTACCCCGCGGCGGCGTCGCGGCGTTATTTTAGAGTCATTTTCACGATGTAGGACATGATTGAAAAATCTGAAAAAAATACTGTACCTTCACAAGGCCTGCTCAAAGCGATAAGTGAAGTTTCAAGAATGTGTTTTTCACCGTTTTTTTATTACAGAGATTCGAAATTTGTTATGACGCATTATGATTCAAACATGAATTACGAACACAGGTCAAGTGTTGTTCCAGGATATGGAATACCTGCACCTGTGCATGCGTCACCTAAATCCTTCACTATCCAGGTAGTCCAGGTAGGGTCACCACCTCGATTCCGCGAAGGGGTCATTTGGCTAAAGTCAGGTACATTGAATTGCACCTGCATCATGTTAGCCCCATTGGTGGAATTCAAGCAATTAGAAGAGTCGTTGGGTGGGTGAAGCACTATATTCCAGGATATGGAATACGTCCACCTGTGCATGCGTCACCTAAATCCTTCATTATCCAGGTAGTCCGGGTCACCACCTCGATTCCGCGAAGGGGTCATTTGGCTAAAGTCAGGTACATTGAAATGCACCTTCATTATGTTAGCCCCATTGGTGGAATTCAACCAATCAGAAGAGTTGTTGGGTGGGTGAAGCACTATTCTGAACGAGTATAAATTTCGAGCATTTCAAAATGCATAACATTCAATCGAATACCAGTGTAGCGATCAGTGCAATACATCGTCTCATTCTTCACACAAGTAATTCATTTCTGAAAGCAATGTCTACAACAGATGTGAAACGGTGCTGTAATCCTTTCCAAAGAGTTGGCCATAATTGGGTGCGAAATTTGGTAAAGCCAGTGACACCAGCATTACGGAAAAAGTTTCCGGACCTAGGAGAATATGTGTGCATGGATTGTCGAATAAAATTGTACAAATGCAACACAATTACTCCATCTGATAAAAACGAGGTAAGTGATATGAATCATAATTATGCGAGTGGTGACGATCTTGTTTCACCTTCACCAATTAGTGAACAGAGCAGTGTGGAAATGTTTCTTGAGAATGATATCGGGCAAGAATTGTTGTGTGATGTGAAAGAATTGTTTATCAACGCGAAGTGTGTCGCGGACAAAATTAAATATCTCACAATGACTCCTCGTAGTTGGTCCATCAGAGAATTGGAGTTACAATTTGATTGTTCATATAGAATGGCTCGTAAAGCTAAAATATTGCAAAGTGAGCGTGGATTTGGATCCTCCCCAGATCCAAGACCATCTCGCACTCTTTGTGATGATGTTGTCTCTCATGTAGTGGAATTTTACTGTTCTGATGAAATAAGTCGGATCATGCCTGGTCAGAAAGATTTTGTCACTCTTCGCGATGTGGATGGTTCAAAACATCAAGTCCAAAAACGACTTGTTTTGTGTGATCTGAAGGAAGCTTACGCCGCGTTCAAGCAACAGCATCCGAATGATAAAATTGGATTTACAAAATTCGCGGAACTCCGCCCAAAGCAGTGTATTTTAGCTGGACCAACAGGAACACATACAGTTTGTGTTTGCAAAATTCACCAGAATGTGAAACTTATGTTGGTGGCGGTTAGCTCAATTTGTCAGACATTCAAAAGAACGTACCACGATTTGATAAAACAGATATCGTGTGACTCTCCAAATCCTTTGTGCTATCTCGGTGATTGTAGTAGTTGTCCAAGTTTTGATATGGTTACACACGAAATGGAAAGTTTATTCGACGATAATTTCGTAGAAAGTATTAGCTACAAACGGTGGACTCATACGGATCGATCTGTTTTAGAAACGATCACGCAAGAAACGGAAACGTTCCTCGAGACGCTAAAGGAACAGACGATAGCCCTCAAGAAACATGATTTCATTGCTAAACAGCAAAGTGCATATTTGAAAGACAGAAAACATCGTCTACAACCAGGGGAGTTCTTAGTTTTGGGTGACTTTGCTGAAAACTATGCATTTGTTGTTCAAGATGAAATTCAAAGCTTCCACTGGAATAACAATCAAGCTACCATCCATCCTTTTGTTGTGTATTATGTTGAAAATGAGGACTTAAAGCATAAAAGCTTCGTTATCATATCAGAAAATCTACAACATAATACAGTCGCGGTCCATCTGTTTCAGAAGAAACTAATCGGTAAGCTTTTTGAGTTCTTCGGTAGTGAAGTTATCAAGAAAATGATTTATTTTACTGACGGTGCTAGTGCACAATATAAAAATAAAAGCAACTTCATTAAT
This sequence comes from Neodiprion lecontei, assembly GCF_021901455.1. Classification (NCBI taxonomy): domain Eukaryota; kingdom Metazoa; phylum Arthropoda; class Insecta; order Hymenoptera; family Diprionidae; genus Neodiprion; species Neodiprion lecontei. Next base: position 16,846,387 of record NC_060260.1, read on the forward strand.
TTGACTCATCATTTTGACGACTTCAATGTCGAGGCTGAATGGCATTTCTTTGCAACGTCACATGGAAAAAGTCCATGTGATGGCATTGGTGGAACTGTGAAAAGATTTGCTGCACGTGCAAGCCTACAGCGGCCCAATGAAAATCTTATTTTGACTCCAAGGCAATTATTCGAATGGAGTGTGAGTGCATTAAAAAATATCGCATTTGACTTCTGCAGCAACAGCGAACACGAAGAACATGAAAAATTATTGAAGCCGCGATTGAACCAAGCAATAACGGTTGAAGGCACTCGACGATTCCATTCATTTTTACCTCTATCTATAAAAACTGTAGAATGTAGGGTTTACTCTTCCTCTGATGAGTCATTTACCCGTAAATCTATGCGCTAAGATAGCCATGTAAGTTATGACGAAAACCTTTGCTCACATTTCTAAGTTTAATGCCCAGTTTGATCAAAGATTAATAGATTGTATCCATAGAATAAGCGATTTATTTGTATGAAATATATAATTGTAAGTGCGTTCATTTCGCAGCTTCCACATATCTTCGGGGGTGATTATAAGTACTAAAATAAGTAGCAAGTTATGTAATTATTATCATTTATGTGCACTCTCATGGTGCGTAACTGTTATTTTGAATCTCTGTAATAAAAAAACGGTGAAAAACACATTCTTGAAACTTCACTTATCGCTTTGAGCAGGCCTTGTGAAGGTACAGTATTTTTTTCAGATTTTTCAATCATGTCCTACATCGTGAAAATGACTCTAAAATAACGCCGCGACGCCGCCGCGGGGTAGCGGTGGACGGCAACCGGCCGCCCGCCATTACGTAGAGACTCGACGCGCCGCAATTTCATGCGCATCGACACCTTTAATGATTTTTTACTCGAAAACGAAGAAAAACACCCCTCTGGAATTGATTCACAGGTTGTAGTACAGTTCAAGGAACATGTCAGAATTTTAAAAAAATTTTTTGATCGTGTCGGTCACTGTTTTAAAAATCTTTGAAAAATTAATTGTTAAATAAACAATTGATAACAACTTTTTTTTACCATTTCGTATTTTTTTTTAAATTCTATGGAGCTTTCCGCGTAATTTGAAAAAAAAAAAAAAATTGTATCTAATTTGTTGCCGAAGTTATGAATTTTTGAAAAAAATGGGAGTCTGATTTGTTATTGTTAATAAAAAATCGAATTTTGCATTATGAGATTCGCGCTTTGGCACAAAAATCTAACTCCCCTTACACAATCCACATGCCAAATTAAAAAAATATCTGAGAGATGACTGATCCGGTTGACGCGGAATAGCCCATATACGTATATATACGTATATTCAGGCTGATTCAAAAAAAATGGCTAATTTTTTTTTTTCAAAATCCTCACATAAAAACTTCCGAGAAGGTGTGAAAAGACGCCTGTAAAAAGCAGAGCTCTTAATATTATTATTTAGAGGTCGCGCATCGGGAATTTCTATATCCCATTTAAATAACACAGGAATAAATTTTTTTAAATTTTGCAATCTCGTATTTTTGCAACGGCTTATTGAATTAGCGGACCAAAGCATATTCTAGTAGGAAATTTGACGCTCTACAAAAAAGGTCCTCACAAAGTTTTCGATAGACACACTCCTTCAAAAGTTATTCGAGGTCAAAGTTGAACTTACAAAAAAATTCAATGTTTTTTTTTTTTTTCGATGATCCTATGAATCTTTTCTCAATATTTTGCTAGTAATAATATTTCCTGATGTATTTTTGCTATTCGGAGATTTTTTCAACTTTACTTATAAGTAGATTCGTCTTTCGGCACAAAACCTTTGGTTTAGGCGCTTTTTTTCAAACGAATGAACTGAAGTTGCTTTATTAAAAAAAAATTACTTACAGTAGCTCATTAAGAAATGGAGTTCACTTGTTTACCGTTATAACCTAAAAGACACATGTTTTGATTTTCCTCGTTACTGTGCCACATTGTTTCTAACTCTCTTTTCAATCGAACTTCAGATATTACTATTTATTATTTTGCTCCCTAAGTTTATTGTTTTGTTGTTTATCATTTCATTGACTATTATGAAAAATAAAAAATACCTAATTGGTGATATCAAAGAAAATCTTGTTGGACGAAAATTACCAACAAACGGAGAGGTTCTATCATCGTTCTTATATCAGCATTGTATACACAAACTAACATTAAAAAAAAGTGCTTTAGGTACAATAAAAAAAGTTGAAGAAAAATGGTCATAAGCTGGACTTCCAACTTGCAAAAATTCTCATGCTGTGCAGAAAGTTTTACAATTATTTAATGAATGGTTGAAACTCAAGAAAAGTCAATATCGAAAAAAATCTACTACGCAGAAAAAAAAAGAGACAATGTTAAAAGAAAAGTTTGTAAAATTATTTGATATTGCTCGTTTAGATCCGAAGCAAAAACTTGATGATACAAAAAAACTATTTTTGGAAGCTCAACGATCTAACAAACGTTATGGATTTATTGACACAAGTGCTTCAAATGAAGAAATTTATCAAGTTGCCATGGATATCGATGTTGATGGTTATTATTTATTTTATTTTTTTAGAAAACAATTATTTCATATTTTATCTCAAATAGGATTGCATTTGTTTCTTAAGTATTAGCTGTTAATCATATATATTTGTTAATAGGTATTAATCAGCCTACAACTAGTAGTCCAGTTCAGGATGGTGGTATTATTTCACGGTTCCAATCGACAATTGGTACAGGAACGACATCTGGAAGTCAACAATCAGAAATGTTTTCTGACTTTGAACCTCCATCTAGTCAGCCAAATCCTCCTCCTAAAATTGATATAATGACTCCTGAACTTGTATCTGCCTTCGATCGAGCAAATGTTACTAGTCGAAATGCTACTTTTATCTTAGCTCCTGCTTACCAAAGTATTGAAATAGATATTGAAACATTAAATTCAAGCTACAGTACTATCCGGCGAGCCCGTCTTAGATTTAGACAAGCTATCGCAGAGCACTTGAAAGAAAAGTTTAAAACTGAAGATCGCTATACTGTACATTGGGATGGTAAAATTTTAACTGATTTGACCGGTTCTGAATCTGTAGATAGAATTGCAATAATATTATCTACTTCGAACGTCGATCAACTCCTCGGTGTACCAAAAATATTTGACGGAACTGCAGAAAATCATGCTGTAGCCATATTAAATACATTGGAAGACTGGAAAGTTACTCCTTACATTAAGGCTATGTGCTTTGACACTCCAGCAGTGAATACTGGTATGGTTTGTTTCGTTATCTTTGAATAATTGAAAATCTAGTTAATACCTACTAATTAATACTATTTTCTCACTTATGTTTCTCTTAATAATTGGCACTATCTTTAATCTACATATTCATACATTATTTACAGGAATACTAAATGGCACAGCCGCTTTGATTGAAAAAAAATTGAACCGGAAACTAATTTGGTTACCTTGTCGCCACCACATTTTCGAAATTATTTTGAAAGGAGTTTTTGAGGTGTTTTGGCCCACAACTTCTGGTCCCAGTGTACCTATTTTTGGGCGATTTAAAAATTGGTGGAGCAAAGCCGATCATTTAAAGTATCAAAGTGGCATGAAAGATGAATTTGTTGCAAATGCCTTGAATACAGACAGACTTGAAATAATTAATCTCATCGATAATTTCTTAACGGTATATTTCTTATAATTTATATTTGAAATAGTTGGGAATTCGTGTTTAAAGATTTTAATTGAAAAAATTTTTTTAAACAGGTTACTCAGCCAAGGAATGATTACAAAGAACTTCTCGAGTTATCATTGATTTTTCTTGATGGTCTTCCAGAAAATGAAATAAGTTTCAAATGTCCAGGAACGATGCATCATGCTCGATGGATGGATAAGGCCATTTACAGCTTGAAAATTTTCATGTTCAGAGACCAATTTTCTCTTTCTAAACGAGAAATTAATAGTTTGCGTCAAGTATGTATTTTTATTATTTTAATCTACATTAAAGTATGGTTTACTTGTTCGTTGGCAATCGAAGCACCTAATAATGATTTGCAATTGTTGAAAAAGTTACTTCTTTGCGAGGAAATTCAATCATCAGTCGTACAAAAAGCATTAAAAAAATTTAGTGATCATCTATGGTACATGAATGAAGAACTAGCAGCACTGGCATTGTTTGACAACAATGTCTCGAATAAAATAAAAAAAAAAATGTGTGAAGCAATTATTAATAATAAGGAGAGTAAAATTATTCGAGAAAAACGATACGTTGCTGAAGGAATCGAATTGGAATCATTTTTTGATAAAGATTTAAGTGAATTCGTCTCGAAAAATTCACTCATGCTTTTTGAAGCCTTCGATTTATCATACGATTTTTTTGAAGTCGACGTATCATTATGGTCTAATAATGAAAGTTATAGAGATAATTTAGATTTTTTTAGAAGACTTTCTGTAGTTAATGACTCAGCAGAACGAGGTATTGCTCTGATTGAGGATTACAACAACTGTTTAACCAAGAACGAAGAACAATTACAGTATCTATTGCAAGTCGTCCAAGAACATCGTCGTAGATTCCCAGATTGTGATAAAACAACCTTGAAATAGTCTTTATTTGAGAATATTATAGACGAGAAATCTAAATGTAAAAGTTATAGAATATTGTTAGAATGGTTGGGAAAAAACGAGACTCCAATAATTCTATTGGTATATTTATTCTATAGAAATACGTTAGGTTAATATTCGAATTTTCTGGACAACACCTGACATTCGTGGCGCTTTCTCTGCGATCTTGTTTTCGACTCTATTTGACTCTGTGTACAGAAAAACAACACTCTTGCTTCTCACACACTCACTTGGTATTAGAATACATACGTGTAGGTCAGATTCGGTTTCCTCAATGTCACTATACATTACAGAGTGTAGTTATATGTGTGTACAATATAAATGTATAGAACATACATCAACAAATATAACACAATAAATATATCTGACTATAATTGGGCTTTTTCAATCATTGATTTTCCCATCGAGTCAATATAAAGTTACCTTACAAAAATGCGATGTTAAATAATAAACATGTTATCATGGAGAATCCATAACTGATGCACTTGACTATTTAAAAATGTAATTGTTCCGAAATATATCTTCTTTATAACAAAATAATGAGAAAAGATTCATAGTATCATCGAAAAAAAAAAAAACATTGAATTTTTTTGTAAGTTCAACTTTGACCTCGAATAACTTTTGAAGGAGTGTGTCTATCGAAAACTTTGTAAGGACCTTTTTTGTAGAGCATCAAATTTCCTACAAGAACATGCTTTGATCCGCGAATTCAATGAGCCGTTGCAAAAATACGAAATTGCAAAATTTATAAAAATTTATTCCTGTGTTATTTGAATGGGAAATAGAAACTCCCGATGCACGACCTCTTAATAATAATATTAAGAGCTCTGCTTTTTACAGGCGTCTTTTCACACCTTCTCGAAAGTTTTTATGTGGGGATTTTGGAAAAAAAAAATTGGCCATTTTTTTTGAATCAGCCTAGTATATATATATGGGTGAATTATTATTATTTGTTTACGAATTAAATATCGGCACCTCCCCTCTCTCGCTGCTGTACCCCTTATGCTTGAGGATGCGCTTCTGTTTACACACACAAGTGTGCGCCCATGGATGTGCGGCCGGCAGCGTATGCCGCGGCAACAATACCGAGGTCAGCGCTCGAGAAGGGGTACAACAGGGAGAGAGGGGAGGTGCCGATATTTAATTCGTAAACGAATAATAATAATTCACCCAGACGAACAAAAGAGCAATATCCGTGGCGGCAAATCTAGATGAAATGGTGCACTCTGATTGGCCTAGCGCTATCGCTTATAATTCAAAAACTACGCGTCGGACGAGCTTCCGGAAAAAAAATTCTCGGTTGGATTTTAACGAGGTATCATGCTGGCTAGTCCGTAGGAGGCAATTTAGGGACACCCTGTATACATGTATAGATATACATATATTATAATTTTGAATTCACTTCTGAAAAAAAAGAAATTTTTGAAAAAAAAATTTTTTCTTCGTTAATTGAATTCATTGAAAATAAATATAATTATTCAAAAAATCCTACATATTTTTCAATTATTTGCTCACATATGAATCGAAATGAAAATATTATTCATTGGAAAAAATAATTTATTCAATCAATTATGTCCTTTTTTTATCAAATTATTTGACATAATTACCTCCATTTATATTCGTTTATATGAATGTATAATATATATGCAGATAAACGTATTTATATTTAATTGTATTATTGTATATTATACAAATATATATAGTTATATATTATGATTTTTTATTTACTTTCAGAAAAAGAGAAATTCGGAAAAAAAAATTTTTTACAATGGATAAATTTATTGAAAATTAATATACCTATTCAAAAAATCCTACGTATTTTTTAATTATTTGCTGACATAATAATTAGATTGTAAATATCATCAGTTAAGACAAATGATTGATTTAAATTAATCATCTCCTTATTTTATTTGATTATTTGACCTAATTACCTCCATTTATATTTAATTATATAAATGTATAATATACATATATATACATATATACACGTATACATATATAATGATATACACATATATATATATATATATTTATATATATTATATTTTTGAATTTACTTCTAAAAAAAAAGACATTTTTCAAAAAAAAATTTTTTCTTTGTTAATTGAATTCATTAAAAATAAATATAATTATTCAAAATATCCTACATATTTTTTAATTATTTGCTCACATATGAATCGAAATGAAAATATTATTCATGAGAAAAAATAATTTATTCAATCAATTATGTCTTTTTTTCATCAAATTATTTGACATAATTACCTCCATTTATATTCAATCATATGAATGTATAATATATATACAAATAAATGTATTTATATTCAATTATATTATTGTATAATATACAAATATATATAGATATAAATTATGATTTTTAATTCACTTTTAGGAAAAAAGAAATTCGAAAAGAAAAATTTTTCTACAATGGATCAATCCAGTAAAAATTAATATAATTATTCAAAAAATCCTAAGTATTTTTCAATTATTTGCTCACATAATAATTAGAATGTAAATATTATCAGTTAAGACGAACGATTTATTTGAATCAATTCTTTCCTTATTTCATTAAATTATTTAATCTAATCACCTTCATTTATATTCAATCATATTAATCTATAATATACACATATATACATATATACATATATAATAAGATACATATATATATATATATATATATATATATATATATATATATATTATGATTTTGAATTTACTTTCAAAAGGAAAGAAATTTTCGATAAAAAATTTTTTTTTACGATAATGAAATTCATTAAAAATAAATATAATTATTGAAAAAATCCTACATATTTTTTAATTATTTGCTCACACATGTGTTACGTCCAACATACCACTTCTTTCTATTTTTCCTACTCGCTAACTCTCCCACAGTTCTGTCCTGTCCTCTTATCTCTACGTAGTCTCACGCTATTCACTATCACGCTTACTCTTCAAATTCCATTCCCTACTCCTAGCTTTGTCACACCTTTTCTGCACCCGTACGTTTCACGTCTCGAGGTACACTCCTATTCTGACACTCGACAATTCCACATCCAGCCTTCATATATATCTTTTCGCAACACACAACTCATTCCTACCGCTATCTTAAATTCTACGGAATAAACTTATAATCGACACATCAACATACTCAAATTTATTCAATCCCATCCTGATTTCCGGTTGACCTAAAACGTAAAAGCGAAGCCAACCAGGTTACTCCTTCCGCTCAGGAGTAAACTCTACCCACGGACGTAACATTGGTGGCAGCGGTGGCCTTCGCTTTCCGGAAATCCAGTGATACAATTTTACGTGTGTGCTACGCATGAAGTGCCATTTGATAGACCGATTCTGAAGTGTGCAAGCTCAGTGATGTTAATAAAAAAGTAATACCACTGTGTGATAGTGTTGAAGACACTCTGAAAGCCATATTTTACGTTAACGCAATCAACGATCTCTGATTCACACGAACGTCACAGACAAATCCGTATCTCCAAATCGATATTGCTGAAAGACTATCTCCTGCTGCTACTACGACGACATCTTCATTCTTCACGACTTCTAGTACGACACAACGCACACCGACGTCATCACCGGCTACAGACACGAAATCGCTGGACCAACATCCCCACGGAAGAATGCAACATTTTATTCCGTTCCTCCTCTTCATCTTCACTTTGTAAGTCGACAAATCCTAGATTAAAATTTACAGCATGGCTACCGAAGGCACTTTTCCGCACCTGCCTCTTAAAGATGCATTAGCTCTGATTCCCACGTTCAATGGCACTAATATGCCCGTATCCAAATTCATAACTAAAGTAGAATGCGCAAAACAAGCTGTCCTAGCCAGAGAACTGAATTTATTCTCCACACTCATTCGCACGAAAATCGAAGGCGACGCGAGTAAATATATAGAGTCAGATAATCCGGATTCTCTTCGAGATTTGCTATACTGCCTAAAACAGGCCTACGCGTCTAAGCAACACCTCCCAGATATCCAGCTAGACCTCGCACAATCGGCACAGAGGCGAAACGAGAGTGTTCTAGATTACGGTGCTAGAATAAAACATCTGTTAAGACAAGCGTGCGAATCAATAGATGCCTCAGAATCTATCAGTGATGCTCAAGTGCTAAAGAAAAATATCAAAGAGACCGCAAGACTAAGATTTATCAAAGGATTACTAGACGAATTAGAAATAAGAGTAGCTCACGAGAATCCACAAACCCTACAAATGGCTATAGACACGGCCACCAAGACTGAAAAACTATTATCAGATAGACTTAAACTAGCCTCATACCGTGATACTAACTACGAAACACAAAACCATATCAAATGTAGTATATGTAAATTAACCGATCACATCGACAAATATTGTCCTGAACATCCTTCCCTATTAGTAGTGTGTAGATACTGCAAGAAGGCAGGTCATAGTATAGAAGAGTGCAGAACGAGACAGCGCAACAACACAACTTGCACGCAGTGTGGTCGCAAAGGCCACTCAAACGATAAGTGCCGCTCAAATCGGTCCCAATATCCCCAGAATCCAAAATTCCAACAAGATTCGAGAGTTTTCCAAAATAACACTAATCGTCAACAACAAAACAATCCCAATACCCAATATCGAGCAAGAGACCCGACAAACCAACCTTTAGACCAGACGCGAAATGACAGTCAACGCTCACAACAGTATAACACACCAAATCCTTCACGATCGATCTTCAGGGTTAATTACGTAACACAAGACTACTCGAATGAGAATTGCGATACAGGCGTCCACCCGGAGGTTTCATACGAAGCAAAGCAACATCGCGAATATTCAGGCAACGCGAGCCATTTAAACGAGTTTAGGGACGGCCGCGCGGACGCAGCGACCGCCCTCAAACCGGAGCAGCGTCCAAACCAAACGTCAGCTCCGTACAATTAGAATCTGGCCCTCCACAGATTCGAACACAATGCCCGCAGTCTTTGAATGGGTACGTGACACTAATAATACATACTGGCGCTAATATTAATTTGTTAAAAATCGATAAAATCGACCCAAGAGTCCACGTCACAAAGACGGACATTAGGCAGATTTCAGGGATAACGGAAGAATCCATCAGAACAATAGGAAGTCTCTACATCGAGTTAGCTAATACGCGCCACGAATTCCATCTTGTCGATAACTCCTTCCCTATCATCGAAGACGGTATACTGAGTGCAGACTTTTTACGTTCGGAAAAGGCGACTATCTGTTTCAAAAACAACTACCTTATCTCTCGCGAAACCGGCGTTATTCCCTTTAACAGGCATAGAACCAACACAAAAACACCACCGCGTATCCTCATAACATCTGTCACACAAACACCGAAGGTTCGAATAACCGCCGGTGAACTCATACGACAACCCAGCACATTTATAGTTGACACCAGTGCTGATGTAAACATAATTCTCGGAGCAATACATTCGCATGTTCCGTGTAAATTACTCGAAGGTCAGATCCACGTTACCAGTGCTATACATGAGCCAATAAAAGTAATAGGAACAACTAGCATTCGAATCGGTGACAACCTTCATATATTCCATATAGTCGACGATCTGTTTCCGATACAAGAAGACGGAATCTTAGGATCGATATTTTTACGGAACGAAAATGCAACGATATCTTTCGATACAGAAAAAATAATACCGAGCAATACTAGCAAACCATTCAAACTCCTAAACGAAGACTACATATTGATACCACCACGAACGGCTCAGGTGATTGCACTAAAAATTTCGAATCCCTCTGTAAAAACGGGATTTATAGAACAGTTGGAAGTAGGCGCTAACATATTCCTGGGACAGGCCCTGGTTACCAACCAACAAGGGTTTGCTTACGTTTATGCAATAAATTCCAACGAATCAGCTGTGGAAATAAGAAGACCAGTCGTAACACTAGAAGAAGTCGATGAACTCGCGAGCACCGCCACGCTCAGTGCAAAAACACACCTAACGCATACAAGTACTGCAAGCAGCGGACAGGTCTTACTAGCACAGGTCTTACACGAAAAACAAAAAAGGATCGAGAATCGCGTTCTTCCCACATCCCCAAATTACGATTCGAGACGCCTTGAGATTTTGAAAGAAAACTTACGATTGGATCATTTGAACGACGAAGAAAAACAATTAATAGTTAATCTTGCTATCGAATTCAACCATTTATTTTTCCTCCCGGGTGACACCCTGGGACATACAAACTTAGTCAGCCATACGATCCCTACTACCAATGACGCACCAATTCATACCAAACAATACAGACACCCAAGAGTACACAAAGACGAAATACAAAAACAAGTGACCAAACTCCTTGATCAGAACATTATCACACATTCTTCATCTCCTTACAATTCTCCGGTCTGGATCATTCCCAAGAAATCAGATGCTAGCGGCGAAAAGAAGCGGCTAATGGTCATTGACTTCCGGAAACTAAACGAAAAAACCATTGGCGACGCTTACCCGATACCAAATATCGTCGATATCCTAGATCAGCTAGGTTCCGCAAAATATTTCTCAACGTTCGACCTGCCTTCTGGGTTCCACCAAATTCCAATGGATCCCGATCACAGCGCAAAGACCGCTTTTTCGACTCCTCACGGCCATTTCGAATATACTAGAATGCCATTTGGCTTAAAAAATGCCCCATCCACCTTTCAACGGCTGATGGATCAGGTTCTATCGGGATTACAGGGTACAGATATATTTGTCTATTTGGATGATACAGTCATTTACTCCCGATCCTTGGAGGAACACGAAACCAAATTTCGGAAACTCATGAAGAGATTGTCTGATGCAGGACTAACCCTGCAGCCAGATAAATGTGAATTTCTGCGTAAAGAAGTAGCATACCTAGGTCACGTCATCACTCAAAATGGATTGAAACCTAATCCGGAGAAGATATCAGCAATAAAAAACTACCCAGTTCCCAAGAATCCTAAACAGATCAAACAATTTTTAGGCTTGATAGGCTACTACCGAAGATTCATTCCTAACCTTTCAAAAATTGCTAGACCTATTAATAATTTGCTAAAGAAGAATAGCCCTTTCCTATGGACAGCAGAACATCAATTTGCGTTCGAAACACTACGCGATAGTCTGTGTCGAGAACCGATACTGCAGTATCCAGACTTCGAAAAACCCTTCGTCCTAACAACCGACGCTTCAAAGTATGCAATAGGAGCAATACTTAGTCAAGACAAAGATGGCGAGGATTTACCAATCGCGTATGCATCTAGGGTGTTACAAAAGGCCGAAATCAATTACTCGGTGTCCGAAAAAGAATTCTTAGCAGTCGTTTACGCCGTCAAACATTTTCGTCCTTATCTTTACGGTAGAACCTTCACTCTGGTAACAGACCACGAACCACTAAAGTGGATCAAAAACGTACGGGACCCGACTTCTCGTTTAATGCACTGGAAACTGAAGTTGGAAGAATATTCGTACGTCACAAAACATAAAAAAGGAATAGCGAACTCCAACGCAGACGCGCTTTCCAGAAATCCACCTGTCGACAATTTCCGAATTCTACCTATTACCTCAAAACGGCCACGACCCGATACAGAATGCTCATCTACTGACGCCCACAAGCGCGCCAAAGTAGCTCACCAACACCCAACGCGTGCTCGCGAACCAGATACGCTGTCTTCGTCTACCAGCGCTCACAAACGCACCAAAATAGCTCACCAACACCCAACACGTGCTCGCGAACCGGATACGCTATCTTCATCTACCGGCGCTCACAAGCGAATGAAACATGTTGACCAAGACCCAATACAAGCGCATGGATCTGCACATGAATCCACCAACCCTTCCCCACGAAGACGAAACAAAGCATTACAAGACACTTCGACTTCTACTGGTACCTCTGACTCAAATGCCAGTATGACTGACAATAGCAGCGCAACGGAGGCACCGATCGTAATCGATAAAACGATCAAGCAAACTACAGAACGAATTCAACCACTCACTTCATCTGAATCAAACCAAAACTCCGGTAAGCCCCAAGGTCGTAATGTTAAAATACGTGAAGAACAGTCCGACACACTGAATAAGCCGACACCCGAAGCCACTACCAGTAAAGGACGAAATTACGCCCCTCGATTCACGGAATTCGTAATAGATCCTAACCACCTACCATTAACGCATAGTAAATTTATTCAAGAGATACGCGCCAATCTCCTCGACAGACAAGATAACCTAGCCCACTGCATCTCGGCAGACTGCAAGACATCACGAGGAGTCGCGGGACAACTAAGCAATAGGAAAATAATCACCCGAGATCAACTACAACAACTAGACCCTGAAGTAACGACCGTATTGACACTGCCACATGGTAACCGCCTCATTTACAATCTAGTAACCAAAAAATACCACTACCAGAAACCAACTGAAGAGACACTGTTCAACACCCTAGTAAATCTAAAGAATTGCTTAGAACAAGACAAAGTCAAATCGCTCTCGATTCCAAGACTAGGCTGCGGCTTAGATAAGTTAGACTGGAACCTTGTTAATCGGATGATCCATTACATATTTAAAGACTCCGACATAATGATCACCATTTGTAATTATCAAAACCCGACTTATGACTCGACATCTTCTGAATCTGAAGCAGACGCATCAACACCCGGAATCCCTGCTCCCCCTTTAACTCGTCGGCCAATGCGTCGGACCGGCACTAGGTCAGCTCCAAGACATGCCCCGGTTTCTACTCCCTCGCGCTACCCAACTGATATCTCGGAGAGTGACTCCGTGACACATGATCCGGAGTCAGCTGTTGAAGACACGGATAGCGATGCCTCCGTTGTACCCACGGCAACGCTACCACCTTTAGGCTCACAACGTCGCGACAATCCCGAAGAGCGAAAACCGGACCGCTCCCATATTGACAATGACAACTTTTGTTGCTTAGATTACTTCATACAAAATCAAAATGACATATTACCAACACCCAACGTAACCGAAACTAATGACGGACTTCTCATGTTGTGCGACAATTACGCTCATTTCGTATCAGCTAATTGTGGTTGGACAGAAGGACTGGAAAAACAGTTGATAGACGGAAATCTAATAAGCATGGAATCCTTTCAAAACCAGAATCCAGAAATATCCGACGTAATTAAAACTCGGTTGAAAAACAACAAATACATATTTACCCTCGTAGTGAAACCACGTCCATCAGACCCGGGCAGACTTGACGACATTTTCTACACGTTAGTTAACTTGAGGATTATCCGGACTAGACATTCGGTCCATATCATTCCCCATGTCAGGACCAGGAGTTGATGATATTCTACGATCTATCTTTAAAAAACTCATTTATCACATTTTTGCGGATTCAGACATTCGAGTAACACTTTGTAGAAATACTACAATTATACCAGACGAACGATTACGCGAAGACATGATCAAAGAGTACCACGAGTCACTGATCGGAGGACACCAAGGCGTTACAAAAATTTTCAATAAAATAAGAGAAAAATATTTTTGGCCAAATACGAAAAAGCAAATTCAAAATATCATCAGATCTTGCGGCAGTTGCCAGAGGAAAAAACTAGTCAGGATCAAAACAAAATTACCCATGGCAATCACTGACACGCCCGCAGAGGCCTTTGACAAAGTGGCATTAGATATTGTTGGACCTCTACCCCTTACTAAATCGAACAACAAATATCTCTTGACAATACAATGCAATTTGACAAAATTCCTGGACGCCATCCCTTTACCTGATGCCACCGCCAAAACTATAGGCGTAGCATTCGCAAAAGAATACATTACACGTTACGGTGCTCCTTGAGCAATACTTACAGACCAAGGACAGAATTTTATGAGCACAGTCATCAAACAGCTTTGTAAACTCTTCAAAATTAAAAAAACAACGAACAACCGCCTATAGACCGCAATCAAACGGCTCATTAGAAAGAAGTCACCTTGTAATTACCGAATACATCAAACATTACACCAACGAAGGTAAAGACTGGGATGAATTCATACGTTTCGCCATTTTCTGCTATAATACAGCAAAACACGACAGTACACATTATTCACCTCACCAGCTGATCTTCGGCTCGGAAGCTAAACTACCGACAGATGCGATACTAAGCAACACATCCACGCATACATACGATACATTCCTCCTCGATCTAATAGCGAATCTCACAGACATCCGTAAACGCGCCGCGTTGAACCTGAAACAAGCTAAACAGAAAAGTAAAGAACACTACGACAGAACAATTAACCCACAACGATTTGAAGTAGGACAAACTGTCTACCTATTGAACGAAACAAGGTCAAAATTCCAAGATCATTATAAAGGCCCGTATGTTATCAAACGAATAATAGATGACGTTAACGCCGAAATATACCTCATGCTGAACAAAACTAAAATAGTTCATCTCAATGAACTGAAAATCGCACATACATAGTAAAATCCCACATTAACCCCTTCAATAGCTACTACAGTACAACCGACAATAGCATGCTACCTGCGATTGCCTGCGATCGCGTTACATTACGTCTCATACTCTTGCATATCGTTGCAGGTGCAGTGCTCTCGACAGCACGACAGACGATTCGACTAACGTCGCGATTAAGCAACTGAATCAGAACCCGGGAATCTTCTTCGAACAATTGCAAGACCTACGTACACATAACAAAGAATGGACTTTGCTGAACTACATAGACCTCCAATATTCATTCGACCGACTTGACCAAGCATCAGATTTCTTAACCATAATAGAAGGTAAATGCTCTGTCGCCAAAAACTACTGTTACACCGGCGACCATATTCAAATGTTGGCTGATAGAATAAAAACCATGAAACTATACCAAAACCGAATAGAATATTTAGTTGGCCATCGCACAGGCGAATCCACTCACTCCGAACTTGCTAAATTAGCCCACCATCGCGGAACACGAGGCGCGATTAATTTCATTGGTAGCGTATCAAAATCCTCATTCGGCACGCTAGACGTAAAAGACGGAGAATATTTTAACCAACAAATTGACAACTTGTACAACGACAGTGGACACTTAGCATCCCTGCTTAACAAACAGACAAATATCGTACAGTCAACGTTGGGCGTCTACGGGAAAGAAATCGACAGCATGATAAGCCACGACCGCGAACAACATAAATTACTCACGGCCCTCTCGACTGATGCAGCTATTTCAAAAGCCTTAATCGCCAACAATACCTTCAGAACGACTTTACTTAACCGACTAATTGACCTGGACCGACACTTGAACGAATACGAACTTGACCTGTCCAGCTTAGTAAACGCTATCCTCTTCGCTCAAAAAGGTATCGTCCACCCTAAAATTCTATCACCAGAACAAATTATTTCCAGTCTTAAACATATCCAGTCACTCAGACCACAAATAGAGTTTCCTATTCCAATGGATCCAAATTACGCTGAAGAACTGATTCGAATCTCTAAAATCGACATAGCGTATTACGAATCCAGACTGCTTTATGTGATATCTATTCCGTTGCTCAACTCCGAGGCTTTTGACCTGTACCGACTGCTTCCCGTCCCCGTTAGACAGACATACGACTCTGCAAATAACAAATTCGCTTACATTCAACCTGGCAGCGACTACATAGCTATAGCACTTAACCGAGCGTCGTACTTTCAAATCTCGGAATCCAAATTTAGTAAATGCATTTTATCCTTAGGAAAATTCATATGTAAGTTGACACAACCGCTTTTCCGACCGTCGACTCACAAACTCTGCGAGGTAGACCTTTTTCTGAACCCGTCCAGAAAAATTTCAAAACAATGTGATATCAGATTGAACGCATTCGATGGAACCTACTGGACGGAATTATCAACATCTAATTCTTGGATTTTCTCAGCTTCCACTCCTGAGACTCTTCATACTCTCTGCCCAAATGACCAGACCTCTCGTGTCACACTTTCCGGTTCAGGCATTATCACCCTAGACGACCTATGTACGGCTAGTACTTCTGAGGTCACTCTCAAAACTTCGAAACGCTCACAATCTACCGAGACCCTCTCCTACGTCCCCAAAGTTATCTTGGATCTAAGTCAAGTATCCCTCAGTCTTGATTTTAATATTTCCACCGACTTATCCTTAATTGCAATCCCCCCACTCCACAAAACCTCGCACATAGATGTACATGCCTTGGCCAATACCGGACTATCGCTGCAAGATATCGCAAAACAAGCTACTGATATCAGCACACACCACCGCACACAGCGCTATATGTTGCACATCAAAGACACTCTTACTTACAGCGGTGTTGGTTTGCTATCGCTCGCAACCCTATACTTATTCTACCGTCACTCATGCCTCGGCAAGGTCATTACTCTGTGCACACATTGCAAAACAAAAAAGACGAACCAGACATTTAGAGCCATACAAACAGGGTATGACAATCCAATCGAGCTGAATATTATTCACCCACCTACTTCTTCTGTCCTACCCATTCCCAACGAAGTAGAAACCCATCATGCAGTTCCTCACACACCACCTCCGCTTCCTTTAAACCCACCCACCTTACGAAAACCTTATTACAAATAGGCAATTACTATATTGCTATCAAGATCTGCTGTTGCGCTGTCAAACAGACATAAATAAAATAAATACTTGTGTACACTACTGCACTAAAATAATTGTAGTGACGATCTTATACCCTTAGTTTAAAATTAGCCCAAAATATATCTACACTCATAACCGATATCATTGTACAAATAGGTCAAACTCTATATCTCGACATATCAAGAAAAAAAAAAAAAAAAAATCATTGTTGTTTAGGCTTAAGTGTACTAACCCGCTTCCATGCGCATTAACCCTAGGCGCCTAGCTTTAAACAACATTATGTAACCATAGTATTATAACTATATGCCTTACGCTCATACGTAATCCAGAATATAAACCATACACTGCCTATAATAAGAATAATTGTAAAACTAATTTTAAGCACATACTTTAAAATCATGTTTCACATTTCCACCTTCTTGCTTCCCATATTCGGGACCATACCTACCGCTATGCTCCCTCTGACGGGGGGGGGGGGTGTTACATCCAACATACCACTTCTTTCTATTTTTCCTACTCGCTAACTCTCCCACAGTTCTGTCCTGTCCTCTTATCTCTACGTAGTCTCCCGCTATTCACTATTACGCTTACTCTTCAAATTCCATTCCCTACTCCTAGCTTTGTCACACCTTTTCTGCACCCGTACGTTTCACGTCTCGAGGTACACTCCTATTCTGACACTCGACAATTCCACATCCAGCCTTCATATATATCTTTTCGCAACACACAACTCATTCCTACCGCTATCTTAAATTCTACGGAATAAACTTATAATCGACATATCAACATACTCAAATTTATTCAATCCAATCCTGATTTCCGGTTGACCTAAAACGTAAAAGCGAAGCCAACCAGGTTACTCCTTCCGCTCAGGAGTAAACTCTACCCACGGACGTAACACACGAATCGAAATGAAAATATTATTCATAAGAAAAAATAATTTATTCAATCAATTATGTCCTTTTTTCATCAAATTATTTGACATGATTACCTCCATTTATATTATATAATATGAATGTATAATATATATACAAATAAATTTATTATTATTTAATCATATTATTGTATGATATACAAATATATTTAGATATATATTATGATTTTCAATTTACTTTTAGAAAAAGAGAAATTCGAAAAGAAAAAATTTTTTTACAATGGATCAATTCATTCAAAATTAATATAATTATTTAAAAAATCCTAAATATTTTTCAATTATTTGCTCACATAATAATTAGAATGTAACTATCATCAGTTAAGACAAATGATTGATTCAAATTAATCATCTCCTCATTTCATTTGATTATTTGACCTAATTACGTCCATTTATATTTAATTATATCATTGTATAATATACATATATATACATATATAACGATATACATATATATATATATATATATATATATATATATATATATATATATTATATTTTTGAATTTACTTCTGAAAAAAAAGATGTTTTTCATAAAAAAAATTTTTTCTTTGTTAATTGAATTCATTAAAAATAAATATAATTATTCAAAAAGTGATACATATCTTTTAATTATTTGCTCACTTATGAATCGAAATGAAAATATTATTCATTAGAAAATATAATTTATTCAATCAATTATGTTCTATTTTCATCAAATTATTTGACATAATTCCCCCATTTATATTTAATTATATAAATGTATAATATATATACAAATAAATGTATTTATATTCAATTAAATTATTGTATAATATAGAAATATATATAAATATAAATTATGATTTTTAATTTACTTTTAGAAAAAGAGAAAATCGAAAAAAAAAAAAATTTTTTTCAATAGATAAATTCATCAAAAATTAATATAATTATTCAAAAAATCCCAAGTATTTCTTAATTATTTGCTCACATAATGATTAGAATGTAAATATTATCAGTTGAGACGAATGATTTATTTAAATCAATTCTTTCCTTATTTCATTAAATTATTTAACCTAATCACCTCCATTTATATTCAATTATATTAATCTATAATATACACATATATACATATATACATATATAATAAGATATATATATATATATATATATATATATATATTATGATTATGAATTTACTTTCAAAAGGAAAGAAATTTTCGATAAAAAAATTTTTTTTACGATAATGAAATTCATTAAAAATAAATATAATTATTGAAAAAATCCTACATATTCTTTAATTATTTGCTCACACATGAATCCAAATGAAAATATTATTCACAAGGAAAAATAATTTATTCAATCAATTATGTCCTTTTTTCATCAAATTATTTGACATAATTACCTCCGTTTATATTGAATAATATGAATGTATAATATATATACAAATAAATTTATTTTTATTTAATCATATTATTGTATGATATACAAATATATTTAGATATATATAATGATTTTCAATTTACTTTTAGAAAAAGAGAAATTCGAAAAGAAAAAATTTTTTTACAATGGATCAATTCATTCAAAATTATTATAATTATTCAAAAAATCCTAAGTATTTTTCAATTATTTGCTTACATAATAATTAGAATGTAAATATCATCAGTTAAGACAAATGATTGATTCAAATTAATCATCTCCTCATTTCATTAGATTATTTGACCTGATTACCTCCATTTATATTTAATTATATCAATGTATAATATACATATATATACATATGTACGCGTATACATATATAATGATATACATATATATATATATATATATATATATATATATATATTATATTTTTGAATTTACTTCTGAAAAAAAAGACATTTTTCAAAAAAAAATTTTTTCTTTGTTAATTGAATTCATTAAAAATAAATATAATTATTCAAAATATCCTACATATTTTTTAATTATTTGCTCACATATGAATCGAAATGAAAATATTATTCATTAGAAAAAATAATTCACTTAATTAATTATGTCCTATTTTTATCAAATTATTTGACATAATTACCTACATTTATATTAAATTATATGAATGTTTAATATATATACAAATAAATGTATTTATATTTAATTATATTATTGTATAATATACAAATATATATAGATGTTTATTATGATTTTTAATTTACTTTCAGAAAAAGAGAAATTCGAAAAGAAAAAAATTTTTTAGAATGGATAAATTCATTAAAAATTAATATAATTATTCAAAAAATCCTACGCATTTCTTAATTATTTGCTCACATAATAATTAGAATGTAAATATCATCCGTTAGGAATAATAATTTATTTAAATCAATTATTTCCTTATTTTATTTGATTATTTGACTTAATTACCTCTATTTATATTTAATCATATCAATGTATAATATACATTAGGCTGATTCAAAAAAAACGGCTAATTTTTTTTTTTCAAAATCCTCACATAAAAACTTCCGAGAAGGTGTGAAAAGACGCCTGTAAAAAGCAGAGCCCTTAATATTCTTATTAAGAGGTCGCGCATCGGGAATTTCTATTTCCCGTTTAAATAACACAGGAATAAATTTTTTTAATTTTTGCAATTTCGTATTTTTGCAACGGCTCATTGAATTAGCAAACCAAAGCATATTTTTGTAGGAAATTTGACGCTCTACAAAAAAGGTCCTTACAAAGTTTTCGATAGTCACACTCCTTCAAAAGTTATTCGAGGTCAAAGTTGAACTTACAAAAGAATTCAATGTTCTTTTTTTTTTTCGATGATACTATGAATTTTTTCTCATTATTTTGTTATAAAGAGGATAGATTTCGGAACAATTACATTTTTAAATAGTCAAGTGCATCAGTTATGGATTTTCCATGATAACATGTTCATTATTTAACATCGCATTTTTGTAAGGTAACTTTATATTGACTCGATGGGAAAATTAATGATTGAAAAAGCCCAATCAGAGTAAGATATATTTATTCAATATATCTTTATAACAAAATAATGAGAAAAGATTCATAGTATCATCGAAAAAAACAAAAATATTGAATTTTTTTGTAAGTTCAACTTTGACCTCGAATAACTTTTGAAGGAGTGTGACTATCGAAAACTTTGTAAGGACTTTTTTTGTAGAGCGTCAAATTTCCTACAAAAATATGCTTTGGTCCGCTAATTCAATGAGCCGTGGCAAAAATACGAAATTGCAAAATTTAAAAAAATTTACTCCTGTGTTATTTAAACGGGAAATAGAAATTCCCGATGCGCGACCTCTTAATAATAATATTAAGGGCTCTGCTTTTTACAGGCGTCTTTTCACACATTCTCGGAAGTTTTTATGTGAGGATTTTGAAAAAAAAAAATTAGCCGTTTTTTTTGAATCAGCCTAATATACATGTATATACATATATACATGTATACATATATAATGATATACATATATATATATATATATATATATATATATATATATATATATATATATTATATCTTTGAATTTACTTCTGAAAAAAAAGACCTTTTTCAAAAAAAAATTTTTTCTTTGTTAATTGAATTCATTAAAAATAAATATAATTATGCAAAAAATCCTACATATTTTTTAATTATTTGCTCACATATGAATCGAAATAAAAATATTATTCATTGGAAAAAGAAATTTATTCAATCAATTGTGTCCTTTTTTTATCGAATTATTTGACATAATTACCTCCATTTATATTCAATTATATGAATGTATAATATATATACAAATAAATGTATTTATATTTAATTATATTATTGTATAATATACAAATATATATAGATATAAATTATGATATTTAATTTACTTTCAGAAAAAGAGAAATTCGAAGAGAAAAAATTTTTTTCCAATGGATAAATTCATTAAATATTAATATAATTATTCAGAAAATCCTAAGTAATTTTCAATTATTTGCTCACATAATGATTAGAATGTAAATATTATCAGTTAAGACGCATGATTTATTTAAATCAATTCCTTCCTTATTTCATTAAATTATTTAACCTAATCACCTCCATTTATATTCAATTATATTAATCTATAATATACACATACCGGGACAATCTCTTGAAACTATACATATAACGCGCATGCGCCAAATAATTTAATCTCATTGGTCGGTGAAATCGCGCCGCGGTGATGTTTTCATCTGCTGAGCAAGGCGCCAATGTACACAAAATGAAACAAAAGCTGTAATTCTCTCGCGCGTAAGGCCGTGGATTGAGGTTATGCTGCTGTTTATTTTTACGTAGCGCGAATTGTCTAAGAAGAATAGTATTGTTCAGCAATACCGTGGTTGATTTCGGAAGATATTCAACCGACGCAATAAAGAATTTAACGGAAAAGCAAATATCAAATGATACAGAAATTGGGTGTTATTTATTGAAAGAAGAAATCTGAAATTCAACGTGAAATGTCATTAACAAGTGGGAGTCTGGACAAACAGAAGTAGGTAAGTAAAAACAATGTTTATTGTGAACAGATTCTTTATTTACATAAAATTAAAAATAAATGAATGGGTGAGACCCAGTAGATATTTCCAGAGTAGATTCGTTACGGTGCAGTGCTCCAGAAGTCAGTAACTAGTGCTGATGAACATGAAATAAAGAAAAGAAATGAGTAACAAGGAATAAAGAAATTATTCATCTTAAACACGAAGCTTAGGAGGACAAAGAGTAGCAATTAACAGAAAACGTACCCGACGAAATACTCACAAAAACCCTCGCCGTCATCATTGATTAGTTGACAAAGTTTTTGCAGCTCCATTGTACAACAATCAATGTTCCGTTAACAAAGAGGGTTCACCAGATATCCAAGAATAAAAAGAGAAAAAGAACAACAGTTAATATTACAGTGTAAATCATGCTATTAATGAAAAATTAGGAAACAAAACAATAACTTACAAGACAATCGTCCGATAACACTGGGAGACCAATCTCCACTCTTCTGATCACCCCTCGTCTGGCCATTGGTTGCCTTTCAAAAAGTGCTGCCTTTTTTTTGCCTTCAAAAATACCGAAAGATCCTGTTTGATAATAATAGCTTCTTATATTTTCAGGTACGAAATAATTCATTGTCAAATCGGGACTAAATTTGTCAGGCATGGAAGCATGTAAGTAAATTTCCAATTACGTGATCTTTGACAATGACAATATTTTAACATGGATTCAATGATAAAATTCGTTTTTTTTTCAGCAGGCTCGAAGTTTAAACTTTAATTAACACGAGGACAATTATGCCTTACCTGATGGTCAAAACGTTTAGGTGGCAAGGATCCTGGTTTCTCGAGCGGTGCAATCATTAGAACCATCGAACCTGGTTGTTTCGTCAGACATCAGGCGCCAGAGTGAATTTTATCAGGCCATCGCCACCTTCTTAACATCAGTTGAGGCAAAATTGAAGAGCAGGATATACTACAGATCATAATGGCTGAATATCCCATCATTTTACTTTGATCGAGCCAATAGCGATAAGTTTGTTACTTAACCGTTGCTGCCAATTCATTCTACCGAGGAATCATTCTGTGCACCATTGTAATTTAAGCATTATTATTGACCAGCATTCTTTTTCAAACTTTATACCATTTGATTAGATATCTTATTTTGAAGCTTACTTTTACTCTCTTTGGCATTGAATTCAGATGAATAGTTTTTCAAGTCCTCAATTAGATTGTAGGGTTGAATTTTGCTAGGCAAACTGAATCAATCTAAATCTAGAACTGTTAAATAAGTTCAGTTAAAAATGTCTTTAAATTTAATCTTAGTTAACGGTGTCATCTGGCTAGCTAGTTGCACGATAACTTGAAACCAAATTCAATTTTACACTCTTTATAGGGTCCTACGCTAAGACTGAAAGCTTGTGAATCTCCATGTACCGCAATTATTTCTGCATTTCATGTTAGCATTATCTGGAGCAAAAAAATCCCATTTTGAGATTGAAAATGGAACCTGAAACACAGAGTTATTCAATAGCTCGAATTGAAAACCAAGAATTTTATAATGGTTTCTGCAACAAAGGGACTCTTTCCAAATATCCTTGTTAGAAGGTGATGTTCGGAGGACTATGAACAAGATATTGTATCGGATAACATTATTCGGAAAAAAATCTTCGTAAACTTCGTTAAAAACTAGGTATTCATTTATTTTGATGGAACAAGGGACACAATCTTTACATTACTTTAAAATTGACATTACTCTAAAACATGATTGTCCTTGAAGCTAATTGTGACATTGAGGCGCATTTTGAGAAACTTGATTTTCAACTTGTGTCACAGGATGTGATTTACATTCCTGAGTTCTACGCTTTCGATTAGATTTTCTTTGTTTCGAACTGCACTAACATGAAATACAAAAATCATTTTAATAAATCTAATATTACTTGAATTTTCAATTTGAGTATTAGGTTCCCTTCATTTATTTAATCGAACATCATTGAAAATTTGCGAAATAAATTCTGATAATCATTCGGAAATTTTAAATAGTAGTAGCAGTAGTGACTATCGACTATTCGTAAATTTTGTTGAACTTTTTTCAAGAAAAAAAAGATTCACAGTTCCGTTACAGATAGTGAGATATTTAAATTTCTTGAACGCTCGGTTTAATGTCTCATCTTCGAAAGTGATAAAATTCAATATTACTGCCTGAAATCACGAAAGAGTGAGAAAGTTGCTTAGTTGCTTGAAAGTGGCGATGATCTTTGTACGTCTGACAAATTGAATGGGCAGATAACAGTGAATATCAGAGATGTAATTATTTTAGCCGTATCACCTGTTGATAGATAAAAATTCCATTGTTATTTCTAATGTACGAAATAATAAAAATGATTAAATAAAGTGTTCGCACCTACCTGCTGCCTTTCTTCCAAGCACCCAACATTTAAACAGATTTCTCATTTTAGTCGAATAAAGCCAATTTTCAAAGAGCATTAGCATCAGCTTTCCGAGTCACTACCTCGACTGTTTAAGATTCTAACCTCAAAAATTCGTATGAACTACAACGCCGCCAGAAACAGAGTTTGAGAGCTGAAACTCGGAGTGGTCAACCTGCCCGAGCAGCCGATAAAACTCGCGCATGCGCATTATATGTATAGTTTCAAGAGATTGTCCCGGTATATACTGTAACGTGGCGTTTCAGAATCGCCCGTCACAAGGGCACACAACCGCTATTATTTTTAGTTTACGCGTCCTCAGCAGGGTACTCCAACCGAACTCGATACAAACTAGGCAATAACTACTTTTAACTAATTCTTTTTTGTAAATTCTTTATTTCGCGCTTCGGCGCAAGCTAACAAGGTACTTGGACGACAACGATCCCGATCAACAAGGGACCACTCTCTACCGTTTCCAGCTCTCGACGACTTCGCCTACTGACGGTCTCATCAGACTACACTGGCTATCTTGGTGCACCTTTATATACACCTGGGGTAGCATCCACCCGAACCTTCCGTATCGCCTCGACTGCCGGTGAACAGGGAGATAAAAATCCTCCCGGCGGCCGAGGGCATCGTTCCTCGAAGAGGAACCAGCCGCCAACTCTATCGGATGCCGCACGGATGGCGTGAAGGGCAGACCGTAGCCTGCCATCCTCCGACTTACCGGCCTGGTGCCGGACCGACCCCAAACCACTACGTTCAGGGTGATGAAACCATCGTTCCGAGGATCGACGCTGCCTCCCTATCGGCAGGGACCAATTGTGTGGGTCGTGGTCCACGGTTTGGCCAACCGTCTGACTGCACGACCTCAGGTACAGGCAGCTAGCTACTGCCTGTACAAAAGCCGGTGGAGGTGAACAATGAGGCGTCACTCTCCACCCGGTAACTTTGGCCGAGAGGCACCCTATGTATGCCTCTGCCAAAGAAGTCCCCGATGATAGGCAGCCTGGACTGTAAATTGAAGCGACTACAAAATCGTACGAGTTGGTGTCAACGACGAAATCGCGAGCAGCACATTACACCACATCTAGCGGTAATTTTTGGAAAACGTATGACCACGCAGTAACCAATATTCGCCACAGGGGGATGGCCTATTTGCGGTGGGGGTCAACCGACCAATCAAAGAAGAAGAATCACCTCACGACAACCGCGAGATCGGCGAGCTGAACTACGACCTGCTATTCTACGCTCGACCTGTTGAGGAACAGCTTCGTTTTCGATTATTCTCCCGACCATTACTACCGATTTAAGCTGCCGACACCTTTTCCTTCTTTTGCTACCGACCTATCGTCTATTCTACCGCTATCGTTTCTCCTTCTAAACTCTTTGCATCCTTTTTCCTTTCCTTATCAGTTTTGCTTTTGTAAAGTATAGTTTAAGTTAGAATCAGTTTGTGTGCCTGAGATCAACCGTTAAGGTAAGGCTTCTGCCTTTGAATTGTACCGTTACGAAGTTGCTCATAATTTCTATTCTTTCTCATAGTACTTATCGACTTTGCGTGAATCATGGTCCACGGTTAAAGTTGCAGTAAGCCGCCGTGTGGCTGCATGATTTCGGTCATTAATATTATATTTATTGTTTCTTGGTTGCATCGTGTGGTGCCGTTTTGTGTGAATCATGGTCCACGACTTCCGTGTGGCTGCATGATTTCAGTAACTTATTATTTTCGTATCTGAGCGACCTCGTAACTGCCAAATAATTACTTTTCTTGTATTTATGATTTTTCTAATTATTTGTGAATCTCTATTATCCTGCTTCTGTATTTTCTATCGTATTTTGAGCCCTATTGGCTTCATATTTGATTCCATACTCTTTTTGTAATAGTAGTGTGCTTTATATTTTATCTCTGTTATCGCTTATTATATTTTTATTTATTTTTATGCCTATTGTATCGTATATCGAGTTCCTTGGAGTACAAGCGAGCGTAGAATCACCTCTAGCTATTACCGCATTTTTCTTTATTACTATTGACCATTTTATATTATTTTTGCCTGTTATTTATTTTTCCGTATTTTGTTAGATTAAGTTCTGTGAATTATTCTTTTGTATTGCGGTGTATTTTAGTGTATTTCTTTATTTTGTAAACTCTCCGAAATTCTCTCACTCTCATATCTTTGTATTTTGGTATTCTCTCAAAAGTTATATTTAGGAATTCACTATTTAATTCCTCAATTATGTAACGATTGTAATTATCGAATCTACCGTGTGAATAATTCTACCGTAGGCTACCTAGTCGATCGTTTGCCGACTTGGTAAATTGTTACTAAATGTCAATCTCTCATCTTGGTTATAATTTATGGTAAATTCGACGTATCATCTATCGAACTACCGTTACGTTGTTTTCTACCGATCGCAGTAAAGCTCTTTCGTTCTAATTAACAGAATAATAATTTTCGTAGCGTCGTTTGCAACTTGGGTAAGATCACGTCGCCCAGTGACGTGTAGTTTTAAGTCAAATCTTGCATTATATCGCCTCTCTCGACCTACGTCTATTTTTCTCTGCTAGCTACCGTCTCTCGTGTTAAAGCTACCGTTTACTGCTATTCTACCGATATTTCTGTGAACAACGATTATTTATTTTATCAACTACCGCTATCGATACCGCCTTATTTGCCTGCCTCACTCATGTAACCTCCTCGACAATATATGATCGATTAACCTGTTCATCTTCCCTTTTGCCTGGAGTTTATTCTTTATTTGGTTATTTTCTTTAATTCTGGAATTACTGCTAGCTGCCTTGAACTCCGCCACTCTACCGGGATGTACGCGATCGTACCTGTGCCTAGCCAGCCATACAACGGGTTCTCTATTTATCCCTTTTGTACGGTCTTGTGTTAATTTTATTGATTTATGTTATTCTTTGAGAATCGACGCTAATGCGTCTGACGCCCAACGTAATTATTTTGTTGTAGTTTAATATTGCGGATAAGTAGAGAATCACGCCAAAGTGTCAACGGTAAGTCCTCATCCGAAAGTAACAAAATTTAGCGTTACAAATTGGCGCTCAACGAGGGGCAGAAAAGACTTAGCGTTACAATACATATATACATGTATAATAAGATACATATATATATATATATATATATATATATATATATTATGATTTTGAATTTACTTTTAAAAGGAAAGAAATTTTCGATAAAAAAATTTTTTTTACGATAATGAAATTCATTAAAAATAAATATAATTATTGAAAAAATCCTACATATTTTTCAATTACTTGCTCACACATGAATCGAAATGAAAATATTATTTATCAGAAAAAATAATTTATTCAATCACTTATGTCCTTTTTTCATCAAATTATTTGACATAATTACCTCCATTTATATTAAATAATATGAATGTATAATATATATACAAATAAATTTATTTTTATTTAATCATATTATTGTATGATATACAAATATATTTAGATATATATTATGATTTTCGATTTACTTTTAGAAAAAGAGAAATTCGAAAAGAAAAAATTTTTTTACAATGGATCAATTCATTCAAAATTAATATAATTATTCAAAAAATCCTAAGTACTTTTCAATTATTTGCTCACATAATAATTAGAATGTAAATATCATCAGTTAAGACAAATGATTGATTTAAATTAATCATCTCCTCATTTTATTTGATTATTTGACCTAATTACCTCCATTTATATTTAATTATATCAATGTATAATATACATATATATACATATATAACGATATACATATATATATATATATATATATATATATTATATCTTTGAATTTACTTCTGAAAAAAAAAGACCTTTTTCAAAAAAAAATTTTTTCTTTGTTAATTGAATTCATCAAAAATAAATATAATTATTCAAAAAATCATACATATTTTTTAATTATTTGCTCACTTATGAATCGAAATGAAAATATTATTTATTAGAAAATATAATTTATTCAATCAATTATGTCCTTTTTTCATCAAATCATTTGACATAATTACTTCCATTTATATTTAATTATATAAATGTATAATATATATACAAATAAATGTATTTATAATTAATTAAATTATTGTATAATATACAAATATATATAGATATAAATTATGATTTTCAATTTACTTTTAGAAAAAGAGAAATTCGAAGAGAAAAATTTTTTTACAATGGATCAATCCAGTAAAAATTAATATAATTATTCAAAAAATCCTAAGTATTTTTCAATTATTTGCTCACATAATAATTAGAATGTAAATATTATCAGTTAAGACGAACGATTTATTTGAATCAATTCTTTCTTTATTTCATTGAATTATTTAACCTAATCACCCCCATTTATATTCAATTATATTAATCTATAATATACACATATATACATATATACACATATAATAAGATACATATAAATATATATATATATATATATATGTCGGGGTGAAGCCTCGGAATGGCGGAAAGGATGTAGGATTTCCAATTTGTGGATTGTTCATTATAGAAAGCGCGATGATCTCAACACGTCCGGTCAATTCGCTTGCTTTTCCGTGACTGTCGATTTTATCCAAGCGTTGTTATAAACAATTCATTTGTTTGTTCTATATTCAAAGCATGTTGAATAACGCTTGACGCTTGATACGGCGGACTCATTCAAAGTTCAAGTTTCCAATTCACTTGATGATGCATCCTCTTTATTCTTCTCCGACATATATATATATATATATATATATATTATGATTTTGAATTTACTTTCAAAAGGAAAGAAATTTTCGATAAAAAAATTTTTTTTACGATAATAAAATTCATTACAAATAAATATAATTATTGAAAAGATCCTGAATATCTTTCAATTATTTGCTCACATAATAATTAAATATAAAGATTATCCGTTAGGAAAAATAATTCATTCAAATCAATTATTTCCTCATTTTATTGGAATATTTAACTTAATTACCTCCATGTCAATTCAATTATATTGATGCATAATACATATATAAATGAATGTATTTATATTTGATTATATTAATGTATAATATTGAAATATATACATATATATATTAAGATTTTTCATTTGCTTCGTAAAAAGAGAAATTTGAAAAAAAAAAATTTTTTCCACAGTAATTAAATTCATTAAAAATAGACATAATCATTCACAAAATCCCTAGTATTTTTTTATCATATGCTCACATATTAATTAAAAAATTCCAAGTATTTCTTAATTATTCGCTTACATAATGATTAGAATGTAAATATTATCAGTTAAGACGAATGATTTATTTAAATCAATTCTTTCCTTATTTCACTAAATTATTTAACCTAATCACCTCCATTTATATTCAATTATATTAATCTATCATATACACATATATACATACATACATATATAATAAGATATATATACATATATATGATATGATTTTGAATTTACTTTCAAAAGGAAAGAAATTTTCGATAAAAGAAATTTTTTTACGATAATGAAATTCATTAAAAATAAATATAATCATTGAAAAGATCCTGAATATTCTTTAATTATTTGCTCACATAATAATTAAATATAAAGATTATCCGTTAGGAAAAATAATTCATTCAAATCAATTATTTCCTCATTTTATTGGAATATTTAACTTAATTACCTCCATGTCAATTCAATTATATTGATGCATAATACATATATAAATGAATGTATTTATATTTGATTATATTAATGTATAATATTGAAATATATACATATATATATTAAGATTTTTCATTTGCTTCGTAAAAAGAGAAATTTGAAAAAAAAAAATTTTTTCCACAGTAATTAAATTCATTAAAAATAGACATAATCATTCACAAAATCCCTAGTATTTTTTTATCATATGCTCACATATTAATTAAAAAATTCCAAGTATTTCTTAATTATTCGCTTACATAATGATTAGAATGTAAATATTATCAGTTAAGACGAATGATTTATTTAAATCAATTCTTTCCTTATTTCACTAAATTATTTAACCTAATCACCTCCATTTATATTCAATTATATTAATCTATCATATACACATATATACATATATACATATATAATAAGATATATATACATATATATGATATGATTTTGAATTTACTTTCAAAAGGAAAGAAATTTTCGATAAAAAAAATTTTTTTACGATAGTGAAATTCATTAAAAATAAATATAATCATTGAAAAGATCCTGAATATTCTTTAATTATTTGCTCACATAATAATTAAATATAAATAATATCCGTTAGGAAAAATAATCCATTCAACTCAATCATTTCCTTATTTCATTGAAATATCTAACTTAATCATCTCCATTCATATTCAATTATATTAATTTATAATATACACATATATACATATACACATATATAATAAGATACATATATATATATGTATATATTATGATTTTGAATTTACTTTTAAAAGGAAAGAAATTTTCGATAAAAAAATTTTTTTTTACGATAATGAAATTCATTAAAGATAAATATAATTATTGAACAGATCCTGAATATTTTTTAATTATTTGCTCACATAATAATTAAATATAAATAATATCCATTAGGAAAAATAATTTATTCAAATCAATTATTTCCTTATTTTATTGAAATATTTAACTCAATCACCTCCATGTAAATTCAATTATATTAATGTTTAATACATATATAAATAAATGTATTTATATTTGATTATATCAATGTATAATATTAAAATATATACATATATATACATTATGAATTTTCATTTGCTTTGTAAAAAGAGAAATTTGAAAAAAAAAAAATTTTTCCAATGTAATTAAATTTATTAAAAATAAATATAATCGTTCACAAAATCCTAAGTATTTTTTTATCATATGCTCACATATTAATTAAAATATAAATATTATTCGTTGAGAGACATAATTTGTTCAAATAAATTATTTGCTTATTTTATTGAATTATTTAACCTAATTTCCTCCATTTATATCCAATTATATCAATGTATGATATACATATATATACATATATATATATATATATAATAATATACATACATATATATACAAATTATGATTTTGAATTTACTTTTAAAAAAAAAGAAATTTTTGAAAAAAAAATTTTTTTTACAATCATCAAATTCATTAAAACTAAATATAATTATTGAAAAGATCCTGTGTGTTTTTTAATTATTTACTTACTTGTTATTTGAAATACGAATATCATTTATTAGGAAAAACAATTTATTTCAATCAACTATTTCCTTTTTTTATTAAATTATTTGACTTGATTATCTTCATTGATATTCAATTATATTAATGTATAATGTATATATGAATAAATGTATTTATATTTAATCATATTAATGTATAAAATTCAAATATATACATATGTATATTATGATTGTTCATTTACTTTGAAAAAAAGAGAAATTCGGAAAAAAAAATTTTTTTACAATAATTAAATTCATCAAAAATAAATATAATTATTCAAAAAATTCTACATATCTTTTAATTATTTGTTCACATATTGATTAAAAAATAAATATCATCCGTTAGGAATAATATTTTATTTCAATCAATTATTTGCTTATTTTATTGAATTAAAAATAAATATGGTTGCCGAAAAGATCCTGTATATTTTTCAATCATTTGCTCACACATTGATTGTAATAAAAATATTATTCATTAGGAAAAATAATCCATTTGAATCATCTATTTCCTTTTTTTATTAAATTATTTGACTGAATTACCTTCATTTATATTCAATTATATTATTGTATGATATATACATAAATAAATGTATTGATATTTCATTTACTTTAAAAAAAAAAGAAATTTGAAAAAAAATTAATTTTTCACAATCATTAAATTTATTGAAAATAAATATAATTATTCAAAAAATCCTACGTATTTTTTAATTATTTGCTTACATAATAATTATGATATAAATAATATCCGTTAGGAAAAATAATTTATTCAAATCAATCATTTCCTTATTTCATCATATTATCCAACTCAATTACCTCCATTCATATTCAATCATATCAATGTATAATATACACATATATACACATGTACACATATATTAATATACATATATATATATATATACATTATAATTTTGAATTTACTTCTAAAATAGAGAAGGAATTTTTGAAAAAAAAATTCTTTTTTCGATAATTGAATTTCTTAAAAATGGATATAATTATTCAAAAAATCCTATGTATTTTTGAATTATATGCTTACATAATAATTAAAATATAAATATTATTCGTTAAGAAAAATAATCGATTCAAATCAATTATTTGCTTATTTTATTAAATTATTTAACTTATTCACCTCCATTTAGATTCAATTATATTAATCCATAATATACACATATATACATATATACATATATAATAAGATACATGTATATATATATATATATATATATATATTATGATTTTGAATTTACTTTTAAAAGAAAAGAAATTTTCGAAAAAAAATTTTTTTTTACGGTAATGAAATTCATTAAAAATGAATATAATTATTGAGAAGATCCTGAATATTTTTTAATTATTTGCTCGCATATTAATTGAAATAAAAATATCATTCGTTAGGAAAAATAATCCATTTCAATCAACTATTTCCTTTTTTCATTAAATTATTTGACTAAATTATCTCCATTCATATTTAATTATATTAATGTATAATATATATATTGTTGAGGGACAAGGCTCATAGTGCTAGTAGATCCGCGAATGTTCCCGAATGTATTAGCATAGACCATTGTCCACTTAGCTATAGTCAGTTCCTATCAGTACACCGCCCTGGACGGACGTATGTCTTGTACTTGTTTATATTGTGATATGCTTAACGGTTGTAGTCACGAATGTATTATTTGCTTATCAATAACTCCTTCAATCCACTATCCTTTTGTCATCAGGTTATCGGCTCAGATAAGGTAACCCAAAAATAAAGGTGGTTGTTAATAAATAAAGTGAAAATTCTGAAAAGTGCGTGAAAAACGAGCGAGTAGCATCGAGAAGTTTCGATAGCGTGCAGTGGCGTGGATTTCGTCATTGTGAGACACTAGGTGTAGGAGCTCGGACAATTTGGCGGGAAAAACCGTTGTGCTGTGACTAGCGAAAAAGTTGATAGCGTCGATTTTTAGTGGTTGTTAAGTAGTTTTGTAGAAATGGCTCTCTCTATAAAAATAGATCCTCTCACTGCAGAAAATTATAGATCATGGAGGGCTCAGATCAAAGGACTTTTGATGAGTCACGATTTATGGGAGTATGTCACCGGAGAAAATCCTAAATCAGAGACTGGACAAGAACAAATAACAGCGTGGATCAAAAAGGATCGGAAGGCTATGGCAAACCTTCTGATAGCGCTGGGAATGGATGAGGCAGCCAGCTACGATGACCTGTAGACATCGAAGGAGATGTGGGATAAAATTCAGGCGACGTATGAATCAAAAGGACCGGCGCGAAAAGCGTATTTACTGAAAAAATTGGTTTTGTCGAAGATGGCAGAGGGAGATGACGTCAGAAAACATGTAGCAGAATTTTATGAAGCAGTGAAAAAATTGCGAGAGGTGAACCTGGATGTAACCAGTGAGATGCTGGTGATTTTGTTGTTAAATAGTTTACCGGAAAGCTACGAGATGTTCAAAACGTCGATCGAGACACAGGATGAGTTACCAACAGTGGACGGGCTGAAAGGTAAAATCATGGAGTATTATGAGGGACATGCGGACAAACATG
Organism: Neodiprion lecontei; assembly: GCF_021901455.1. Taxonomy (NCBI): domain Eukaryota; kingdom Metazoa; phylum Arthropoda; class Insecta; order Hymenoptera; family Diprionidae; genus Neodiprion; species Neodiprion lecontei. Next base: position 16,881,108 of record NC_060260.1, read on the forward strand.
TCGAGCCAGCACAAGGAGCGATGTACTCAAAGTATAACCAGAGGAAACAGCGTGGACAACATGGCGGAAAGCCAAAGGCGTCAAGTTCTCGGGATGAGAATTTTCGGCGGGAAGTCGAATGTTTCAGGTGTCACAAGAGGGGACACATTGCAAAGAACTGCCCGGAGAGAAATAAACGGGAGTACAACAGTGCGAGAAATACTCATGAGTCATCGTTGAGCACCTGTGAGCAGGCGATGTACAGTGGTAGTGGTAACATGTATTGGTGTATAGACAGTGGTGCGACTAGTCATCTGTGTAATAATAGAGACAAGTTTTGTAATTTTAAGCCTAAGCAGGCGGAGTTGAGCCTGGCAACGGACAAAAATACAAAAATATTGGGAATAGGAAATGTTTCAGTGAATGTGTCAACAGGTAAAAGTCAGTGGGACATCGATTTTAAGAACATGTCATACGTACCAGACTTGAGAACGAATTTATTCTCGGTGGCGCGAGCCACAGATTTCGGGCATACAGTGACCTTCAAGAAAACTGAAGCGGTAGTGGTAAATAAAAACAATGATGTGATTATGCGCGCGCAAAGACGCGGGAATTTATATTTTGTAAATGACATTAAAGACAGTGTAAACAGTGCCGTATCTAGTGAAAAGCCAGAAATAAATAAATGGCATGAAAAGTTGGGGCATGTCAATGAGCGAGACCTGAAGCTCATGGCTAAAAGTGAATTGGTGTACGGGTTAGACATCAGCGACAGTGAAAAATTGTCAGAGTGCGAAGTGTGTATCCAGGAAAAATAGACTAGACTACCTTTTCCAAAAACCAGTGAACAACGAACCCAGAAATTACTCGAAATAGTTCTTTCAGATGTGTGGGGACCAATGCGGCATGCATCGACATCAGGAAAAAGATATTTCGTCACCTTCATCAACGATAAGTCAAGATGGTGTCAAATATATTTGATGAAAAATAAATCTGAAGTTCTGGAAAAATTCAAGGAGTATAAAAGCGAGGTGGAAAACCAAACTGGGGAAAAGATAAAGGCGTTACAATCAGACAATGGAAAAGAGTATTGTAACGGAGCGTTTAATGAATTTCTACTGAAAAATGGGATTCAAAGACGATTGACAGCACCGCATACACCCCAACAGAACGGTATAGCAGAGAGAAAGAACCGAACACTGATAGAGATGGTACGATGTATGATGCGGCAGGCGGGGGCACCTCCCCACCTGTGGGCCGAGGCGTTAAGTAACGCAAACTATACAAGGAATAGATGTACGACCAGTGCGTTAAACGGCGAGATACCGTATTGTGTGTGGCAGGGAAGACCTCTCACAGTTAAACACATGCAAGCTTTTGGGACAAAGGCTTTCGTCTTGGATAAGACGCAAAAGCGCGGGAAATTAGATTCCAGGTCGACACCAGGGATATTTTTAGGATACGCATTTAATTCCAAGGCATATCGTATCTACTTCCCGCGGGATAGATCAGTTGTAACTACACGAGATGTGAAGTTTGTTGATCAGATTGGATTCAAGGGTGAATATCAGGAGATATTCGAGACCGAGAGAAACACTGAGGTAATAGAGGAACAGTGTGAAGAACTCGAGGTGCCGAGCGAAGAGCCGGAGATACCCGAACCAGCAAAGATACCAGAGAGACCCAATAGAAAGAGAGGGGCAAGGCAGTCTTGGGAAGGCGTAGGGTTACCCAGCAAGAGAGGCCGGGGACGTCCGATGTACCTTCGGACAGGATTGGTAGGCAGACCGAAGAAAGTATACGTCACACTCCCAGAAAAACAGAGTGGGGAAGACCACGGAGCTGCTAGCGAAGAAGAGAATGAAGGAATAGAAGATGATGCGATGGACGAAGAGGTATTCGCATATCTAACAGTGACAGAAAATCCGACTACATGGCAACAAGCGAGCAAGACAGAAAATGCGGACTCGTGGAAGGTAGCATTGGAGGAAGAGATGCTAGCCCAGATAAAAAATAAAACATGGGAAATCGAAAAGAGACCCAAGGGCCGAAAAGTCATCGGAAGTCGCTACGTATTTTGCACTAAGTCTGATGGTAAAAGAAAGGTCAGATTAGTCGCAAAAGGGTGTTCTCAGAGGCCAGGAGAAGATTTCACCGAGACATTTTCACCAGTTGTAAGATCAACATCAGTGAGGGTCATGGCAGCGGTAGCAGCGGAATACAACTTGAAGATTCACCAGATGGATATAGTGACCGCGTTTTTAAATGGTGATTTGCGGGAAAGTGTATACATGGAAGTACCTGAGTGTATGCGCGAGATTATCGAAAAAATAATTGCGGGTGAGCCCATCGGTTTAGGCGGGAAGGTAATACGCGATGAGAAAATTATAGAAACCGCGAAGCGCTGGAGAGAGGGCTTGAAAGCGGAGAGTGACAGTGTTTGTGCTCTGAAAAAATCGCTGTATGGTTTGCGTCAAGCCGGGGCTGAGTGGCATAAAAAATTGGTAGATAGATTAAATGTATTAGGTTTTAATGCAGTGCCACAGGATAAATGTTTATTTGTAAACCGAAAAGGTGACAGTGAAATGTATATAGCAATATACGTGGATGATATCTTATTAGCTAGTGACGACGAGGCCTGGATAGGCAAAATAAAGAAAGCGTTGTCAAAGTCGTTTGAGACAAAAGATCTCGGGTTAGTTAAAAGTTGTATAGGTATCGAATTTGAGCGAGACGAAGAGTCACGTGTGTTCTTACGACAAAGAGAGTATACCAGGGCCGTACTCAAGCGTTTTGGAATGGATGAGTGTAAACCGATAGACACACCCATTGAGGCTAAATGTAATTTAGTAAAACCAGAATGCATGAATGAGTCAGAAATGAATAAATATCCGTACCAGAGTTTAATTGGAGCGTTGTTGTATCTTGCGATAACTACTAGACCAGATATAGCATACGCGGTAAATTTCTTAAGTCAGTTCAATACCAATTACAATGTAGATCATTGGAAAGCCGCGAAAAGGGTTTTAAGGTATTTGAAGGGTACAATAGACTACGGGTTAAAATTTGAGCGAACCGGATTAGCTTTATTTGCAGTTGTAGATGCTAACTGGGGAGGGGACTCACTGGATCGTAAGTCGTATACGGGATATGGATTTATTCTGGCGGGATCTGTTATTAGTTGGGAGGCGCGAAAACAGAAAACAGTGGCGCTCTCAAGTACAGAGGCAGAGTACATGGCCGTAGCGGAGGCTACGAAAGAAGCATTGTATTTGAAAGGCTTATTAGTTAGTTTAGGTATACAGGAAGACTCAGAAATTGTCACAATACTGAATGATAACCAGAGTGCAATCAGTATGATTAAGAATGACGTATATCACCAGCGTACAAAGCATATAGATGTTAGACATCACTTTGTAAGGAATGAGTACGCGTGTGGAGTGATAGACGTGAAATATTTAAGCACAGAGAGAATGCCAGCAGATATGTTTACGAAAGGTCTGAGTGGTAGTAAATACAGGAAATGTGTGAGTAATATAAATATTGTAAATAGTGTGTGTGAGAGCTTGGATTAGTATGCACGCACTATGTACCTTGAGAGAGGGTGTTGAGGGACAAGGCTCATAGTGCTAGTAGATTCGCGAATGTTCCCGAATGTATTAGCATAGACCATTGTCCACTTAGCTATAGTCAGTTCCTATCAGTACACCGCCCTGGACGGACGTGTGTCTTGTACTTGTTTATATTGTGATATGCTTAACGAGTGTAGCCACGAATGTATTATTTGCTTATTGATAACTCCTTTAATCCACTGTCCTTTTGTCATCATATATAAATAAATGTTTTTTCATTTAATTATATCAATGTATGAAATTCGAATATATACATATATATATATACTATGATTTTTAATTTACTTTCAAAAAAAGGGAAATTTGAAAAAAAAAAATTTTTCCACAGTAATTGAATTCATTAAAAATGAATATGGTTATTGAAAAGATCCTGTATATTTTTCACTCATTTGCTCACATATTAACTGGAATGAAAATATGATTCATTAGAAAAATCAATTTATTGATTCACTAATATCCTTTTTTATCAAATTATTCGACATAAATACCTCCATTTATATTTAATTATATTAATATATCATATATATACAAATAAATGTATTTATATTTAATCATATTAATGTATAATATACAAATACATATATATATATATATACATTATGATTTTCAGTTTACTTTTAGAGAAACAGAAATTTAAAGAACAAAAAAATTGTTTACAATAATTAAATTCATTAAAAATTTATATGATTATTCAAAAAAACTTACGTATTTTTTCAATATTTGCTCACATAATAATTGAAATATGAATATTATCAGTTAAGAAAAATAATTTATTCAAATCTATTATTTCCTTATTTCATTGGATTATTTAAATTAATTACCTTCATTCATATTCTATCATAGTAATGTGTTATATGTATTGTAACGTGGCAGTTCGGCTAGGCCTGCCCGTTACAAGAGACTCCCTGAACCCTGGGCGAGATCCCGGAATTAGGGTCTAGAAAATCGAGTCGCGGAATAATTTCAGAGAGCGCCAGAACTGGAGTCACGCACCCGAGCTTCGACAGGGACGAAATAGAGCATTGCGACCCAGATATTTCAGGCTTTTGTTTTTAATTTTTTTTCGAGTGCACCGGCTACCCTCCAGTGACCAACTCCAACACCGAACATCTTTCGAGGCAAGGCAAAACCACGACGATCTCGCGGGAAGGACACCGAGGCTGCGGAGGGGGAGGCAACGCAGATCCCTGCAGCGAGGGAATCCAAGGCGGACGCGATTCCCGCTGGCGGCCGGCGCGCCGCAGCCTCCCCGCTCACCCCGCTTACGCCCAACCAAGGCAACCGCGAGGTACCAGCTAGCGACGAGGGAGCACCACCCCGCCCAACCCCAGGACTACGTAGAGCTGCGCGGGAGACGACATCGCGATCTAGCCTTAAGTTCTGCGCCGCGTAGAGACGACAGGTGCGCGGCAAGTTGCGCAATCCCCAAAATCGATGACCGATCGATTGTTGCGCATTCTTAGGGTGATGACGTCACGAAAAATTAGCGCGACGAGATCGGCGTGGCGACCATCCTAGATCACTCTAGTTCTGGCGGTTCACGAGAACTAGTGAGCGTAGCGATTGTGCGTTTTTTTTGTTGTTTGGGCTTTGAGTGATTGCGAGAAAAATGGCCGGAAGAAACCACGAGGGAGTTGGCCCTTTTGTCGAGTGGATGTGAAGCGGTAAGCGTTGCTAACATTCTCGCGATCGAATTTCGAGGGTAATTGAGTAAAGGCTGATCAGATAAAGGATAGCCGTTTGGTAGTTTGCGTGTCGAAAAGTACTCGAAATTCGTTTGCCGATTCTTTTGCTTGGTGACCGTAGCCTGAGTTGCGCGTGAGAGAGTAACGTTAACTTCGGGGAATCCAGAAAATCGAGTCGAGCCACGGGTTGAGCCGAGACGTTAGTGTCTCGAGCTTGAGTGTAACCGAAGTCCGTTACACGGGGTCATTTCACGTCATCCGGCACATCTTCGATTATCGTATAGGTCGCGAGCAATCACGGGGAGCATTCGAATTCGCGACTGCGTCCCGCCGTCGCCGAGGAAGTGAAGCTCGGGTGCGTGCTGATAAGAGTATGCGTTTTTAGAGGAGGATCGCGGGTGTCGCGACGAGCCTCGCATCACTTTAGTTATTTAATATTCTTTTTAGTTATTTAATATCCCTTTTTTTTTTCCTTTCTTTTTTTTTTGTTTGCATTATCAGTTAGTATTAAGTTGGCGATCAGCGCCATTTTGTAAAGGACGTTCGCGGGCAGCGCATCGAGTCCGATTTTGTTTTTGGTTTTTAGGAAGTAGGGTATTGTTAAGACGGCGACTAGCGCACGTAGGCCGTAGAGGTCTCCTAGATTTATTCACCTTTTTTTTTGTTGTTATTATTTTTTTTATTTTTATTTTATTTGGAGTACTTCTACCTTTCTTATTTAGTTTAGAAAAAAAAGTAACATTGTATATGGAATCGCGAAAGACGACTTGCGTGGTCGTATTATCATCATTTTTATTTTTTTTATTTTTATTTCTTTTGTTTCTGTATTATCGCTAATGAGAAATATATCATTGGAATTGTATAGTAATTAGCCACATCACGCGTTGGCGTACCTGTGTTGCAATTCTCTCGACCCAAACTTTACCCCTCCCCTCTCCGCGGTACTGAGCTACCGAGCATATAGTCGCGGTGTGTCGTATTATCGATTTCGAGGCGTGTTGATCACGCCAGGCGCCCAACAAACTTCGCGACATTGTTTCAGATCAAGGATACCTCGCCGGACGCCAAATTATTGTGCACGCGGTAAGTTCCCGGTTATTTGCTCCGAGTAACCGAGGTGCAGAAAAATCCACGTCACAGTATATAAATAAATGTATTTATATTTCAATATATTAATGTATAATATTCAAATATACACATATATATATATTGTGATTTTTAATCGACTTTCCAAAAAGAGAAATTTGCGAAAAAAAAAATTTTCTTTCACTACAATATAATTCATTAAAAATAAATATAATTATTCAAAAAAACCTACGTATTTTTGAATTATATGCTCACATATCAATTAAGATATTAATATTATCCGTTAGGAAAAATAATTTATTTGCATCAATTATTTCCTTATTTTATCAAATTATCTGACATAATCACCTTCATTTATATTCTATTATATCAATGTATAATATACATATATATACATATATACATATATAATAATATACATATGTATATATATATATATATTATCATTTTGAATTTACTTCTGAAAAAAAAAAAAATTTATAAAAAAAAAAATTTTTTATTGACAATATAATTCATTAAAAATAAATATAATTATTGAAAAGATCCTGTATGTTCTTCAATTATTTACTCACATATTAATTGAAATAAAAATGTTGTTTATTAAAAAAAACAATTCATTTAAATCAACTATCTCCTTTTTTTATTCAATTATTTGACTGAATTACCTCCATTCATATTTAATTATATGAATGCATAATATATATACAACTAAATGTTTTTATATTTATATATATTATTGTATGATATACAAATATATACATATACATATATCATGATTTCTGATTCACTTTTAGAAAAAAAGAAATTTGAAAAAAAAAAAGATTTTTTTACAATAATTAAATTCATTAAAAATTGATATAATTATTCAAAAAATCCTACATATTTTTCAATTATATGCTCACATAATAATTAGAATGTAGATATTATCAGTCAAGAAGAATGATTCATTCAAATCAATTCTTTCCTTATTTTATTAAATTATTTAACCTAATCACGTCCATTTATGTTCAATTATATTAATCTATAATATACACATATATACATACATACATATATAATAAGATACATATACATATATATATATATGTATATTATAATTTTGAATTCACTTTTAAAAGAAAAGAAAGTTTCGATAAAAAAATTTTTTCTCACGATAATGAAATTCATTGAAAATAAATATAATTATTGAAAAGATCCCGAATATTTTTCAATTATTTGCTCGCATATTATTTGAAATAAATATATTATTCATTAGGAAAGATAATTCATTTAATCAATTATCTCCTTTTTTTATTAAATCATTTGACATAATTACCTCCATCTATATTCAATTATATTGTTACAACGGGGGAAATTACGAAAGATCTAAGAGAATCAAAGAGTTCTCTGTGCGATTTAAGCGAACGCCGAGCCAAAGAAGTCTCACGAACAAGGAATATTAGAAAGAAAATAGATGTATTTGGACACAAGCTCTCTTTTTAAAGTCTAGAGACTGACTGTTTTTACAATAATGTCGGTTGACGCAGCAACCTTATTCTTTTTAAAGACATAAGAGGTTTATAAACGTCTTTTATCTATGATGACTACTAGATCATTTAAAAGGGAACAAAACGGGTGATTTCACCCTTTGTAACATTACTCCCCCTCGAGGAAAAGAGTCGACCCGACTCGGAAAAGATAAACAATTACAAAAAAATGTGATCTAGCAGTCAGTGCTCGAAGGTGAGTTGGAGCTGTCGCTCTAAAAATTAAAAGACTCCCTTTTTACTATCTGGCATTTGCCCACAGTCTCAAGGTAAACCACAGAAAACCTTGAGCAGATAGTTGAGCGTTCAATTGAATTCAAAATTTGTGTGCCTTGTTTTATAAAGGTAAGTGTTAAGGGTGAGTTAGTGAGTTCTTCATGAATTTGAAGACATCAAAATCATCCGGATCGTCGTCGAAAAGAAAATTCATTCCTCTTCAGGGAAAATAGTCCGGTGAATCAAACACAGATGAGTACGACGAGGCGGGAAACCATACTGGGAAAACTCTGAGTCCTAGACAACGAAAAGGCTGATTCCCTCTGAGAACCGGCACAGGAAACAGGAAAAAGGAATGGGTGACTGAATCCAAGACTTCTTTAAAAACAGCACACCCTAGAGTTTGGAGGACAAATGTGAGTGGTGGTATAACAATTCAAATTCACTAAGTGAATTTGGGAGAATACACGAATAAAATAAATTAAATATGTATTCAAAAGAAAAGGAACGATCTTATCTGAATCATTTCTGCGTCCTTCTTCAAAATAATTCCACCAGTCATCTTCAGGAATCGGGGAAAGATTGGATGGGAAAAGGCTGTGTCAAGTAACCTGAAAAGTACTCACAAAAACTGACATATGGGTTAGAAAAATAAGAGAGGATCGACCAAACGTTCACTACTTCATTCAAGCGCAGAACCGAAACACTCTTCAAGCCAAAGAAATCGATGTATCAAAATTTCTCGAATCGAACAACATCGAACTAACCTTGACCTGTCAACGAACTTTCTAACCTTCAGAGAGCTACTGAAACGATATTCTTGACTGATAAGGAGCTAAGCGATCCAGATGAACGACTTTAGATTTCGAACGAGGGGAACGTCTTATTCTAAAAACAACGTCGTTAATCCGGTCAACAATAAAATAAGGACCTTCCCAATTACTTTGGAGTTTGGGTCAACGCCCTTGTTGCCGACGAGGTTGAAATAACCAAACGGAATCTCCCTTCTCAAATTTTAAATTTCTAGCTCTAATATCATAACGATCCTTAGTCTTATCGGAGACCATACAAATTCTTTTCCTAGCGAATTCATGAACCTCGTCCAATTTTTGACGGAAAACGGAATTAAAATACACCTGGGACGAAACCACGGAAGGATTGACACCCTTTTCTAAATCTGACGGAAGTCGAAGATCCCGACCTGTCAACATCATAGCTGGAGAAAAACCGGTAGTGTCGTGAATTGCAGAGCGATACGATAAAAGAAATAAGGGAATCCACTCATCCCAATCTTTCTGATCCTGATCAACGAAAGAAGAAATATAACGAAGAAGCGTCCTATTCAATCTTTCTACCATTCCATTAGACTGCGGATGCAAAGCGGTGGTACGAGTTTTTCTAATCCCTAAAATTTGAAGGAACTCCTTCATCAAATTTGACTCAAAATTTCGACCCTGATCTGTGTGTAATTCAAGAGGAGCTCCGTAACGACAGACGAATTCTCGAACGAAAGCTCGAGCAACGGTGCTAGCTTCTTGATTTGGAATTGGGACTACTTCTAACCACTTTGTAAAATAATCTGCTATCACCAGGGCATACCGATTTCCTGACCTAGAAAGAGGAAGAGGGCCTAGGATATCCATTGCGACTCTTTCAAATGGAGCTCCTACGTTATATATTTGAAGAGAGCTCTTCCCTTTTTCACGAGGTCCCTTCTTGGCTAAACAAACCGTGCAAGTTCTACACCAATTTTCAACGTCAGCTCGGCAGTGAGCCCAAAAATACCTTTCTCTGATCCTACCCAAAGTCTTATTAGAAGCGAAATGGCCACCGACAGGTGAATCATGAAAGCTTGACAAAATCTCGGTCATCTTTTCTCTAGGAACCAGAAGCTGCCAACGAACCGACCTGGAGTCAAGTGATTCCCATTTCCTATAAAGCAACTGATCGAGGAGAAACAAGGAGTCCCATTGCGCCCAGTAAATTTTCAAAGACTGACTCATAGAAGATATTTCTTCCCACTGAGGCCTGACTCCTGTGGATTTCCAATTCCGAACTAGGAGGAGATCTGAATCTTTCCCCTGGGCGATGATCCAGTCTTCTTTATTTTCAACGAGAAAAATTTGACGAACGTTAAGCGAGGGATCTAGCTGTGTATTTAAACGGGAGCACTGTTTGCAATCCTCCCCGCACGGATGACGAGAAAGTGCATCAGCATTACCATGCAGAACTCCGGGACGGTGTTTAATTTCGAAGTCATATTGACCTAACCTCTCCAACCATCGAGCTACTTGGCCTTCAGGTGATTTGAACGAAAGAAGCCAAGTTAAGGAAGCATTGTCTGTTCGAATCAAAAATTTCCTTCCATAAAGATAATGATGGAAATGGCAAATAGATTTTACCATCGCTAATAATTCCCTACGGGTAACACAATAATTGCGTTCCGGTTTAGACAAAACCCGACTGAAATAACTAATAACGCGCTCTTGGTTATCCTGAATTTGAGACAAAACCCCACCTATACCACAGAGAGAAGCGTCAGAATCTACGATGAATTGAGAATCGGGGATGGGATAAGCTAATATCGGTGACGAAGTTGATAATTTTTTAAGGAGAACAAAGGCTCCTTCGCATTCGGAAGTCCAATCGAAAACAACTTTAATTCCTGTAAGAGCATGGAGGGGTCTCGCTATAGAAGCAAAGCCCTTAACGAAACGTCTGTAATAAGTACAAAGTCCTAAGAAACTTTGAACCTTTGCTTTTGAATCTGGACGAGGCCAATTCAAGACCTTTTCTATTTTAGAAGGATCTGTCTTAACACCTTCCGCTGAAACGACGTGTCCGAGAAAAGATACTTCTTTTTTGAAAAAATGACATTTTTTGGGACTCATTTTTAGACCAGCTTGGAATAAACGACTAAAAACCTGCTTAAGATTTTCCAATTCCTCATCAAAAGTCTTACCAAACACAATGATGTCATCGAGATAAACTAAACAAATCTTGCCAGTCAGACCTTGAAGGGCGAATTCCATCGCTCTTTCGAAGGTAGCTGGTGCATTACAAAGGCCAAAAGGCATAACTTTAAACTGCCAAAGTCCACCTAACCCTGTGACAAAAGCTGTTTTCGCTTTGTCTAACGGATCCATTTCGACTTGCCAATAACCACTCTGTAAATCAATCGTAGAGAACCAACGGGCACCAGAAATTAAATCAAGGGTATCTCCTATCTGAGGAAGCGGATATGCATCTTTCTTGGTGATCTCGTTCAACTTCCTATAATCTATGCAAAACCTCTTGGAACCATCTTTTTTATTGACTAAGACAATGGGAGAAGCCCACGGACTAGAAGACGGCTCAATAACATCTGCTGTTCTCATATCCTCTACTAATTTTTCAACTTCCCTGCGACCGTTTAAAGGAAGCCGTCTAGCTGCCTGTTTAATCGGAGCGTTATTCCCTACATCTATCGAATGCTTAGCTATGGTACATCTCCCGATGTCGGCAGAGTCTTTAGCAAAAGTCTCTTTAAAATCGTTAAAAAGGCAAACGAGACTGTTAGTCTGAGCGATATCTAAATCTTTAGAAGACCTAGTAAAGAGTTCCGTGAGATAAGAAGGAACGACTAAAGAGTCCGAAACATGTTCTAAAACGCGCAAAGACGAGAGGATTTCTTTCTGTTCAGAAGAGTTAATAAACCTAGACGTTTCAAGGTTGATTTTACGATAACCAGAACAGAGAGTCGAATCCCCGGTAGAAATGACGCAGTTGTGAGCGGAAAGAAAATCTACGCCTAAAATGCCTTCATCTTCTATATCAGCTACTAGAACTTCATGTGGGGATTGAACACAATCTGTTACTGTTACTTGCACGACCATCTTACCTACTACAGGGGTAGTTACTCCGGTAGCAGTGCGAATAGACACAGAAGGAATAATTGGAGCAAGAGACGAAATCATATCAGGCCGAACAACGGAAATTTCGGCTCCAGTATCTATCACCCACAAACAACTTAGTCCGTTAACGGAACCTTTAGCATATAGGCCGGTACGACGCAGGCCTCTAACCACGAACTGCGAAGCAATAGGGCTAAGGAACTTGGAAGAAACCGATGATATCCGCCCTTTCGAAACATCGGTAGCTAGTTTCCCGAATTCTGAGGAACAGAAGGTTGTGCTGCCCAAACCGGATTAGAAGGAGCCCTCTTGGAGGCATTTTTGCGCCACGAATCTTCCGCAGTCTTCAACTGACGGTCGAGTTTAAAACAATTCTTCGCGATATGACCTCTTACGCCGCAAAACTGGCACTCTGAGACAGGCCGATTGGAGTTTGATCTATTGTAACGAGAGAAACCACTATTTTTCCTTCCTGGAAGAGAATCTGAGCTAGGCTGATTGACTGAAGGACGGGACGAAGAATTTTCTGAAGGTTCAGCTTGGCTCAAACGATGAAGTTGACGCGAACCTAAATCCGCCTCGTTTATGGCTTCTTATTCTAAGCCTTTAATAATTGCTTCATGTAGAGAAGTTGGAGCTGCGAGCCTCAGATGATACCGAAGCTCCGGATTCCGAATCGCATTAATGAATTTCGCTCGAGCTATCTGATCTCTAGCTTTTTCTGCACAATCAGTAAGAGAATGTCGAGCGAGACGTTCGATGTCATTTCCGAGAGAGGCTAAATCTTCCTTGGGCCCTTGACGTCTATTTTCGAACTGAGTAAAATAAAGTTTGGAAAGATGTTCTTCGCCAAACCGGAGTTTAAGAGCCGCACAAATGCTATCGAAATTTTCAGAATCCGAATCTGAAAGCGATCCAAGAACTACCAAAGCCGGACCAGACAAAGACGCTGTCAAATGAGCTGCTTTCTGGGACGGATTCCAACCATTAACCTTACTAATCATGTTAAACTGACGTTCGTATAGACTCCAAGCAGACGAACCGTCATACGAACCCGGCTTCAAATTCGATTGTTTCGAGGGCAACTCTACAATACTCGCGGGAGGTACAGAGACCTGATTGAGTCCGAACGAGCTCTGAGTCTGCGGAGGGAGAACATTGACAGTTCCGCGTGATTTTAAAAAGGCCAGGAACTCTGAGTGAATATCTACGCTAGGATGAGACGACGCGACAGGAGGCTCGACTACTTCCGAAATATCACGTGACGGAACATCGTGGCATCGCGGAAAAGAGCTAACCTGAGCTTGTCGCGAGACATGAACAGGTGGAAAATTTTTAGCAACAGGGGGAATTTCGCCTCCCCCATAAATAGCGTCAGACCTTGATTGATCCGGAATTGAATGAATAGAGGTCCTCCTTGCCGGGACCAGGACTGAAGAAAGAGAAGTCCTTCTACCTGGGGATGGAACTGGGCGTATCGGGAATTCCTGCGGCCGCTCCTGAAGCTTCTGCAAACCTTGCAGGATCCCGATCAGCGCCTGAGACACGATTTCTTGTTGTTGACGCTGTTGCGAGAGGAGTTCGCGCAGAAGATTCTGCTGTTCTTGTTGCTGCTGTTGTAGCAGTTGTTGATGTTGTTGTTGCTGTTGTTGATGTTGTTGTTGCTGTTGTTGATGTTGTTCTTGCTGCTGAATCTGACGCATCAGCAAATCTTGGTTTCCCTGAATGAGCTCTGCCAAGAGAGCTAATTGGGGCTGGGGCTGAACCTCAGCTTCCGAACGACGAGAAATGGAAGGAAACGCTGGTTCAGGAGAACGCTGGCACGATGAAACGCGTCCGGCAGCTCGTCGCTCCGCGCGTGATGCTCTCGACGTAGGAGTTCGTTGCATTATTGTTTTGTATACTTCTTTACACTCAAAATCCACTCAAATGGCACAGAAGAGATCCCGCTTCTGACACCAATGTTACAACGGGGGAAATTACGAAAGATCTAAGAGAATCAAAGAGTTCTCTGTGCGATTTAAGCGAACGCCGAGCCAAAGAAGTCTCACGAACAAGGAATATTAGAAAGAAAATAGATGTATTTGGACACAAGCTCTCTTTTTAAAGTCTAGAGACTGACTGTTTTTACAATAATGTCGGTTGACGCAGCAACCTTATTCTTTTTAAAGACATAAGAGGTTTATAAACGTCTTTTATCTATGATGACTACTAGATCATTTAAAAGGGAACAAAACGGGTGATTTCACCCTTTGTAACAATATCAATGTATGATATATATAAATAAAAGTATTCATATTCAAGTATATCAATGTATAATATTGAAATATGTACATAAATATATATTATGATTTTTCATTCACTTCTAAAAAAAGAGAAATTTGAAAAAAAAAGTTTTTATCACAATCATTAAATTCATTAGAAATAAATATATCTAATCAAAAAATCCTACGTATTTTTCAATTTTTTGCTCACATTATAATAAGGATATAAATATTATACATTAGGAAGAATAATTTATTCAAATCAATTATTTCCTTATTTTATTAAATTACCTAACCTAATTACATCCATTTAAATTCAATTATATTATTGTATAATATATATATAAATAAATGTATTTATATTTGATTATATTCATGTATAAAATTCAAATATATACACATATATATATATATATACAATGATTTTGAATTTACTTTTAAAAAAAGAGAAATTTGAAAAAAAAAAAATTTTTTATAGTAATTAAATTCATTAAAAATAAACATAATTATCCAAAAATTCCTATTTTTTTTTTAATTATTTGCTTACATATTGATTGAAATATAAATATTATTCGTTAAGAAAAATAATCTATTTGAATCAATTATTTTCTCATTTTATTTAATTATTTAACTTAATTTCCTCCATTTATATTTAATTATATCAATGTATGATATACATATATATACATATATATATATATAATAATATACATACATATATATATATAATATGATTTTGAATTTACTTCTAAAAAGAAAGAAATTTTTGAAAAAAAAATTTTTTTCTACAATAATCAAATTCATTAAAAATTAATGTAATTATTGAAAAGATCCTGTATATTTTTTAATTATTTACTCACTTATTAATTGAAATAAGAATATCATTTATTAGGAAAAACAATTCATTTCAATCATCTATCTACTTTTTTTATTAAATTATTTGACTGAATTACCTCCGTTTATATTCAATTATATTATTGTATAATATATACATAAATAAATGTATTGATATTTTATTATATTAATAGATGATATTAAAATATATACATATATATGGGCTATTCCGCGTCAACCGGATCAGTCATCTCTCAGATATTTTTTTAATTTGGCATGTGGATTGTGTAGGGGGAGTTAGATTTTTGTGCCAAAGCGCGAATCTCATAATGCAAAATTCGATTTTGTATTAACAATAACAAATTAGACTCCCATTTTTTTCAAAAATTCATAACTTTGACAAAAAATTAAATACAATATATTTTTTTTTTCAAATTACGCGGAAAGCTCCATAGAATTTAAAAAAAAATACGAAATGGTAAAAAAAAGTTGTTATCAATTGTTTATTTAACAATTAATTTTTCAAAGATTTTTAAAACAGTGACTGACACGATCAAAAAATTTTTTTAAAATTCTGACATGTTCCTTGAGCTTTACTACAACCTGTGAATCAATTCCAGAGGGGTGTTTTCTTTCGTTTTCGAGTAAAAAATCATTAAAGGTGTCGATGCGCATGAAATTGCGGCGCGCCGAGTCTCTACGTAATGGCGGGCGGCCGGTTGCCGTCCACCGCTACCCCGCGGTGGCGTCGCAGCGTTATTTTACAATTAGTCATTTTCACGGTGTAGGACATGATTGAAGAATCTGAAAAAAATACTGCACCTTGACAAGGCCTGCTCAAAGCGATAAGTGAAGTTTCAGGAATGTGTTTTTCACCGTTTTTTTATTACAGAGATTCAAAATAACGGTTACACACCATGAGAGTGCACATAAATGATAATAATTACATAACTTGCTACTTATTTTGAAATAAAAACACATTCTTGAAACTTCACTTATCGCTTTGAGCAGGCCTTGTGAAGCTACAGTATTTTTTTCAGATTCTTCAATCATGTCCTACATCGTGAAAATGACTCTAAAATAACGCTGCGACGCCACCGCGGGCTAGCGGTGGACGACAACCGGCCGCCCGCCGTTACGTAGAGACTCGGCGCGCCGCAATTTCATGCGCATCGACACCTTTAATGATTTTTTACTCGAAAACGAAGAAAAACACCCCTCTGGAATTAATTCACAGATTGTCGTACAGTTCAAGGAACATGTCAGAGTTTTAAAAAAATTTTTTGATGGTGTCAGTCACTGTTTAAAAAATCTTTGAAAAATTAATTGTTAAATAAACAATTGATAACAACGTTTTTATAACATTTCGTATTTTTTTTCAAATTCTATGGAGCTTTCCGCGTAATTTGAAAAAAAACAAAATATTGTACCTAATTTTTTGCCGAAGTTATGAATTTTTGAAAAGAATGGGAGTCTAATTCGTTATTGTTAATAAAAAATCGAATTTTGCATTATGAGATTCGCGGTTTGTCACAAAAATCTAACTCCCCCTATACAATCCACATGCCAAATTGAAAAAATATCTGAGAGATGACTGATCCGGTTGACGCGGAATAGCCCATATATATATATATATATATATATATATATATATATATATATATATATATTATGATTTTTCATTTACTTTCAAAAAAAGAGAAATTTGAAAAAAAAAATTTCTTACAATCAATAAATTCATTGAAAATAAACATAATTTTCCAAAAAATCCTACGTATTTTTTAATTATTTGCTCACATTTTAATTAAAATGTAAATATCATCCGTTTGGAAAAATAATTTATTCAAATCAATTATTTCCTTATTCTATTAACTTATTCAACTTAATTGCCTTCATTTATATTCAATTATCATAATGTATAATATTATAATATATAAATATATATACATTATGATTTTTAATTGACTTTTAAAAAAAGAGAAATTTGAAAAAAAAAAAAATTTCTCACTATAATTAAATTCATTAAAAATTATTATAATTATTCCATAAATCCTATGTATTTTCCAATTACTTGCTCACGTATTGATCAAAATATGGATATTATGCGTTAGGAAGAATAATTTATTCAAATCAATCATATCCTTTCTTTATCAAATTATTTGACTGAATTACCTCCATTTATATTCAATTATATTATTGTATAATATATACATTAAAAAATTTATTGATATTTGATTATATAAATGGATGATATTCGAATATATACATATATATATATAATGATTTTCAATTAACTTTTAAAAAAAGAGAAATTTGAAAAAAAAAAATTTTCTCACAGTAATTAATATCATTAAAAATAAATATGATTATTCAAAAAATCCTACGTATTTTTTAATTATTCGCTCACGTATTAATTAAAATATAAATATCATCCGTCAAGAAAACCAATTCATTCAAATCAATTTTCTCCTTATTCGATTAACTTATTCAACTTAATTACCCCCATTTATATTCAATTATAATAATGAATAATATTCCAATATATAAATATACATATATTATGATTTTTTAATGACTTTTAAAAAAATAGAAATTTGGAAAAAAAAAATTTTTTTTACTATAATTAAATTCATTAAAAATAAATATAATTATTCAAGAAATCCTATGTATTTTTTAATTATTTGCTCACATATTGATTAAAATATAAATATTATCCTTCAAGAAAAATAATTCATTTAAATCAATTATTTCCTCATTCTATTAAATTATTTAACTTAATTACCTCCATTTATATTCAATTATATTAATGTCTAATATATATATAAATAAACGTATTTTCATTTAATTTTAATAATGGATAATATTCAAATATATACATATATGTATATTATGATTTTTGATTTACTTTTAAAAAAAGAGAAATTTGAAAAAAAAAAATTTCTTCACTATAATTAAATTCTTTCAAAATAAATATAATTATTGAAAAGATCCTGTATGTTTCTTAATTATTTGTTCACATAATAATCAAAATAAAAATAATATTTGTTGGGAATAATAATCCATTTCAATCAACTATTTCCTCATTTCATTAAATTATTTGACTGAATTACCTCCATTTATATTCAATTATATTGATGTATAATATAAATATAAATAAATGTATTTATATTTAATTATATTAATGTATAAAATTCAAATATATACACATATATATGTATATATATATATATATTATAATTTTAAATTTACTTTTGTTACGTCCGTGAGAAGTGTTACTCCTGAGCAGTAAGAGTAAACTGGTTGGCTTCGCTTTTACGTTCCAGGACAACCGGAAATCAGGATGAGGATTGAATAACGTAGGGTTTATTTGAGATATTACTTATATATTTATTTCGAGGAAGCTCAGATGGCGGTAAAAACGAAGTGTGCTGTATGAAGCTATGTAAGAAGTCTAGATGTGACGTTGTTGAGAGTTAGAATAGGAGTGTTCCTCGAGACGCGAAACGTACGGGTGCAGAAAAGGTGTGACAATGCTAGGAGTAGGGAATGGAATTTGATGAGTAAGCGCGATAGTGATTAGCGTGAGACTACGTAGAGATAAGAGGACAGGACAGAGACCATGAGATTAATGTAAGAACTGTGGGAGAGTTAGCGAGTAGGAAAAATAGAGAGAAGTGGTATGCTGGACGTAACACCCCCCCCCCCCCCCCCCCCCCCCGTCAGAGGGAGCATAGTGGTAGGTATGGTCCCGAATATGGGGAGCAAGAAGGTGGAAATGTGAAACATGATTTTAAAGTATGTGCTTAAAATTAGTTTTACAATTTTTCTTATTATAGGTAGTGTATGGTTTATATCCTGGATTACGTATGAGCGTAAGGCATATAGTTATAATACTATGGTTACATAATGTTGTTCAAAGCTAGACGCCTAGGGATAATGCGCATGGAAGCGGGTAAGTACACTTAAGACTAAACAACAATGATTTCTTTGATTCGCTGGGTACTAAGTAATACTATATTTTTTTTTTTTTTCTGATATATCGAGGTACAGAGTTTGACCTATTCGTACAATGATATCGGTTATAAGTGTACATATATTTTGGGCTAATTGTA
Organism: Neodiprion lecontei; assembly: GCF_021901455.1. Classification (NCBI taxonomy): domain Eukaryota; kingdom Metazoa; phylum Arthropoda; class Insecta; order Hymenoptera; family Diprionidae; genus Neodiprion; species Neodiprion lecontei. Next base: position 16,900,335 of record NC_060260.1, read on the forward strand.
AACTAAGGGTATAAGATCGTCATTACAATCATTTTAGTGCAGTAGTCTACACAAGTATTTATTTTACTTATGTCTGTTTGACAGCGCAACAGCAGATCTTGGTAGCAATATAGTAGTTGCCTATTTATAATGAGGTTTTCGTAAGGTTTTAAGTACTGGTGGGTTTAAAGGAAGCGGAGGTGGTGTGTGAGGAACTGCATCATGGGTTTCTACTTCGTTGGGAATGGGTAGGTCAGAAAAAGTAGGTGGGTGGATAATATTTAGCTCGATTGGATTGCCATACCCTGTTTGTTGGTTGTACTGTGTTTGCTATTGAAGGTGTTAATGTGGGATTTTACTATGTATGTGCGATTTTCAGTTTATTAAGATGAACTATTTTTGTTTTGTTTAGCGTGAGGTATATTTCGGCGTTAACGTCATCTATTATTCGTTTGATTACATACGGGCCTTTATAATGATCTTGGAATTTTGACCTTGTTTCGTTTAATAGGTAGACAGTTTGTCCTACTTCAAATCGTTGTGGGTTAATCGTTCTGTCGTAGTGTTCTTTACTTTTCTGTTTAGCTTGTTTCAGGTTCAACGCGGCGCGTTTACGGATGCTGTGAGATTCGCTATTAGATCGAGGAGGAATGTATCATATGTATGCGTGGATGTATTGCTTAGTATCGCATCTGTCGATAGTTTAGCTTCCGAGCCGAAGATCAGCTGGTGAGGTGTATAATGTGTACTGTCGTGTTTCGCTGTATTATTGCAGTAAATGGCGAAACGTATGAATTCATCCCAATCTTTACCTTCGTTGGTGTAATGTTTGATGTATTCGGTAATTACGAGGTGACTTCTTTCTAATGAGCCGTTTGATTGCGGTCTATAGGCGGTTGTTCGTAGTTGTTTAATTTTGAAGAGCCTGCATATTTTTTTAAAAGCGGTACTCATGAAGTTTCGTCCCTGGTCAGTGAGTATAGTTCGTGGAGATCCATAGCGCGTGATGTATTTGTTAATAATATCGTGGACTGATAAATGAAAAGCCAGACAATTAGTTATAATTGTGTATTTATTAATAAAGGTATACTTAAACTTGATGCAAAAGGATTCGTGAGGATATACAACCGGCTTGCTCTCTTTCAACTCGCTATACCGTTTTGGGCTCCAAAAAGGGACACACTCGCTGGCTGTGTCGGAATATACGCGCATGCGCATTTATTACATAATACATTTTAATACAGTAAGATGTCGCTACCAGACTTAAATTTACATGTATTCCAACACGCCTCCTTAAATTTAAGTTTTGTTACAATTAGAAAAAAAAAAATTAATAGATATTTTATTTATCCTTTCATATGATCACCTCTGCTCTGTGCAGATTAACTTATGTTTGTTTTCATTTTAGATTTAGCATGCCGACAAACTTATTGAACTTAGTTTTTCCTAACGCTTTAGTTAGTATATCGGCAACGTTATTTTCACTATCTATCTTTACAACGTCAATCAAGCCCTTCAAATAGTTTTCATGAACGAAGTGGTAGTGAGTTTCAATGTATTTGGAATTCTTTGTGAAATTTCCAAATTTTACAATGCATACGGCACCAGAGTTGTCCTCATAAACCTTTACTGGCTCTTTTATCTCAATTTTAAGATCTTTCAGCAAATCTTTAATCAGTTTCAACTCACTAACTACATCAGATAAAGCAACGTACTCTGCTGCAGTTGAGGATTTAACAACACTGCTTTGTTTCTTAGATTTCCAGTAGATTACGTTGCCAAACAATCTGATTACGAAGCCTGTTGTAGATTTACGGTCTACAGTATCGCCGGCCCAGTCTGCGTCTACGAAGCAATCAAGTGTATCGCAATTCACATTTTTCGTATAAGTTAATTTTTTTTCTCTAGTCAAGTACAAATATTTTAAGACGCGTAAGGCGTACTTGTAATGAGTTTGATCATAGCAGTTCTGGAAACGACTTAAGTAATTGGTACAATAGGCAGTATCTAATCGTGATCCTGAACTCACGTAAAGTAGTTCCCCGATTATGCTTCTATAATTTAAATAATCAGACACTGACTGCGCAGGCTCACATTTTAAATTTTGTTCCATCGGTGTTTCGTAGAGTTTACAATTCTCTATGTTATATTTCTTTGCTAAGGATTCTATGTATGACTTTTGATCGAGGGTGACAGTATCTCTAGCCTTGTTAAATTCTATATTTATTCCTAGATAAGTTTTGACTTCGCCTAAATCTTTCACATTGAACCTTTTTAATAATAATTTCTTGACGTTGTTTATCTTCTCTATATTTTTACAACAAGTCAGTACATCATCTACGTAGGATATGAAATAAACAGGATCTTGTTCACGCTCATCGAGAATGTATAAACATTGATCGTTGTTGCTTCGTTTGAAGCCAATACTTTTTAGAAAATTGTCAAGACAATTGTACCATGCTAACGAACTTTCACCTAATCCGTAGAGAGCTTTATTTAGTTTCCAGACCCTACCTGATTTATCGTCGTAACCTTCAGGTTGTTTGACGTAAACCTCTGAGATTATTTCTCCGTTTAAAAATGCGGATTCTACGTCTAATTGATGAACTATCAAATTAAGGTTTACACTAAATGACATTAATAATTTTAAAGTTTGAGATCTTATTACAGGTGAATATATGTTTTCTAATTTATCTCTTTGCTGAAAACCTTTTACAACGATTCTCGCTCTAAATTCTCCATTTGACTTTTGTGTATATACCCATTTTAAATCTAATACATCTTTATCTTTTGGACATTTGACTAGATCGCAAGTGCCATATTTTTTAATGCGTTCCATTTCTTTATTCATCGAATCCTGCCAAGCTTTAGAATTACAACTATTTATCGCTTCACAATAGTTTTCTGGAACATTCGCATTAATGTAGTTAACGTAGATACAATTTGCAAATTTATGTGACTGATAGATATCGGTTTGTTTTCTCTCTCTACCTGACCTCCTTAAAGGAGTATTTACATTTTTATCATTAGATTTCAAACTTAGATCCTTTAGTGATTCATCGTTATCATTGTAAATACTATCGTTATCAATTTTTTGACTAAATTCTTCATTTACGACATTTTTGGCACAATCATTGTTTGTTTCAATAAATTTATCTTTACTATCAGTTTCACAATTCTCTTTATCATTTTCTTCTCCAGTAAAACCCACTAGTTTCACATCTTCCTCTATCACGTCAACATGTTTAACTACTGTTACTTTATCACCCATAAGTACTCGATAACCTACATTTTCGTATCCCACCAAAATCCCTACATCTGCCTTCCTGTCCCATTTATGCTTTCTTTTGACCTCAGGTACTCTGCAAAAAACTTTACTACCATATAGTCTTAGATTTTTTATATTTGGCTTTTCACCTGTAAATATTTCAAATGGTGTTTTTCTTTGAATAGTATTAGCAAGAGTCCTGTTCTTTAAATAAACCGCTGTTTTTACTACTTCAGGCCAGAATTTTACGTTTATTTTTGCGTCAGCTAGTAAGCATCTTGCAATATCCATCACAGATCTATTGTACCGCTCCGCAGTTCCATTGAGTTCATGGACGTACGGAGGGCATGGCTCAATCAAAATACCTTTTTCCTGTGTGAATTTATAAACCTTTTTACATACTATTTCTTTAGCGTTATCAAATCTAATTTTTTTAACCCTTTTTTTGTTAAATTTTCTACTAGATTTACATATTCAACTAGGCATTCAAAGAATTCGTCTTTTGTTTTGATAGTGTAAACTTTAGCTACTTTACTATAATCGTCAATGAAAGATACAAAATGTTTTTCACCTAAATTTCCAGTTATTTGTGGCCCATTCAAATCACAATGAATAATTTCCAATAATTCTTTGGCTCTGTGCCTATCGTTGTCAAATTTTGTATTGTGCATTTTATTTTGTAAACATGTACCGCATTTTAAATAATCACTTTCAAATTTATCTGGTAAGCCATCGATCAGTTTTTCCTTACAAAGTACATTCAAGTAATTGAAATTAACATGTCCAAGCATTTTATGGAACTTTTCCTTTACAGTTATATTGCAAGCTATTTCGTTGTTACAAACATTTTTCTTATCTTTAAGGCTATACATTTTAAAAATATTATTTTCTTTGAACGCTACAGCAATCAACTCATTGTTTCTAGTACAGATTTTTGATACATTGTACTTTGAAAATATTTTGTGCGTTTCAGTTACTTTTCCATAGCTAATTAAATTTTGATACATTTTTTCTACGTAGAAAACATTAGATAATTTTACTCTTTTTGTCTCATTAAATACAATAAAATCAACGAAGATATTGCCAACTTTTGTGGCTTGTAGAGTTTTGCCGTCTCCTACTTTTACTGGAATTGGAGTTTTCAAATTTATGTAATCATTAAAGTAATCTATGTTATTTGTTATATGATCAGAGCACCCGCTGTCAAGTATCCATTCGATCTTATCCGCGTTTACATCATTGTTACAATCGTTTTCTAACTTACAATCTGCTTCAGTGCAGAATGTGCTACTGAACCTTTCGCTATTACTTACTGACCGTGTAGAATCTTCTCCATGCCGTTGCCAGCTCCCGCGACCGCGTGGAGTTGGATACCCGCCTCTGCTTGGGTTCACATTGTTGCCATGTTGTTGCTGATGGTGGAAAAGACCCCGTGCGCCTCCTCGCGTCACGTGCATATCTCGGCCTCTGTTTCCCCTGCTGTTGTATCGCCATGTAGAGGTGGATGTAGATGTACGGTGATTCGGGCACGTATATTGTGTGTGACCAGGTTTATTGCACTTGAAGCACACGCCATTGAACTTCTTTTCACAAACGAAAGCGTTTGAATTTCCGCTCCGGTTTCTACTCAGTTTATTTTCTTCCTTTTCCTTGTCTTCTGCTGCTTTTATTTTGCTTTTTACAAATTCAACTGTCTGGTCTTCTTCTTTCAAAACGTCGATGAGATCTCCAATGTGACTAAATGAACTTGGCAGTGTTCTTAGTAAATAATTTAACTTTTCTTTGTCACTAACTGTGGCACCTGCATTTTTTAGTTCTGTTATCATTTTTTCAAAATCGCAAAAGAAATCTACTGAAGTGTCATAGTCTTTTAACCTCACATTTTCTATTTTGTTCCTTAAGCTGATTTGCAATGCTGTAGATTTTCGTATGTACATTGAGTCCAATTTTCTCATTATTTTAAATGCAGAGTGTTCAGCGTTTAGAAATTCCATTTGTCTGTTAGAGAGAGCACTATATATATAATTGACTGCCTTGATATCCTTTTCGTCCCAGGTTGCGTTATCACTTTCGATTTTTTCTCTTTCAACGACGTCTTCACATTTTTTCCATTTTAGGAAAATTAATAAACGTTTTTTCCACGTGGTATAATCTTTTCCGTCAAATACAGGAATAAATATTTTGCTGTCTTCGCTCATCTCGTTAGCGTCAGACTTTTCAAACTTTTCAAATATAGAATTTTTCAGCAGCAAAACTCTTCTTGTGACTTTTAAGAAGAATTTCCTAACACCTTTGATTAATTTTTCTTGTTCTAAAACTGAAGTTTTATCGGTGAGATTTTCTTCCTTAACCTCAAAAGCGTTTTCGTCACCACGTGTTTTTACCGGTTCTTCTTTGTTCATTACAACACCATAGAACCGTCATTTTTGTTCAAACCACGGACTGCTACCATGTTAATAATATCATGGACTGATAAATGAAAAGCCAGACAATTAGTTATAATTGTGTATTTATTAATAAAGGTATACTTAAACTTGATGCAAAAGGATTCGTGAGGATATACAACCGGCTTGCTCTCTTTCAACTCGCTATACCGTTTTGGGCTCCAAAAAGGGACACACTCGCTGGCTGTGTCGGAATATACGCGCATGCGCATTTATTACATAATACATTTCAATACAGTAAGATGTCGCTACCAGACTTAAATTTACATGTATTCCAACAGTATTCTTTAGCGAATACTGTCCCTATCGTCTTTGCCGTAGCATCGGGAATTGGAATGGCGTCTAAGAACTTGGTCAGATTGCACTGGATCGTCAAAAGGTAGCGGTTATTCGATTTCGTAACAGGGAGTGGACCAATTGAATCTAGAGCTACTTTGTCAAAGGCCTCTGCGGGCGTGTTAGTGATTGCCATGGGTAATTTTGTTTTGATCCTGACTAGTTTTTTCCTCTGGCAACTGCCGCAAGATCTGATGATATTTTGAATTTGCTTTTCCATTTTTGGCCAAAACTATTTTTCTCTTACTTTATTGGAAATTTTTGTAACGCCTTGGTGTCCTCCGATCAGTGACTCGTGGTACTCTTTGATCATATCTTCGCGTAATCGTTCGTCTGGTATAATTGTAGTATTTCTACAAAGTGTTACTCGAATGTCTGAATCCGCAAAAATGTGATAAATTAGTTTTTTAAAGATAGATCGTAGAATATCATCAACTACTGGTCCTGACATGGGGAATGATATGGACCGAATGTCTAGTCCGGACAAGATAATCCTCAAGTTAACTAACGTGTAGAAAATGTCGTCAAGTCTGCCCGGGTCTGATTGACGTGGTTTCACTACGAAGATGAATATGTATTTGTTGTTTTTCAACCGAGTTTTAATTACGTCGGATATTTCTGGATTCTGGTTTTGAAAGGATTCCATGCTTATTAGATTCCCGTCTATCAACTGTTTTTCTAGTCCTTCTGTCCAACCACAATTAGCTGATACGAAATGAGCGTAATTGTCGCACAACATGAGAAGTCCGTCATTAGTTTCGGTTACGTTGGGTGTTGGTAATATGTCATTTTTATTTTGTATGAAATAATCTAAGCAACAAAAGTTGTCATTGTCAATATGGGGGCGGTCCGGTTTTCGCTCTTCGGGATTGTCGCGACGTTGTGAGTCTAAAGGTGGTAGCGTTGCCGTAGGTACAACGGAGGCATCGCTATCCGTGTCCTCAACAGCTGACTCCGGATCATGTTTCACGGAGTCACTCTCCGAGATATCAGTTAGGTAGCGCGAGGGAGTAGAAACCGGAGCATGTCTTGGAGCTGACCTAGTGCCGGTCCGACGCATTGGCCGACGAGTTAAAGGGGGAGCAGGGGTTCTGGGTGTTGATGCGTCTGCTTCAGATTCAGAAGATGTCGAGTCATTAGTCGGGTTTTGATAATTACAAATGGTGATCATTATATCGCAGTCTTTAAATATGTAATGGATCATCCGATTAACAAGGTTCCAGTCTAACTTATCTAAGCCGCAGCCTAGTCTTGGAATGGAGGGCGATTTGACTTTGTCTTGTTCTAAGAAATTCTTTAGATTTACTAGGGCGTTGAACAGTGTTTCTTCAGTTGGTTTCTGGTAGTGGTATTTCTTGGTTACTTGATTATAAATAAGGCGGGTACCATGTGGCAGTGTCAATACGTTCGTTACTTCAGGGTCTAGTTGTTGTAGTTGATCTCGGGTGATTATTTTCCTATTGATTAGTTGTCCCGCGACTCCTCGTGATGTCTTGCAGTCTGCCGAGATGCAGTGGGCTAGGTTATCTTGTCTGTCAAGGAGATTGGCGCGTATCTCTTGAATAAATTTACTATGCGTTAATGGTAGGTGGTTAAGATCTGTTACGAATTCCGTGAATCGAGGGGCGTAATTTCGTGCTTTACTGGTAGTGGCTTCGGGTGTCGGCTTATTCAGTGTGTCGGACTGTTCTTCACGTATTTTAACACTACGACCCTGGGGCTTACCGGAGTTTTGGTGTGATTTAGATGAGGTGAGTGGTTGAACTCGTTCCGTAGTTTGCTTGATCGTTTTATCGACTACGATCGGTGCCTCCGTTGCGCTGCTATTGTCAGTCATACTGGCACTTGAGTCAGAGGTAACAGTAGAAGTCTAAGTGTCTTGTAATGCTTTGTTTCGTCTTCGTGGGGAAGGGCTAGTGGATTCATGTGCAGATCCATGCGCTCGTATTGGGTGCTGGTCTACATGTTTCATTCGCTTGTGAGCGCCGGTAGATGAAGATAGCGTATCCGGTTCGCGAGCACGCGTTGTGTGTTGGTGAGCTACTTTGGCGCGCTTGTGGGCGTCAGTAGATGAGCATTCTGTATCGGGTCGTGGTCGTTTTGAGGTAATAGGTAGAATTCGGAAAGAGTCGACAGGTGGATTTCTGGAAAGCGCGTCTGCGTTACAGTTTGCTATTCCTTTTTTATGTTTTGTGACGTACGAATATTCTTCCAACTCCAATCTCCAGTGCATTAAACGAGAAGTCGGGTCCCGTACGTTTTTGATCCACTTTAGTGGTTCGTGGTCTGTTACCAGAGTGAAGGTTCTACCGTAAAGGTAAGGACGAAAATGTTTGACGGCATAAACGACTGCTAAGAATTCTTTTTCGGACACCGAGTGATTGATTTCGGCCTTTTGTAACACCCTCGATGCATACGCGATTGGTAAATCCTCGCCATCTTTGTCTTGACTAAGTATTGCTCCTATTGCATACTTTGAAGCGTCGGTTGTTAGGATGAAGGGTTTTTCGAAGTCTGGATACTGCAGTATCGGTTCTCGACACAGACTATCGCGTAGTGTTTCGAACGCAAATTGATGTTTTGCTGTCCATAGGAAAGGGCTATTCTTCTTTAGCAAATTATTAATAGGTCTAGCAATTTTTGAAAGGTGAGGAATGAATCTTCGGTAGTATGCTGATATCTTCTCTGGATTAGGTTTCAATCCATTTTGAGTGATGACGTGACCTAGGTATGCTACTTCTTCACGCAGAAATTCACATTTGTCTGGCTGCAGGGTTAGTCCTGCATCAGACAATCTCTTCATGAGTTTCCGAAATTTGGTTTCGTGTTCCTCCAAGGATCGGCAGTAAATGACTATATCATCCAAATAGACAAACATATCTTTATCCTGTAATCCCGATAGAACCTGATCCATTAGACGTTGAAAGGTGGATGGGGCATTTTTTAAGTCAAATGGCATTCCAGTATAGTCGAAACGGCTGTGAGGAGTCGAAAAAGTGGTCTTTGCGCTGTGATCGGGATGCATTGGAATTTGTTGGAACCCGAAAGCCAGGTCGAACGTTGAGAAATATTTTGCGGAGCCTAGCTGATCTAGGATATCGACGATATTTGGTTGAGGGTAAGCGTCGCTAATGGTTTTTTCGTTCAGTTTCCGGACGTCAATGACCATTCGCCACTTCTTTTCGCCGCTAGCATCTGATTTCTTGGGGATGATCCAGACCGGAGAATAGTAAGGAAATGAAGAATGTGTGATAATGTTCTGATCAAGGAGTTTGGTCACTTGTTTTTGTTATTTATCTTTGTGTACTCTTGGGTGTCTGTATTGTTTGGTATAAATTGGTGCGTCATTGGAAGTAGGGATCGTATGGCTGACTAGGTTTATATGTCTCAGGGTGTCACCTGGGAGGAAAAATAAATGGTTGAATTCGATAGAAAGATTAACTATCAATTGTTTTTCTTCGTCGTTTAAATGGTCCAATCGTAAGTTTTCTTTCGGAATGTCAAGGCGTCTTGAATCGTAATTTGTGGATGTGGGAAGAACGCGATTCTCGATCCGTTTTTTTTTTCACGTAAGACCTGTGCTAGTAAGACCTGTCCGCTGCTTGCAGTACTTGTATGCGTTAGGTGTGTTTTTGCACTGAGCGTGGCGGTACTCGCGAGTTCATCGACTTCTTCTAGTGTTACGACTGGTCTTCTTATTTCCACAGCTGATTCGTTGGAATTTATTGCATAAACGTACGCAAACCCTTGTTGGTTGGTAACCAGGGCCTGTCCCAGGAATATGTTAGCGTCTACTTCCAACTGTTCTATGAATCCCGTTCTTACCGAGGGATTCGCAATTTTTAGTGCAATCACCTGAGCCGTTCGTGGTGGTATCAATATGTAGTCTTCGTTTAGGAGTTTGAATGGTTTGCTAGTATTGTTCGGTATTATTTTTTCTGTATCGAAAGATATCGTTGCATATTCGTTCCGTAAAAATATCGATCCTAAGATTCCGTCTTCTTGTATCGGAAACAGATCGTCGACTATACGGAATATATGAAGGTTGTCACCGATTCGAATGCTAGTTATTCCTACTACTTTTTTTGGCTCATGTATAGCACTGGTAACGTGGATCTGACCTTCGAGTAATTTACACGGAACATGCGGATGTATTGCTCCGAGTTTAATTATGTTTACATCAGCACCGGTGTCAACTATAAATGTGCTGGGTTGTCGTGTGAGTTCACCGGTGGTTATTCGAACCTTCGGTGTTTGTGTGACAGATGTTATGAGGATACGCGGTGGTGTTTTTGTGTTGGTTCTATGCTTGTTAAAGGGAATAACGCCGGTTTCGCGAGAGATAAGGTAGTTGTTTTTGAAACAGATAGTCGCCTTCTCCGAACGTAAAAAGTCTGCACTCAGTATACCGTCTTCGATGATAGGGAAGGATTTATCGACAAGGTGGAATTCGTGGCGTGTATTAGCTAACTCGATGTAGAGACTTCCTATTGTTCTGATGGATTCTTCCGTTATCCCTGATATCTGCCTAATGTCCGTCTTTGTGACGTGGACTCTAGGGTCGATTTTATCGATTTTTAACAAATTAATATTAGCGCCAGTATCTATTATTAGTGTCACGTACCCATTCAAAGACTGCGGGCATTGTCATCGAATCTGTGGAGGGCCAGATTCTAATTGTACGGAGCTGACGTTTGGTTTGGACGCTGCTCCGGTTTGAGGAAGGTCGATGCGTCCGCGCGGCCGTCCCTGAACTCGTTTAAATGGCTCCAGTTGCCTGAATATTCGCGATGTTGCTTTGCTTCATATAAAACTTCCGGGTGGATGTCCGTATCGCATTCCTCGTTCGAGTAGTCTTGTGTTACGAAATTAACCCTGAAGTTCGATCGTGAAGGATTTGGTGTGTTATACTGTTGTGAGCGTTGACTGTCATTTCGCGTCTGGTCTAAAGGTTGGTTTGTCGGGTCTCGTGCTCGATATTGGGTATTGGGATTGTTCTGTTGTTGACGATTAGTGTTATTTAGGAAAACTCTTGAATTTTGGTAAAATTTTGGATTCTGGGGATATTGGGAACGATTTGAGCGGCAATTATCGTTTGAGTGGCCTTTGCCACCACACTGCGTGCAAGTTGTGTTGTTGCGCCGCCTCGTTCTGCACTCTTCTATACTATGACCTGCCTTCTTGCAGTATCTACACACTACTAATACGGAAGGTTGTTCAGGACAATATTTATCGATGTGATCGGTTAATTTACATATACTACATTCTATATGGTTTTGTGTTTCGTAGTTAGTATCACGGTATGAGGCTAGTTTAAGTCCATCTGATAATAGTTTTTCAGTCTTGGTGGCCGTGTCTATAGCCATTTGTAGGGTTTGTGGATTCTCATGAGCTACTCTTATTTCTAATTCGTCTAGTGACCCTTTGATAAATCTTAGTCTTGCGGTCTCTTTGATATTTTTCTTTAGCACTTGAGCATCACTGATAGATTCTGAGGCATCTATTGATTCGCACGCTTGTCTTAACAGATGTTTTATTCTAGCACCGTAATCTAGAACACTCTCGTTTCGCCTCTGTGCCGATTGTGCGAGGTCCAGCTGGATATCTGGGAGGTGTTGTTTAGACGCGTAGGCCTGTTTTAGGCAGTATAGCAAATCTCGAAGAGAATCCGGATTGCCTGACTCTGTATATTTACTCGCGTCGCCTTCGATTTTCGTGCGAATGAGTGTGGAGAATAAATTCAGTTCTCTGGCTAAGACAGCTTGTTTTGCGCATTCTACTTTAGTTATGAATTCGGATACGGGCATATTAGTGCCATTGAACGTGGGAATCAGAGCTAATGCATCTTTAAGAGGCAGGTGCGGAAAAGTGCTTTCGGTAGCCATGTTGTAAATTTTAACCTAGGATTTGTCGACTTACAAAGTGAAGACGAAGGGGAGGAACGGAATGAAATGTTGCATTCTTCCGTGAGGATGTTGGTCCAGCGATTTTGTGTCTGTAGCCGGTGATGACGTCGGTGTGCGTTGTGTCGTACTAGAAGTCGTGAAGAATGAAGATGTCGTCGTAGTAGCAGCAGGAGATAGTCTTTCAGCAGTATCGATTTAGAGATACGGATTTGTCTGTGACGTTCGTGTGAATCAGAGATCGTTGATTGCGTTAGCGTAGAATGTGGCTTTCAGAGTGTCTTCAACACTATTACACAGTGGTATTACTTTTGTATTAACATCACTGAGCTTGCACACTTCGGAACCGGTCTATCAGATGGCACTTCATGCGTAGCACACACGTGAAATTGTATCACTGGATTTCCGGAAACCGAAGGCCACCGCTGCCACCAATGTTACGTCCGTGAGTAGAGTTACTCCTGAGCGGTAGAAGTAAACTGGTTGGCTTCGCTTTCACGTTCCAGGACAACCGGAAATCAGGATGAGGATTGAATAACCTAGGGTTTGTTTGAGATATTACTTATATATTTATTTCGAGGAAGCTCAGATGGCGGTAAAAACGAAGTGTGCTGTATGAAGCTATGTAAGAAGTCTAGATGTGACGTTGTTGAGAGTTAGAATAGGAGTGTTCCTCGAGACGCGAAACGTACGGGTGCAGAAAAGGTGTGACAATGCTAGGAGTAGGGAATGGAATTTGATGAGTAAGCGCGATAGTGAATAGCGTGAGACTACATAGAGATAAGAGGACAGGACAGAGACCATAAGATTAATGTAAGAACTGTGGGAGAGTTAGCGAGTAGGAAAAATAGAGAGAAGTGGTATGCTGGACGTAACACTATTAAAAAAAGCGAAATTATTGAAAAAAAATTTTTTTTACAATAATTAAATTCATTGAAAATGAATATGATTATTAAAAAAATCCTGTATATTTTTTAAGTATTTGCTCATATAATAATTAAAATAAAAATATTATTCATTAAGAAAAATAATTGATTTAAATAAATTATTTCCTTATTTTATTAAAATATTCAACTTAATTACCTCCGTTTATATTCAATCATATTAATGTATAATATACATATATATACATGTATACATACATTATAATTTTTAATTCACTTTTAAAAAAAGAGAAATTTCTGAAAAAAAAAATTATTTTTACAATAATTAAATTCATTAAAAATTAATATACTTATTAAAAAAATTCTATACATTTTTAATTATTTGCTCACATATTGATTAAACTATAAATATTAGTCATCAAGAAAATGCCATTCAATTCACTTTATAAATTGTATTGGGAACATTTTTACTATGGATTAGAACTGATCATAAGGTTTGAAGAAAACATACATATAGATAAATGATTATTTATTTAGTTTAATATTTTTAATTTTTAACAATTGATTATTCCTCAATTGAAAAAAAATAATTTATTCAAATTGATTTTTTTCTCATTTTGATTAATTATTCTACTTAATTACCTCCATTTATATTCAATTATATCAATGTATGATCCATTATTGTATAATATATTAATGTATGATATATATATATACATATCTCTCTATCTAATAAAAAAGTTTCAAACAAATAAACGTAGAAAAAGATTATAATAACAATAGTAAAAAAAAGATTATAATAACAATAGTATACGCATGAAGTTGGCGGTGGGGTGAGATCCCGAAAACAAAACAAAAAGCATCTAGAAAACCCTTTGACAGCTGTCATCGGCTGTTTATGACAGTCTTTGACAAATATCTTTATAGGTATCTGTTTCTGACGCGCAAAAAATGAACATGCAAACGAAAATTATCAAGATGATTCCCGACGGGAATTGTCTTTTTCGCGCGTTGGCGTATTGTGTATACTGCACTCAAGATCGACACGCAGAGGTGAGACTGAGTATCGTTTCAAATATAGTGGATAATTGGTCTACATTTGCGGGTCTTATTACAGATAATGAGTCAAACGGTGCCGTGATTAGGTCATCTGGTGATTACAAATCACATACGAATAAAAATGGAATATACGGGGGAGAAGCAGAATTAGCTGCAGCTGCGGACATTTTTAAGATATGTTTAATCGTGTATCGCGAAGAAGAAATTCATCCACACCGGATCGGATCACAAAATGAAACACAATTCTCGCTACTCTTCACCGGCGACGGAGACAGTGGACACTTTGATGTCTTGCAGAACCAAAATAAAATTCAGATAGTGAGTAATAAGTACGAAAAGTAAAAATCAAATAATAGTAAATCTAAATGTGTCACCAAACAGTCAAAAGGACAGCCAGGATTTACGATGACAGTGGAGAAAGGAGGAGTTTCAAGCAGCAGACAAGGCGATGAAGATGGTGGATGGTCGGAAATATTACAAAAGAGAGAGGAAAATAAAATCGTAAGAGCGAAGAACCAAATAAGCCATAGAATATTATCCATCAAATATTCGTATGACCAGGTAAGAGGACGACCACGATCGATGTTGGCCACAAGAGAAGGAGGTGTTTTGCGGAATGAACAGCAACGCAAATATAGAGAAAAAAATAATATAAAGAAGGTGATTTTGGAGAATAACCGGCAAAGCGGTAGTAAAAATAATTCAACGAAGGGTGTGGAAGAATTAGAAGAATCGATTGTGATTATTGATTTGGAAAATAAATCAAGAGGACGACCAACCAATGTGATGGACATAGAAGAGCGAAAAATTAGACGACGAGAACAGCAGTGAAAATATAGGGAAGCGAACAAAAAATATCATACTGGCTTTTCAACCAACGAACAGAAAGGAGGAGTTTCAACCAGCAGACAAGGCGATGGAGACGGTGGATGGTCGGACGTATCACAAAAGAAAAAGGAAAATAAAATTGTAAGTGCGAATAACCAAATAAGCCAGAGAATAATAATAAACAAATGTTCCTATAACCAGGCAAGAGGACGACCAGGATCTATGTTAACCACAAGAGAAAGAGGTGTTTTGCGGTGTGAACAGCAACACAAATATAGAGAAAAAAATAATATAAAGAAGGTGATTTTGGAGAATAACGGGCAGAGCGGTAGCAAAAATAATTCAGCAAGTCAAGGAGATAGATCGATATCAATAGAGAAGGAACACCAATTTTCAACCAACGAATGGAAGCTTGGATTGATGAAAAAAAGAAAAGTAAGCACAGAAGGAATTGATGTGGACAGCAAGTGCAGACTTGTCATCAAATCAACATGAAGGAATTCGCCTGTCTACTAGACAATGCGTAAGGAAATAGTGAGGCGCGCAGCGCCGAGTGCCCGAGGCGCGTAGCGCCGAGATGGGGTTGGCGCGCGAAGCGCGCAGGGGCGAAGTTAATTAAAATAAAAATATTATCAATTAAGAAAATGCCATTTAATTCACTTTATGAATGGTAATTTTGAACATTTACACAATGTATGAGAAATTATTGTAAGGTTCAAAGAAAACATACAGATAAATAAATGATTATTCATTTATTTCGTATTTTCAATTTTCGAAAATTAATTATTCTTTAATTTAAGGAAAATAATTTATTCAAATTGATTATTTTCTTATTTTATCAAATTATTCAACTTAATTACCTCCATTTATATTCAATTATATCAATGTATGATATATATATAAATAAATGTATTTATATTCAATCATATGAATGTATAATTTACACACACACACACATATATATACATATATATATATATATATTAATATATATATATATATATATATATATATTAATATATATATATATATATATATATTGGGACTTCCGTTTCCATTTTGAATGTGAGTTGCAGGTGTGCGAAAGAGTGTGAGTGAAAAGGCGAGAATTCAGCAGGATGGCAAAGGTGAGGAGAAAAGGAAACAGGGCAGTGAAGGAGCGGGGAAGACATAGACGGGAGGTCGGGTGAAGGGAATAGGGAGGCAGGAATAGAAGGGAAGGGCAGTTGGAAAAGAAAAAAGGGGGAGAGTTTCGAGGTTAGGCAGAACGAGCCGGCGGACGGCAACGATTCGGATGAGATAAGAATAGGCGGTGACATATAGGGAGTAAGAAGGGGTTAGAGTAGAGACAGGTAGGCGGCGGATAGATAAGGTAGGGAGCGGTGACGGAGAGAAAGAATATGAGTAACGCGGGTGGCCAAAAGGAAGGGGCGAACAGGGAAGAGGAGGAGAAAAAGAAAGGTAGGCCGGGGGCAGTAGCAGCGTTAGGGAGGGATAGGAGGCATAGCCTGGGATCGACGGCGACGGTGCTAGACTTATGGAATAGAAAGCGGGAGGAGGAAGGGGAAAAGGGGGAGGAGGATGTAGACGAGATGCAGGAAAGAGAAAGAGTATTTGGGAAAAGCAGAAAAGTGCATCGGTCGCCGGAGGGTAAGACCGGCGAGGAAGGGAGGGCAGAGGGAGGGGGTATACAGGATATGCTAAGGTTGATTAGGGAAGAGCTAAAGATAGGTCTAGAGAAGGTCAAAGGGCAGGGAAGGGGGATCAGGGAAGAAATGGAAAAGATTAAAGGCGAAATGACTAGAAGGGAAGAGCAGTGGGAAGTAGAGAGGGGGGAGATGAAGGAAATGATAAGGGATCTAGGTAAAAGACTAGAAGAAGTAGAAGAGCGGCGAGGGGGGCAGATGGAAAGGGTAAAGGAGAGGCTGATAGAATTAGAAAAGAAGAGTGCAGAAGGCGGGGGAAAGGCAGGTACAGGGAAATGCGGAAGTGGCGCAGGTAACAATAGATAGGTTAAAAGAGATGGAGTGGGCCATAGAGAGGAAAGAAAGGGATGAAAGAAGGGGAAATAAAGTAGTGAGAGGAGCGAGACTAGAGAAGGGAAGAGAAAAGGAAGGGTTGAAAAAGATTTTGCAGCTGATAGGGGTAGAGGTCGAGGTTAAGGATATGTGGGAGGTAGGCGCGAAAAAGGGGGGAGAAAAGGGGATATGGATAGCAATACTAGGAAATAGGTAGCAAAAGAGGCAGGTAATGGGAAGAACTAGCCTCCTCTAAGGGAGGGAGGAGAGAATAGACGAGGATCTCACCTGGGCAGAGAGGAGAATGAAATGGAAGTTGAGGGAGATAGCAGCTATTGAGGAGAGAAGGGGAAACAGAGTAAGAATAGGGTATGCAAAGATCTGGATAGAAGGGAAAATGTGGAAGTGGGATGAGATAGGAGAGGTGCTTAGGGACGGTACAGGGAGAGCGAGGGAAGAGGGGCAAAGGGAGGGGAGGGGAAAAGTAGGGGAAAGCGATAGGGAAAGGTCAGCAAGCGAGGAAAGACAAGAGGGAAGTATAGAAGCACAGGGAAGGGTACGTAGGGAAAGGCAGTCGGGGGAATGGGTAGTGGGGGGGGGACAGAGGCAGGTGGGGAGGGAGATAAGGAGGAGAGAGAGGGGAGTAGGCGAGACAGAAAGGGAGGGGTGGAAAGTAGCTTTCTGGAATGTGGCGGGGCTCGCGAGGAAGGATGAAGATTTCTGGAGGGGGCTAGGGGAGTGGGATGTAATATTTCTAATGGAGACATGGATAGAAAAGAAGGGGTGGGAAAGGATCAGAAATAAGTTGCCAGTAGGGTATTAATGGGAAGTGCAGTATGCGGTTCGAAAAAATAGGAAGGGAAGAGCAATAGGCGGAATGCTGTCAGGGGTAAGAAGGGAGATAGTAAGTGGGGCGGGAGGGAGGGAAGAGGTAAAAGAGGGCATGATAACAAGGAAAATAAGTGTAGGGGGGGAAAAATGGGTAGTAGTAGGAATATACGTAAATGGGGATCTAAAAGAGAAGATAGGGGAATTGAAGGAGCGGGCAGAAGAGATAGAGGGAGGGGTAAAAGTGCTATTGGGGGGTGATTTTAATGCCAGGACAGGGCAGGAGGGGGGAGGATGCTGGCGTGAAGGAGAGGAGGAGAGTGGGAGTAGGAAATCAAAGGACAGGAAAATAAACTCGGAAGGTAGGCAGCTGGTGCAATTTTTAGATGAGACAGGATGGGCAATAATGAACGGGAACATAGAGGGGGATGAGGAGGGGGAATTTACGTATGTAGGAGGGGCGGGGGTGACGGTGATAGACTACGCTATAGGAGACATCGAGGTAAGGGATGGGGTCAAAAGGATAGAGATTGGGGATAGGGTTGACTCGGATCATCACCCGGTAATAGTGTGGTTGAGGGGGGCAGTGGCTAGGAAAAGGAAGGGAAAAAGAGTAGGGGGAACTAGTAGAGGAGACTGGACGGAGGAGGGTAGGATGAGGTTTAGAACAGAAGTCAAATGGGAGGGGATAGGAGAAGTGGATGTAGGTAAAGAGATAAAGAAAAGAATAAGGGAGTTTAGACGAGCCGTGGATGTATGAGGGAGGGGGAGGGAAGCGAAAAAGGGATGGTGGGATGAGGAATGTAGGCGAAAAAAAGCGGAAGTTAGGCAGAGTCTGAGGAAATGGAGAAAGGGGGAGGGGGAAGGGAACGCGTATAGAAAGGAAAGAAGGGAATATAATAGGCTATGCGAGGAGAGGAAAAAGAAAGAAAATGAGGGATTCATAAAAGAAGCAGCGGAAGCAAGGACAGAAAGTGAGGTATGGGAGATAGTTGATAGGGAAAGAAAGAAATGGAAGAGGGTGAATGAAGAAATAGGAGATCAGGAGTGGAGGGAGTATTTCATGGGATTACTAGGCGGGGTAGAAAGCAAGGTAACAGAAGGCGGGGAGACGGTAAATAGGAAGGGTGACGGGGAAGGGGAGCTGCAGAGGTTAAAAAGGTGATAGGAAAGCTGAGGGATGGAAAGGCACCAGGGGGGGATGGAATAGTTAGCGAGGTATGGTGGTATGGGGGGGAAGAAATGAAGCAGTGGATATGGAAAATATGTAACAGAGTTTGGGTGGGGGAGGGCTGGCCAGAGGATTGGAGGGAGGGATTGATAGCGCCGATAGTTAAGACGGGGGAGGGGAGAAGGGTAGAAGAGTATAGGGGGGTGACTTTGATGCCAACTCTATATAAGGTGTATGCGATGGCATTAGCGGATAGGTTAGAAAGAGAGGTAGAGGAAAAGGGCTTGATACCGCAAAACCAAACGGGTTTCAGAAAAGGCATGGGTACAATTGACAATATATATGTATTTAATTATTTAATCAATAGGCAGGTGGGAAAGGATAATGGAAAGATGGTAGCGTTCTTTGTGGACCTGAAAGCGGCTTTCAATTCAGTGAACAGGAAGGTGCTGTGGGAGACTATGGAAAGGAGAGGGGTGAGGGAAGGGCTAAGGGTAAGGATAGAGGAAATTTACAAGGAAACAAAGAGTCGAGTGAGGAGCGGGGGAAAGGTAGGAGAGGCGTTCTGAAAATCGAGGGGGGTTAGGCAGGGATGTCCGCTCAGTCCGCATGTGTTCAACCGGCTGCTGGCGGACTTAGAAGAGGAAATGGGGAGAGGGAGAAGGGTTGGGGGGGGTGGAGTTAGCCGGCGGCAGGGTATGCACGTTAGCTTATGCGGATGATATAGTGTTACTAGCGGAAAGTGAAGAGGAAATGGAGGTAATGATTAGGAAGTTAGAAAGGTATATGGATAGGAAAAGGCTGACGGTAAATGTAGGGAAATCAAAGATTATGAGATTTAGGAAAGGAGGCGGTAGAAGGAAAAACATAGATTGGAGATGGAAAGGGAAAAAGATAGAGGAGGTGAAAGAGTTCAGCTATCTAAGGTATAGAGTAAAGTGCAACGGGGGACAGGAAGCACAGGTGAAAGAGAGAGTACGGAAGGCAGGGGTAGTAATGAGGCAGGAATGGGGAATAGGAAAAAGAAGGTTTCGGAGGGATTGGGAAAAAAGGGTTTGGTTATTTAATAGGCTAGTATGGACGGTAATAGAGTATGCATCGGAGATATGGGGGTGGAGGGAGTGGAGGGCGGTCGAGGCGGTACAGGATAGATTTTTGAGATGGACATTAGGAGTGGATGGGAGAACACCGGGATATCTAGTAAGGGAGGAACTACAGAGGGAGAAGCTAAGGATAAGGGCAGGGAGAAGGGCATGGAATTTTGAAAGAAAGCTTGAGGGAGGGGAGGGTAGCGAGTTAGCTAGGAGATGCTGGGAAGAGATAAGGGACAAGGCAGCAGCTGGGAGGCAGGGATCGAGGTGGGAAAGAGAAAGGGAAAGTTTCTTTGCGGAAAGGGGAGCAGAGAGTACACAGGTAGTCGCGAGAAGGGAGAGGGGCGAGATGGAGTTTAGGGAAATAGAGGAGAGAGAGAGGGAAGAACAGAGAAAAGAGAGGTGGGAGAAAATAAGGGAATCGAGGTACAACAGATGGTACAGGCTAGTGAAAGGAGAAGGGATACCAGGATATCTGGGAAAGGGATGGGGAGTGTTACGTGGGGGTGAGTGTGTACTGAGCGGTGGTAGTTAATGATTAATTGAATAATCTAGCTCCCACGTAACGACAATGAATAATAATTGAAACTGAGAAAAGACTTACCTTTCGATAAGCCGGTAATTTGTAGGATCGTGTTGCCATAGACCTGTACAGGTCTGTGAGGTTTGTTTAAATAGTTGAGGCAATTTTATAATAAAGAAAATGGGAAGAAGGTCATTCAAAATAAATGTTTAATATGATTTAACTGGTAAAAGATGAAGTATATTCTGGTGCAATTTAGTTATTGAAATATCTGGTAACAATCGATGGTGATAATGATATATGAGCCAAAAATAACAATTTATAAAGTTTTCAAGTTTATAAAAAATCGTGTGTTATACTATCCTAGAGGATATTATTATTTGGTACCAGGAACATCTACTCTGAACGATGGTTATAACTAGCTGGTCGTGATTATTGTATTGTATCTCTCTTTTCAGATTATCTCAAATCGATTATATATACATATATAATCGTTTAGTCTTATTCTTCAATTCTTGGAAACAATAAATACAATTCAATTGGGGGTAGTGAAGCTAGCCACCAATTCTAGACTTGGTTTTTGTGAATTTACTGAAGTAGTTTTTGATTATCAAGGTGAGACAAGAATTCGTCTAATTTCGAAGATTAACACTCGAATTGACTTAGCTTTAGTTGAATCGGTCGACGAGATTGAGAGCCGTCGGATCGTGTCGGTCTGCGTCGGTAGAATGCTGGACCAGGGGGCCTCACCTCAAATTTGGAAGAGTTGATGAATCGAATGATGTTGAACGCCGGTCACTTAGTCTTTGTGAATTTAGAATATCTTGTTATCGCAAGGTTGAAAGTGTCAATTTTCTGATTTTAATGTATGATGAAATTGATTGCAACGATTCATTTATTGAAAATGATGGTGTAATTATTATTATTATTACTTAGAATTACCTGATTCGTTTGAATCAGGGCCGAACTCAATTTAATTAAGGAAAATGGAATATCATAAAAATGTCTATTCGCGAAATGACTAGATTTAGTAAAGCACAGAAAAGATGAAAATGTAGAAGATAGTGAGTCTTTTGCAATTAACAGAATAACTGAATGCTCGAATTTGACGAATTAGCGCGAGATTTTAGGTCGGTCACAACTAAGATTTTCCAAACGCTACTCTTGCTCGAGAGGGCTAATCCGGGTTTACGTCCACGCACTTCGCGACTTGACAGACGAAAGACGTGGCTTCTTGGGCCCGAGGGTCCAAGGAGCTGCAGTTGTAATTAGTTACAACGGTAATTAGCCAATGAGGTGCGAGGGCGACCTCCTGGTGCCCAAATCCACATGGTCAGCGTTACTTCTCGCTCTTCGACGGTGTTCCGACGATTCTCAATCTCGTCGGTGACACATTGAAGATATGAACAAAAGATATTTATATGCAATGTTCACACATTCATTCATACATTCCAATAAGTAATCTATTATAATTTGGTGGTTCTAAAGGTAGTGGTTTATCCTAGTTATTGATTATAGTTTTAACTTAAAAAGAGGGATATTTCCAGGCTGAGCGCTACTGATGCTAATTCAGCAGTCTCCTATCTCAGTTCTTGGTACCAGTCAAATAGAATAAAGTTGAACCTTATACTAGGGATAATCGTTGGTCTCTACGTGACTTTTGCCAGGAGGGGTGGAACTCGCCGTTATTAGAATATGAGATTTTGATGAAATGATATATGTGCATTGAAGTAATCAAAGAAATAAAATGAAATGGAATTTAAAAAAAAGGTACGCCAAGGCGGTACGTCGGGGCGTAACAGGAGAAAAAAGGTGGATAAGGCTGGCAAGATTTAGGTTAGGAAGCGAGATGAAGGAGGCAAGGTACTGGGAAAAAGAGGAAAAGAGAAGGTGTAGGGTGTGCGGGGGGAAGGAGGAACATGGAAGCACGTATGGGAAAGGTGCGTGGGCTGGGATAGAAGGGAGGAAAGCTGGCAGGAGGTGGTGAGGGAGATGTTAGGTGAGGAGGGGGTGGGAGAAGTCTGGATGAGAGACCTGGAAAGGATCAGGGATGTACGAGAGAATAAAAGATTGAGAGATGAATGGGAAATGGAAGTCGATTAGGATGAGGACGATTTAGGGAATAGAATAAGGTAAAATAGGATAAGGTTGAGTGAAGATAAGTATGAAAAATAAGAAAAGGATAAGTGGGAAAGTAAGGGAATGGCAAGGCAATGGCACAGGGCACAGGCAATTAGAAATTAAGTAAGGATAAGGTAGGAAGTAAGAATAGGGTAAGAATAGGTTAAGAAAACATGTAAAAATATTGTAAAGGAAGAGGAAAAGGGAGGTCCTTGTAACCCCAAGGGGATCAATAAATATTACATATATATATATATATATATATATATATATATATTATAATTTATAGTTTACTTTTAAAAAAAGAGAAACTTAAAAAAAAAAAAATTTTTTTTACAGTAATTAAATTCATTGAAAATAAATATAATCATTGAAGAAATTCTAGATGTTTTTTATTGTTTGCTCACATATTAATTAAAATGAGAATATTATTCATTGAGAAAATGCCATTTAATTTACTTTACGAATTGTGATTTCGATCATTTATACCATTGGATGAGAACTTATTATAAGGTTTAAAGAAAACATACAGATAGATGAATGATTATTCATTTAATTCCATATTTTTAATTTTGAAAATCTAATTATCCTCCAATTTCAGGAAAATTATTTATTTAAATTAATTATTTTCTTATTTTATCAAATTATTCAACTCAATTACCATCATTCATATTCAATTATTTTAATGTATAATATATTTATATATAAATGAATGCATTTATATCTAATTATAATAATGTATAATATATTTGTATATATATATAATATATATATGTAACATATTATATATTATTTATATATATTATGATTTCGAGTTTACTTTTGAAAAAAGAGAAATTTTGAAAAAAAACAATTTTCTTACAATAATTGAATTCATTAAAAATAAATATGATTATTAAAAAAATCCTCTATATTTATTAATTATTTGCTCTCAAATTAATTGAAATGAAAATATTATTTATTACGAAAAATAATTTATTTGAATCTATTATTTCCTTATTTTATTAATTTATTTTACTTAATTACCTCCCTTGATATTCAATCATATTAATGTATAATATATATATATAAATGAATGTGTATATATAATAATATATATTATTATACATTAATATGTTATACACGATTATTATTGAATATACATACATTTATTTATATATATATTATACATTATTATAATTGAATATAAATGGAGGTAATTAAGTTAAATAATTCAAAAAATAAGAAGATAATTAATTTGAATGAATCATTTTTCCTAAATTGAAGAATAACTAATTTCAAAAAATTAAAAATATGAAATTAAATAAATAATCATTCATTCATCTGTATGTTTTCTTCAAACCTTATAATAAGTTCTAATCCAGTGTATAAATGTTCCAAAACTACATTTCACAAAGTAAATTGAATGGCATTTTCTTAGTGAATAATGTTTTTATTTTAATTAATATGTGAGCCAATAATTACCAAATATATAGGATTCTTTTAATGATTATATTTATTTTTAATGAATTTAATTAATGTGAAAAAAAATTTTTTTCAAAAATTTCTTTTTTTTAAAAGTAAATTGAAAATCATTATATATATATATGTATATATTCGAATATTATCCATTTATATAATCAAATATCAATACATTTTTTAATGTATATATTATACAATAATATAATTGAATATATATATATATATATAATTCAGCTATATATATATTTATAAATATATAATACATTAATATAATTACATATAAATACATTTATAATACATATATATACATATATATATACACATATTATACATTAATATAATTGAATATATATGGAGGTAAGTAGGTTAAATAATTTGATAAAATAGGGAAATAATTATTTAAATAAATTATTCCTCTCAATTGAAAAATAATAAATTTTTGAAAATTGAAAATATGAAATTAAATAAATGATCATTCATCTATCTGTATGATTTCTTTAAACCTTATAATAAGTTCTAATCCATGGTATAAATGTTCCAAATCACAATTCATAAAGTAAATCAAATGGCATTTTCTCATTGAATAATGTTCTCATTTTCATTGATATGTGAGCAAATAATTAAAAAATGTATAGGATTTTTTGAATAATTATATTTATTTCCAATGAATTTAATTACTGTGGAAAAATTTTTTTTTCTTTAAATTTCTCTCTATTTTAAAAGTAATCTAAAAAATTTAAAATGAGAGAAATTTGAAAAAAAATTTTTTTATATATATATATAAATAAACAAAGGGTGAAATCACCCGTTTTGCCCCCTCTTTAATGATCTAGTAGTCAGCATAGATAAAGGACGTTTATAAACCTCTTATGTCTTTCAAAAGAATAAGGCTGCTGCGTCAACCAACATTATTGTAAAAACAGTCTTGTTTCAGACTTCAAACGAGAAACACATATTACGCAATTGAAGCATTTTCACAACATTTTATTCACGCTCTTGATTTTTGACTTGATAATTAAACTCGCGGATCCATATTTATTTCCGTAACGTCAAAGTACGTTACATTGGTGTCAGAAGTGGGATCTTGAGTTTCTTTTCAATCGGGTCAATTCAGTGCGCGAACTTTAATTATGAGAAATAGTCGTATGACGCGCTCACGTAGAAGGGAAAGTGACGGAGAAGAACCTTTCATTATGGAGAATCCGCGGGTCCCTGAAACGATTCCATCACCTTCAGTGGACCCTCATCCAATTCCTTCGACAGTCTCTCAGATTGATCTGCTGAAAATCATGTCTCAACAACAAGAAGCCGCCGAACGTCAACAACAGCAACTTCTTCAGCTGCTTCTTGATCAACAAGAACAGCGAAAAAGAGAACAGGAACAACGAGAAAGGGAAATTGCCTCTCAGTTGGAGCAGCGGAGGCTTGATAGAGAAGCTCAAGAACGATCCGAGACCAGTCTTCATGAACTGTTCCGGACGACTGTGGCAGCTCTTCAGGCTGTTCATCAGATGAATGGCTCAGAAGAACCGGCTGTCACCCCTCGAGGTTCCAGAGTCGTTACTCTGCTTCCCTCTCCTGTTCCCTCTCCTGTTCCCGTTCCCGCTGTTCAGGAGGTCCAACATCCAGGACGGTTCCAGGATGTCCGAGACTCTAGGTCTGTGCCTTTTATTAGGGGAATAGATGAATCCCGAATTGGTAGAACAACAGTTAATAATGAGGTTGGCTTTTCCGAGCCTCTGCCTCAGGTTCAACCTCGTTATTCCCATTTGAGTCAATTAAATAATACAAGATTTCCTGGGGTTGCTTCTCAAATTAACGAGAAACCCTTTTATCCTTTAAAACCGCCAATTTTTGATGAAAAGATTCCATGGGCAGATTATGAACGTCAGTTTAATACAATTGCAAAACATAACCAGTGGGACTCCGCCATGAGGGCCCACAGCCTTGCCTCTTGTCTTCGAACGCCGGCTTTGAATGTTTTAACGGCATTATCTGAAGAAGAAATTTCTGACTATGAAAGACTTAGCTCTGCGCTTAAATTAAGATACGGAAATGACCACTTGACAAAATTGTACACGGCTCAATTACAGACTAGAAGACAAGGACGAGACGAAGACCTCGCGTCTCTTAGTCAAGATATTGAACGGCTTTCTTGTGTAGCTTTGCCAGATCACGAGCCGTCTCGTAATTTATTAGCGACACAAGCTTTCTTAAACGCAATCAATGATCCAGAAATTAAAATGGCCGTTGGGACATCGGGTCTCACTTCTCTGCGGGAGGCAACGGCCAAAGCCCTTGAGGTGGAGGCAATGAGAAAACAATATTTCGGGTTGAGCAAGCTTCGTCGGATTGAGGTGTCCGAAAACACCTCAGAAAGACGAAGTTTTGAACACTCGGAGGAGCCAATGCCTCAAAATTATAGAAATAAAAATAACAATAGTAATTTTAAACCAAGGAATCGTGGTTCTTTTCAAAACCAGAAAAACAAGCGTGTAATTAAGAACGCGGTCATGACAAGTCAAACCGTCTTGACTTGTATATTTTGTAAAAAAACAGGCCATGACGCCAATCATTGTTTTCTAATTAACAAAATTAGTGGAAAACCGATGCAAGGTTCGAATCCAAACTCTTATAACTGACGTAAGAAAAATATAGAAATAGGGGAAGCAAATCCTCAGTCGAGTTCTTCAACAGGAACTCACCCAAAAAACTAATTCCAGATGATTTGACGGGGCGAAAATCATCGCAGATTAGTAGGAGTGAAAGCCCTCTTAGAGAACAGTCTTTAATTAGAAGTCTACGACACTCTGGTCTTTACGCGCGCGGTACTGTAAATGGCGTCGATTGTCTATGGGTAATAGACACGGGCGCGGAAGTAACCGTAGTTCGATCGGATCTCTTTAAATCCGATGACCAGATTGTTCCCTCTTCATCTCTGCGAACAGCCACTGGAGAGACGACCCCGGTTTCGAGACAGGTTACTGTCCAAATTAACCTTTTTGGGTGTATCGACTCTCCACATAAGGTTTTTATAGCAGATATAGAGGATGAAGGTATTTTGGGAATGGACTTTCTCACAGCTCAAAACTGTGTTATCTCGACTAAGGGAAATTCACTAGTTTCAAACAATCGCGAAATAACTCTTTGTACAAATAGAAATGGAATTTATTGGACTCCTTCTAGAATTCGGGAAATGGAACTTTCAGAGGATGATTTGCAACAACATTTCCCTTCACATTTACAGAGCCTTGTTGAGAAATCTTCGATTTCGTTAAATTCAGCTCAGGTAGAATCGTTTAAATCTCTTTTGCTAGAATTTATAGATTCTTTTGCCAAAGATGGTGGTGATAAGGGCCGATGTACTTCTGTCAAGCACAAGATCGACGTCGGAGAGAGTTCACCAATAAAACAAGCTCCTCGAAGACTCGCTCTCAACGCCCGAGAAAAAATAAAGAAGCGTGTGGAAGACATGCTAAAGAACGATGTGATTGAACCATCGTCTAGTCCCTAGGTCTCACCCATCGTCCTTGTTAACAAAAAGGACGGATCCAAACGATTTTGTATCGATTACAGGAAGCTGAACGATATAACGAAGAAAGATTCTTACCCTCCACCCAGAATCGACGAGACACTCGACCTGATAGCTGGTGCAACTTGGTTCAGCACCATAGATTCTCAGAGCGGATACTGGCAGGTCGAAATGGATTCTCTAGATAAAGAAAAAACAGCTTTTGTTACGGGTTTAGGAGGATTATGGCAATTCAAGGTTATGCCGTTTGGTTTGAGTAATGTCCCGGCTACCTTTGAACGAATGATGGAAGCTAGTCTCCATGGGCTCACTGGCAAAATATGCCTTGTTTATTTAAACGATATAATCGTTTTTGGCAAGAACTTTGAAGAAGAAGTTCAAAATCTCAGACAAGTTTTCGCTAGGCTAAAGCAAGCAGGCCTGAAAATGAGCCCGAAAAAATGCCATCTGTTCCAGAAAGAAGTAGGCTTCCTCGGACATATCGTCTCAGCACAAGGTGTGAAGACCGACCCATCCAAAATAGAGAAGGTTTCGTCTTGGCCGACACCTCAGAATAAAGAACAAATTCAAAGCTGTTTAGGCCTTTGTACGTATTACAGAAGATTTTTAAAAGGTTTCGCTAGTATAGCTAAACCTCACCATCACTTGACCGGAATCAAGATTCCTTTTGACTGGACCCCGGAATGCGAAGAGGCTTTCAAGAAATTAAAAGAAAATCTCATTTCTTCGCCGATTTTAACTTATCCAGAGGTCGAACTTCCTTTTATTTTAGATACGGATGCCTCTCTTTCAGGAATAGGCGGGGTTCTGTCACAAATTCAGGGAGGTCAGGAGAGAGTGATACGCTATTTCAGCAGAGTTTTGAGTAAAACCGAGAGGAATTATTGTGTCACTCGTAGAGAACTTTTAGCTGTTTTTAAGACCGCAGTACATTTTCACCATTATTTGTACGGTAGGAGATTTTTGATACGAACAGATCATGCTTCTCTTAGGTGGATACTTTCGTTCAAATCTCCCGAAGGTCAGGTAGCTAGATGGATAGAAAGGCTTGGTCAGTATGATTTTGACATTCGTCATCGAGCAGGAATTCATCATGGAAACGCCGATGCTCTCTCTCGGAGACCCTGCGAGGAAATGCCAGAGTGTAAACAGTGTGTACGATTAGAGAAAAATCGTGACGCCTCTCTTATAATACGGAAGATTTCTCTCGAAAATAACCAGGAGGAATGGAGAAAATCACAACAAGAGGACGACACTTTGAATCAAGTGAAGTCTTGGAAAGAAGCGGAAACTCGCCCGGACTGGCAGGATATATCTTTAGCCGAGCCAGATTTGAAAATTTATTGGGCTCAATGGGACTCTATCCTTTTAATTGATGGAATTTTATACCGAAAATGGGAATCTGCAGACTTGAAAGAAATCAGGTGGCAACTTTTGGTTCCCAGGTCACGAGTTCCGGAGATTCTTGCTCTTTATCATGATTCTCCTGCAGGCGGACACTTCGCTACAAATAAAACTCTGGGCAGAATTCGCAACTTCTACTTTTGGCCCCGTTGCCGGATGGATGTTGAAGATTGGTGTCGAAGATGTCGAATCTGCACGGCAAAGAAAGGACCTCGAGCGAAGGGACAAAGCTCTCTTCAAATTTACAACGTGGGAGCTCCATTTGAAAGGATAGCAATGGACATTCTCGGACCTCTCCCGATAACCCATTCTGGAAATGAATATGCTTTGGTTATTGCTAATTATTCTACTAAGTGGCCTGAAGTGGTTCCTCTCGCTGATCAAGAAGCCTCTACTGTAGCACAGGCATTCGTTAAAGAGTTTATTTGTAGACACGGAGTTCCTCTAGAACTTCATACTGATCAAGGCCGAAATTTTGAGTCAACCTTAATGAAAGAGGTTACTCAGATTTTAGGGGTTAGGAAAACTCGTACGACTCCTTTGCATCCGCAATCTGACGGCATGATAGAGCGTCTGAATCGAACCTTGCTACAGTATTTGTCGTCCTTCGTAGAGCAGAATCAGAGAGACTGGGACTCCTGGATCCCTTTCTTCCTCTTATCTTACAGATCTGCGATTCATGAGACGACGAAGCAGACGCCAGCCCTCATGCTTACTGGAAGAAATCTTCGACTTCCGTCAGATTTAGAGAAAGGCCCTGTTCCTGTGCAAAGACAGCATCAAACAGATTATGCCTTTTTATTACAACAACGTTTAGAAGAAATTCATCACTTTGCTAGGAATAGAATTTCTATGGCTTCAGATAAATTAAAAACTCGTTATGATATTCGAGCCAGAGATTTAAAATTTAATCCTGTAGATTCTGTCTGGCTCTTTCAACCCCGAAGACAGAAAGGACGATGTCCAAAGCTACAAAGAAATTGGGAAGGCCCTTAGTGGTTAACCGGATAAATGATTTTGTTTATAGAATACAAAGATCTCCTCATTCGCGTCAGAAAGTGGTTCACCCGGATCGTCTTGCTCCTTTTGAAGAAGATCAACCTGGAACAGTCTCTCCAAGACCAGGAACATCCTTCGAGTTTAGATCTTCGAACAAACATCCTTGACGACTGTGATCGACTTGACCTTCTTTACAGTCGGTCATCGATTGGGAGAAGAATTTGCCTTTTGGAATTCATTTGAGTAAAACTCGACCGCTTACGATTATTATAGAAGGAAATATCGGATGCGGAAAAAAAACTTTCACCAAGAGGTTTTCAGCAGATCGCCAGGTCTGTACACTTTTGGAACCTCTTGAGGAATATCGAGATGTAGCTGGAATTAATCTTCTAGATTTGATGTACGAGTATCAGGACCCAGATCGTTATCGCTTCTATTTTCGGCATTTTGCTCAAATGGTTATGTTAGAAACACATCTTCAGACAACTTTATTGCCTGTGAAGGTGATGGAAAGATCGATATTCAGTAGCAATTGTTTTGTAGAAGCTCGTCGAAGTTTAGGTAATTTTCGCGACTTCGAATCTCATTTATTGATGAAAAATTTCGATCTTCTCATTCGCTCGTCTGAGCTCAGAGTAGATTTGATTGTTTATTTGCGAGTTTCCCCAGAAACTTCTTTTGCTCGAGTTAGTTCCCGTTCTCGTGAGGAGGAATCGAGCATTTCTTTAGAGCTACTCAGAACTATTTATGAGGTTCATGAAGATTGGCTAGTAAAACAAACCTTTTCTTCTTTATCGGCTCCTGTTTTGGTTATCGATGCAGAATCCACAGCCGACCAAGTTTATTCTAGTTTCTGTCTCGCTATGTCACTCGGACAAGGTTAAGGTATTTTCTTGTCATAAAAAATACTATTCCTATTCAATGGGAAAATTTATCTACTCAATACAATTTCAATTAAAGAGGGAAATGACGGGTAACATTCAGAATTTCTCTTATTTCTTCTTTGACCAGTTCACACTCGTCACATCCATCCGCCTTTCTTACTGTTACGTACAGACTTTGTCCGCAGAGGTAGCATTTTGCTTTTGCTTCATGGAAAGTGATGTGGAAGGAGACTTTATGTTCAAACAATTCGGGTTTTGAGCTAAAAATGATGATGTTTTCTTATTTTCTTATAAATTATTTGTGTTTCTCACTGTGGTATACTTACTGGAAATCGAAGCAGCCTTGGCAAAGGTAATCCGTCTTATCTTTTTCTAAAATTCCGTTTAATTGTCCACATGACATTTCTTTCTATTTGGAGTTTAAAAAATTAGAGATTTCTTTTGTGGAGAGTTTTTCAAGGTACTCCGTGAGGAATTTTTGTATTAATGCCGCCGCATTTAATGAATTGTGTTCTTTTGAATTCATTTTGCGTGGTTCAAGAGTTGGATAGTTGGTTCAAGACTGTCTTTGATAGAAGATTTTCTTACAACGATTTGTTATTTCTGAGTTGCTAATCAATTTGAAATTTGTTTTCTTCGGTTGTTTCTTTCTAGAAACTTCTTCTCCGGAATCGAGTTTTGTGCCGCACAGGCTTTGGTTTCTTTTGAAATGTGAATAGAGCCACGATTATTTTTCGAGGTCGATGAGCGATTGCTTGATTTTCACATTTTATCAACCTTAATTGTCAGTTTTTGTGAGTACTTTTTCAGGTTACTTGACACAGCCTTTTCCCATCCGATCTTTCCCCGATTCCTGAGGATGACTGGTGGTCTTATTTTGAAGAAGGACGCAGAAATGATTCAGATAAGATCGTTTCTTTTCTTTCGAATACATATTTCATTTATTTTATTCGCGTATTCTCCCAAATTCACTTAGTGAATTTGAATTGTTATACCACCACTCACATTTGTCCTCCAAACTCTAGGGTGTGCTGTTTCTGAAGAAGTCTTGGATTCAGTCACCCATTCCTTTTTCCTGTTTCCTGTGCCGGTTCTCAGAGAGAATCAGCCTTTACGTTGCCTAGGACCCAGAGTTTTTCCAGTTATGGTTTCCCGCCTCGTCATACTCATCTGTGTTTGATTCAC
The DNA here is from genome assembly GCF_021901455.1 of Neodiprion lecontei. Taxonomy (NCBI): domain Eukaryota; kingdom Metazoa; phylum Arthropoda; class Insecta; order Hymenoptera; family Diprionidae; genus Neodiprion; species Neodiprion lecontei. The sequence goes on from NC_060260.1 coordinate 16,932,253, forward strand.
CGGACTATTTTCCCTGAAGAGGAATGAATTTTCTTTTCGACGACGATCCGAATGATTTTGATGTCTTCAAATTCATCAAGATACATAACACTCAATAACACTAACCTTTATAAAACAAGGCACATAAATTTTTGGAATTATTTAACGCTCAACTATCTGCTCAAGGTTTTCTGTGGTTTACCTTGAGACTGTGGGCAAATGCCAGATAGTAAGAAAGGGAGTTCTTAAATTTTTAGAGCCACAGCTCCAACTCACCTTTGAGCACTGACTGCTAGATCACTTTTATAATTGTTTTATCTTTCCCGAGTCGGGACGACTCTTTTCCTCGGGGGGGAGTAGTGTTACAGAGGGTCAAATCACCCGTTTTGCCCCCTCTTTAATGATCTAGTAGTCAGCATAGATGAAAGACGTTTACGAACCTCTTATGTCTTTCAAAAGAATAAAGTTGCTGCATCAACCAACATTATTGTTAAAACAGTCTTGTTTCAGACTTTAAACGAGAAACACATATTACGCAATTAAAGCATTTTCACAACATTTTATTCACGCTTTTGATTTTTGACTTGATAATTAAACTCGCGGATCCATATTTATTTTCGTAACGTCAAAGTACGTTACAATATATATATATATATATGTGTATATATATATATATATATATATATATATATATAAATGTATATATATATATGTATATTATACATTAATATAATTGAATATAAATGGAGGTAATTGAGTTGAATAATTTAATAGAAAAGAAAATATTTGTTTTAAATGAATTATTTTTCTCAAATTGAAGAATAATTAATTTTTAAAAATTAGGAATATGAAATTGAATAAATAATCATTTTTCTATCTGTATGTTTTCTTTAAACCTTATAATGAGTTCTAATCCATTGTATAAATGTTCCAAATTACAATTCATAAAGTAAATTAAATGGAATTTCCTTGATAGATAATATTTTTATATAAATTGATATGTGAGCAAATAATTCACAAATATATAGGATTTTTTTAATAATTATATTTATTTTTGATGAATCCAATTAGTGTGAAAAAAAATTTTTTTCATTCAAATTTCTCTTTTCTGAAAGTAAATTAAAAATTACAATATACATATATATATATATATATATGTATATTAAACATTGATATAATTAAATATAAAAACGCTTATTTGTATATTTATTATACATTATTATAATTATATATAAATGGAGGTAATTAAGTTGAATAATTTGATAAAATATGAAAATAATTAATTAAAATAAACTTTTTCTCTAAAATTGAAGAATAATTAATTTTTAAAAATTAAAAATATGAAATCGAATGAATAATCATTCATCTATCTGTATGTTTTCTTTGAACCTTATAATAAGTTCTAATACATTGTATAAATGTTCCAAATTACCATTCATAAATTAAATAAATGGCATTTCCTTGATGAATAATATTTTTATTTTGATTAATATGTGAGCAAATAATTAAAAAATGTATGGGATTTTTTCAATGATTATATTTATTTTCAATGAATTTAATTATTGTTAAAAAAAATTTTTTTTTTGAATTTCTCTTTTTTCAAAAGTAAATTGAAAATTATATATATATATATTATATATTAATATAATGAAATATAAATACGTTTATTTATATATATATTATACATGAATATAATTGAATATCAATGGAGGTAATTAAGTTGAATAATTGAATAAAATAAGAAAATAATTAATTCAGATAAATTATTCTTCTTGAATTGAAAACAACTTGATTTTTAAAAATTGAAAATATGAAATTAAATGAATAATCAGTTATCTGTCTGTATGTTTTCTTTAAACCTTATGATAAGTTCTAATCCATTGTATAAATGATCCTAATTACAATTGATAAAGTAAATTGAATGGCATTTTCTTAATGACCAATATTTTTATTTTAATTATTATGTGAGCAAATAATTGAAAAATGTATAGGATTTTTTCAATAATTATATTTTTTCCCAATGAATTTAATTACTGTAGGAAAATTTTTTTTTTTAAATTTCTCTTTTCTCAAAAGTGGATTGAAAATTATATATATATATATATATTATATATTAATATAATGAAATATAAATACGTTTATTTATATATATATTATACATGAATATAATTGAATATCAATGGAGGTAATTAAGTTGAATAATTGAATAAAATAAGAAAATAATTAATTCAGATAAATTATTCTTCTTAAATTGAAAACAACTTGATTTTTAAAAATTGAAAATATGAAATTGAATGAATAATCAGTTATCTGTCTGTATGTTTTCTTTAAACCTTATGATAAGTTCTAATCCATTGTATAAATGATCCTAATTACAATTCATAAAGTAAATTGAATGGCATTTTCTTAATGACTAATATTTTTATTTTAATTATTATGTGAGCAAATAATTGAAAAATATATAGGATTTTTTCAATAATTATATTTTTTCCCAATGCATTTAATTACTGTAAGAAAATTTTTTTTTTTTAATTTCTCTTCTTCAGAAAGTAAACTCAAGATTATAATATATATTCATATATTAATATAATTGAATATAAATGTAGGTAATCGAGTTGAATAATTTAATAAAATAAGAAAATAGTTGATTAAAATGAATTTTTTTTCTGAAATTGAAGAATAATGAATTTTTAAAAATTAAAAATATGAAATTAAATAAATAGTCATTAATCTATCCGAATGTTTTCTTCAAACCTTATAATAAGTTCTAATGCATTGTATAAATGTTCCAAATCACAATTCGTAAAGTATATTAAATTGCATTTTCTTCATGAATAATATTTTCTTTTTGATTGATATGTGAGTAAATAATTGAAAAATATATAGGATTTTTTTAATAATTATATTCAGTTCAAATGAATTCAGTTATTGTGAAAAAAAAATTTGTTTTTTTAAATTTCTCTTTTTTTAAAATTAAATTAACAATTATAATATGTATATATATATATATATATATGTATAATATATGTATAATATATGTATATGTATATATGTATATATTTATATATGTATATATATGTATATTATACATTAATATGATCAAATATAAATACATTTATTTATATATATATTATACATTAATATGATTCAATATCAATGGAGGTAATTAAGTCAAATAAATTAATGAAATAAGGAAATAATAGATTCAAATAAATTATTTTTCGTGATAAATAATATTTTTATTTCAATAATTTGAGAGCAAATAATTAATAAATATAGAGGATTTTTCCAATAATCATATTTATTTTTAATGAATTCAATTATTGTAAGAAAATTGTTTTTTTTCAAAATTTCTTTTTTTTCAAAAGTAAACTCGAAATCGTAATATATATGTATAATATATAATATATTACATATATATATTATACATATATACATTAGGCTGATTCAAAAAAAACGGCTGATTTTTTTTTTTTCAAAATCCTCACATGAAAACTTCCGAGAAGGTGTGAAAAGACGCCTGTGAAAAGCAGAGCCCATAATATTATTATTAAGAGGTCGCGCATCGGGAATTTCTATTTCCCGTTTAAATAACACAGAAATGAATTTTTTTAAATTTTGCAATTTCGTATTTTTGCAACGGCTCATTGAATTAGCGGTCCAAAGCATATTTTTGTAGGAAATTTGACGCTCTACAAAAAAAGTCCTTACAAAGTTTTCGATATTCACACTCCTTCAAAAGTTATTCGAGATCAAAGTTGAACTTACAAAAAAATTCAATGTTTTTTTTTTTCGATAATACTATGAATCTTTTCTCATTATTTTGTTATAAAGAGGAAAGATTTCGGAACAATTACATTTTCAAATGGTCAAGTGCATCAGTTATGGATTCTCCATGATAACATGTTTATTATTTAGCATCGCATTTTTGTAAGGTAACTTTATATTGACTCGATGGGAAAATTAATGATTGAAAAAGCCCAATTAGAGTCAGATATATTCGTTAAATATATCTTTATAACGAAATAATGAGAAAAGATTCATAGTATCATCGAAAAAAAAAAAAACATTGAATTTTTTTGTAAGTTCAACTTTAACCTCTAATAACTTTTGAAGGAGTGTGACTATCAAAAACTTTGTCAGGACTTTTTTTGTAGAGCGTCAAATTTCCTACAAAAATGTGCTTTGGTCCGCTAATTCAATGAGCCGTTGCAAAAATACGAAACTGAAAATTTAAAAAAATTTATTCCTGTGTTATTCAAACGGGAAATAGAAATTCCCGATGCGCGACCTCTTAATAATAATATTAAGGGCTCTGTTTCTTACAGGCGTCTTTTCACACCTTCTCGGAAGTTTTTCTGTGAGGATTTTGAAAAAAAAAATTAGCCGTTTTTTTTGAATCAGCCTAATATACATATATATTATACATTATTATAATTAGATATAAATGCATTCATTTATATATAAATATATTATACATTGAAATGATTGAATATAAATGGTGATAATTGAGTTAAATAATTTGATAAAATGAGAAAATAATTAATGCCAATAAATTATTTTTCTTAAATTGAAGGATAATTAGTTTTTTAGAATTAATATTATGAAATTAAATCAATAATCATTCATCTATTTGTATGTTTCCTTCAAACCTTATGATAACTTCTAATCCATTGTATAAATGTTCCCAATTACAATTCATGAAGTAAATCAAACGTTATTTTCTTAATGAATAATATTTTTATTTTAATCATTACGTAAGCAAATAATTGAAAAACATGTAGGATTTTTTTGACAATTATGTTTATTTTCAATGAATTTTATTACAGTGAAAAAAAAATTTTTTTTTTCAAATTTCTCTTTTTTAAAAAGTAAACTCAGAATTATAAAATATATATATATATATATATTATAATTGTTAATTTAATTGAAAAAAAAAATTTTCTCGTAGTAATTAAATTCTTTGGAAATGAATATAATTATTAAAAAATTCCATATATTTTTAATTATTTGCTCACATAATAATCACATAAAAAATATTATTCATTAAGAAAATGCCGTTTAATTTCCTTTATAAATTGTAATTGGGAACATTTATACAATGGATTGGAACTAATTGTAAGGTTTGAAGAAAACATACAAATAGATAAATGATTATTTTTTCAATTTCATATTTTTAATCTTTAAAAATTAATTATTTTTTTATATTAATAAATTATTCAACTCAATTACCTCCATTCATATTCAATTATATTAAGGGGGGGGTAAGGTATTAAATTTTTTTTTTTTTCAATTTTTTTTTATTTTTCTAATTGATTGCACAATATGTCAAGAATATTGTGTTAAAATATCAAGTCGATTGAAGCAAAATTGAGGAAGTTATGAGTAAGCGTCCGTTGCTCCGGGATGAGGTTTTATACCTGACTGACAGTTATGCGACGCGCTCACCCGGCCCAATTAAAACCAAACGGGTCTGTTCAGGTAGAGTCAAGAATATTCGAGGCATGGTATATACATCAGTTAAACACTGTACGCCGTGCTGAGCAGTAACAAGTGACGCTAAAATTTTGACTCTGTTTTCCTTCAATTCGTACATCGAAAGTGTTACTTTGTTATCGTTCGTGTTCGTACATCGAAAAATGCCCCGAAAAATTAGCCAAAGTCTGTCAGTGGCACCGCTACAATCGTTGAAATTGCAGCTCATGTAGCTGCATGTACTTTCAATGAAGGTTCTTTTGCCTTGCTGGCCTTTATGCAAGAGATGCACATCCCGACAGGGCCAAGTTCTCACGAATGGGCACGACAAGCTGACGAGTTGCGAATTAGTAGAGTAGAGGAGCAAGCAGCGCGTGACAGTAAAGAAGAAAGAGTTTTGCGTAGACAAATGCAAAAAGATGCTCTAGACCATCTTGATGGAAGCCTTTTGCTCTACGGACCTGGCATCGACGACTCTGTGGGAGTATAAAAAAATTATCGAATTTTATGTTGAATTTTTCAGTACGCAAAACTCTAAAGCGTTTTTCTGAGACTTGTCATTTTTGGAGTCCGTGCCCACCATAACTAAAAATCTACTGGACCAATCGTTTTGAAATTTTGCACAGTGTTTTTTCACATTATTCACCAGGTATTGTCGGGAGCTTTTTTTTTTTTTTCAATAATTATCAATTTTACAACAATAACTTAGACGTTTTTTTTAGCGAAAATCTGGTTTTTGGCTTCCAAGTGCTACGAAAAATCGAAAAAAAAAAAAATCCTCCCGTGAATACCTCGACAAACATCTCCTTTAACAAATGCATTTTGATTTTTTCGTTTCACATGATTTGGTTGCGAGTTATGATGGGCACCGCAAAACAACTTTTTCTCGAGGTGCCTCCGGAGATTCATCGTCAGTCGCTCAATTTTTGATATTCTGCAATGAAAATTTAGGGAAATATTGTTCAAATGTTACATTATCATGTATGGATTGCCTGAATAAACTAACACCATCTGTATTGCCAAAAAAAAATCTTATAAACATGCTTTTTTTTCACCGAATTAACCTTACCCCCCCCTTAATGTATAATATATATATATTGTAACGTGGCATTTTTGATGCCCGTTACAGGGGGGTCCGTGAACCCTGGGCGGAACCAAAAATTTAGGAATTTCCGAAATTGAGTCGCGAAGTTTTTGGAAAAGAGCGCCAGGACTAGAGTCACGCATCCGAAACTACGAGAGGGGACACCTTAGCGAATAACGTAAGATATTTCAGGTTTTTTTTTTGTTTTTTTTATTTTTCGAGCTAGAACGGCATCAGGCAAGAAGTCGACACCGAATTCGAGGAAATTGCGAAATGGCGGACTAGCAACAATTGCGAAAGAAGGATGTCGAGGCTGCGGAGGGGGAGCCAACGCAGATCCCCGCATCGCGGGAATCCAAGGTGGACGCAATTCCCGCTGGCGGCCGGCGCGCCGCAGCCTCTCCCCCTTCACCCCACCAACAATTGACCAGCGAACTTGTGACGGACCGACTAGCGCCGAGGGAGCACCACGCTCACCGCCAAGACGTCATGGAACTGCGTGGAGGACGAGATTGCAGCCTAGCTTCAAGTTCTGCGCAGCCATGCTATCGAAGGTGCGTGTCGAGTTGCGCGATCGACGAAATCGATGACGGATCGATTATTGCGTATTCTTGTGGGTATGACGTCACGTGTGGGATGGCGTATCAAGATCCGTGTTGCGGCAGGTAGTAGGTTTTTGAAACCACTCTAGTTCTGGCGGTCGTGATAAGTAGTCACGTTTTGGGGAAGTTTCGCGAAGTCATGGAGTCGCCCAAAAATCGCGAGGGGAGTGGAAAGGGGGTTGCAAGGATGTAGAAGGTAAGCGCTGCTTCTATCCCCGCGATTGAATTTCGAGCATAATTGCGAAAAGGCTTATCGAGTAACGGACAGCCGTTATGGATTTGTTGTAGAGAAATACTCGAAATTCTTTTGCCGATTCTTTTGCTTGATGACCGTAGCCTGAGTCCGCGTGTTAGAGTAGAGTAAATTTTGAGTTTCTGAGAAAGTTGAGTAGAGTCACGGGTTTTAGTTGAGTCTTTCTCGTTAGTGAAATCAAGTATAGCCGAATTTCGCTGTACCGGGTCGAGCCGCGTTATCGTTTTTCTTTAAGTGTCACCTCTCGAGTAGGTCGGGAAGTGCCGAATTGGAGTGCTCGGATTAGCGAGTAACGTTTTGGAGGATTTTGAATAGATTTGATTTCGGATGCGTTGCGATTGCGTATAGTTTAGGTTACGTTTAGTTGCGCCTGCATTGAGTTCCGTACCCGATATTTAAGATAATGTAGATTGAGTTGCGTTACCTTAAGCTTGTGTTTAGTGGAAGTTAAATGTAGTGATGCTTGCGCTTAGTTAAGTTTACGTTTAGTTAAGATAGTGTTTAGTCGAGTTGAGGTGATGTATAGTCAAAATTGCCGTTGCGTTGAGCAGCAGTTGGGACGAGAAGTTTGAGCATTGAGTTTTAGTTGCGTTTAATAAAAAGTAGCGTTTGCGGATTCGTTTAGATTTAGGGCAGCTCGCGGTAGCGTCGAAGCTCCGAGTCGGGTGAGCTTTCGAGTGAGATTGAGGACGCCGTCTGTTCGGTAGCCCGACGGCGCACCGTCGAATAATTAGTCTTAGTTTCGTTTCGAGCAATAATCGCCATGGAGAACAAATGGCGAATTTGCAAATTGAGAATTGCGTATGAGGATTTTGTGATCGTTGAGTGACGTTTTAGTTAGGGAGCCGCAAGCTCATTAGAGTAAGAAATAGAGTAGGTTACGTGTAATTTTCTGTTTAGTTTAGACTCGCGATGAGCGATTTTTGAATTATATTTTTTTGTTTTGTATCACCGCTATTGTGAAATATAAGATTTTATTTTACTTTTGTTAAATAGCGTGTGTATTGCAAGTGTCTTTCTCTCTCTCCAAAAATTATCCCTCCCCTTTCCGCGGTACTAAGCTATCGAGCATATGCCCGAGGAATAGCGCATTAATGATTTCGAGGCCTGTTAATCACGCCAGGCGCCCAACAAAACTTTGCGATATTGTTTTAGATCCAGGGTACATCGTGGACGCCAAATTATAGTGCACGCGGTAAGTTCTCGATCATTTTCTCCGAGTGACCGAGGAGCGGGAAAAATCCACGTCACAATATATATACATATATATATATATATATATATATTATAATTTTTGATTGACTTTAAAAAAAAAAAGAAATTTAAAAAAAAAAATTTTTTTTTACAATGATTCAATTCATTAAAAATAAATATAATTATTCAAAAAATCCTATTTATTTTTCAATGATTTGCTCACATATTAATTAAAATAAAAATATTATTCATTAAGAAAATGCCATTCAATTTACTTTATGAATTGTAATTTGGAACATTTATACAATGGATTAGAACTTATTATAAGGTTTAAGGAAAACATACAGATAGATAAATGATTATTTATTCAATTTAATATTTTTAATTTTTAAAAATCAACTATTCTTCAATTTAGGAAAAATAATTTATTTAAATTAATTATTTTCTTATTTTATTGAATTATTCAACTCAATTACCTACATTTATATTCAATCATATCAATGTATAACATATATATTTAAATAAATGTATTTATATATAATTCTATTAATGTATAAGATGTATATATATATATATATATATTGTTACAAAGGGTGAAATCACCCGTTTTGTCCCCTTTTAAATGATCTAGTAGTCATCATAGATAAAAGACGTTTATAAACCTCTTATGTCTTTAAAAAGAATAAGGTTGCTGCGTCAACCGACATTATTGTAAAAACAGTCAGTCTCTAGACTTTAAAAAGAGAGCTTGTGTCCAAATACATCTATTTTCTTTCAAATATTCCTTGTTCGTGAGACTTCTTTGGCTCGGCGTTCGCTTAAATCGCACAGAGAACTCTTTGATTCTCTTAGATCTTTCGTAATTTCCCCCCGTTGTAACAATATATATATATATATATATATATATATGTGTGTGTATTATAATTTTGAATTTACTTTCAAAAAAAGAGAAATTTTTGAAAAAAAAATTTTTTCTACATCAATGAAATTCATTAAAAATAAATATAATTATTAAAAAAATTCTATATATTTTTGAATTATTTGCTCACATATTAATTGAATTAAAAATATTATTCATTAAGAAAATGCCATTTAATTTACTTTATGAGTTGTAATTTGGAACATTTATGTTGATATATGCGAAGATCATGAGAAATATACAAATGTACAATGCGTGTGAAAGTATAGATGTCACTTATGCATAGGTAATAAACGACTGTAAGCAAACGATAGAAGGAGTCTGTCGAGTGAGTCGAAACTGACCGGGTCGTCTTGGATTAGACGGGACTCAGTAACTGAGTGTATTGTATTGAGCACGTGTATATTTATTCCACGCACCTATTGTATTACAACGTTTTTATTTTGCACCTTCATCTTCACTTGATCACTCTGTAATAAACGTTAATTGTAACAACGAACAGTTTATCCATACCTACTCTCACCAAACACCAGTATTAAATATCAGGTTATGGGCCCAGGTGACGCGTCTAGAACATTCTGGTGTGCTCTTTCGCTGTTCGGGAGTGTAGTGTAAAAGTTTACTCAAGTAAGAGAGTGCGGAAAAGTAAAGTACCAGTGGGTGGATCGTCGATTGTCACTGGATTGTGGAAGAAGCACGATGACGAATATGGCGTCAACGTTTCATATTGAGACCCTAGTTGGTGAGAATTATAACACGTGGAAGGTTCAGATGAGGTCGGTGCTTAAAGAAGCAGACCTCTGGGATCACATAGAAGGTCCGAATACAGTGAGACCCGCGTTAACGGCAGAAAATTATAGTAAGTGGGTAAAAGCTGATTCAAAAGCAGAGGCTAAAATTATGTTGTCGATTTGCAAGAGTAATTACGCAGCGGTGGATGGCCTGGGATCAGAACGTGAACTTTCGGAAAAACTGCAGAGTCTACATCAGTCGAAAGGCCCAGCAAGGAAAGCATCCCTATCGAAAAGAATCATCCTAACTAAATTGCCTGAGGGTGGGGATCTCCGAAAACATGTAACAGACTTCAGTGATGCAGTGAAGGAACTTTCAGAGATTGGTCTAAAAATAAATGACGAGGTATTAGCAATTGTGTTAATGTATAGCCTGCCAGCGTCATTTTCCATGTTTAGAACTGCGATAGAGTCCAGAGATGAGCTGCCGACGACGGAGACACTAAGGGTGAAAATACTAGAGGAGTTCGAGGGACGAGAAACTGAACCAATAAGTCACGGTGCCATGTACACGAAATGGCGGAACCAATATGAACGGCGCACGCAGCCCAAGAGGGAAAATCATGTGGATAAGCATCAAGAGAAAGGTAACAAACCTCCATGGAAGGGACCAGAGTGCTATTGTTGTCATAAACATGGGCATATAGCCAGAAACTGTCCGGAGAAAAATAAGAGACGACGCCAGTGGGCGAAGCAAGCCCAAGACTGCGATGAAGGGACAAAAGAAACTTTTATGCTGAGCACGAGTGAAGAGACAAATTATAGTCAAAGTGTAAGTGACTCGTGGTGCATAGACAGTGGTTGTACGAGTCATATGTGCAAGAAAATACAGATGTTTCAAGAATACTCAAGTATGGACAGTGAAGTGAGATTGGCGAACAACAACAGTACGAGAATCATTGGTGTGGGTGAGGTGAGTTTACCAGTGGACACAGGACACGACAAACGTGAGATAGATATTACTCGTGTAATGTACGTACCGGATTTACGCACGAACTTATTGTCAGTGTCGGCGATAACGGATCGCGTCTATGAACTGATTGTTCGTGGAAAAGACGCAATTGTTGTTAATAAAGAAAACAAAGTGTGTACGCTAGCTGATCGCATTGGAAACTTATACTATGTTAGACAATCTCGGGACGCGATAAGTAATGTTGAAGTGAATAGTGCGTCAAAGAAAGCGATTGACATTTCGCACGAAAAACTCGGGCATCTAAATGAACACGATCTGAAATTAATGTCAAAAAATAGACTAGTGGAAGGTCTGAAAATTAATGATAGTGAAAAGTTATCTGAATGTGAAGTATGTGCCCGTGAAAAACTTACATGTAAGCCTTTCCCTTTAGGCGACAAAGACCGCACGCACCAGCTATTAGAGATAGTACATACGGATGTATGTGGACCTATGCGACACGTATCCATGGGTGGTAAAAAATATTTCGTTACTTTTATTGACGATAAATCGCGGTGGTGTGAAGTTTATTTTGTTAAGAACAAAAGTGAAGTGCCAGAAGTCTTTAAAAAGTATAAGGCAGAAGCAGAAACATTTACCGGGCATAAAGTGAAGTTTCTTCAGTCAGATAACGGCCTAGAATATGTGAATCAAGATTTTGATCGGTTTTTAAGGTCAAATGGTATTAAAAGACGGCTCACGGTTCCTTACACTACACAGCAGAATGGAATCGCCGAGCGAAAAAATAGGACCTTGGTGGAAATGGCGCGGTGCATGATGCGCCACGCAGGTAGTTCTCCAGCTTTTTGGGCAGAAGCCATAAACACGGCTTGTTACGTACGAAACCGGTGCCCAACCTCAGCGCTAAATGGTGGAGTACATTTCACCGAGTGGACGGGAAAAACTCCGACAGTAAGCTCCATGCAAGTTTTTGGCGCGAAAGTTTTCATCAAGAATAAAAGCCCAAATCTAGGCAAGTTTGAATCTCGAGCAATAGAAGGCATGTTTACTGGATACGATACCAAATCAAAAGCCTACAGAATCTTCAATAAAGCCGCGAAGAAAATAATAGTAAGTCGTGATGTAAAATTCATGACAGAGTCAGGTACGGGACATCAGTATTGAGAAATTTTTGAAGAGGATGACGGAGACGACATTACAGTGGATATTAGAAGTCCGAGTAATAATGAAGAGACTCGAGGTGATAGCGGAGAAAATCGTGAAAAAGGAGAAGAAGAACCGACAGTATAGTTGAGAAGGACCCTAAGAGCAGTGAGAGGGGCGGCGTGAAAGGTACGCGCAGAAGACCAAGAGTCCGATACAATACAAAAAAGAAAGATACCAAAGAAAAGGGCAGCAACACTCTCATGGGACAGACTGGTAGGTCCGTCGAAGAGAGGACGAGGACGTCCGAGGATCATGCGTACAGGAAAAGCCGGTAGACCTCGAAAGGGGTACTCAAGTCAACCAGATCCAGAGGGGGAGGCTCATGAAAGCTTCGAGGAGGACGGCGAAGAAGAAAATACAGACTCAGAATCACATGAGAGTGATAACGTGTTCGTCAACATGACGACGAACGCACCTTATAGTTGGAAAGAAGCTGAGCAAGGTCCAGAAGCTGAAGAATGGAGAAAAGCCATCGAGAAAGAGATGGTGGCACAAATTAAAAATCGTACTTGGAGAATGGCATCTCGACCCATAAATAGAAAAGTCATAGGTAACAGATTTGTATTATGCACTAAAGATACGACTCAAGGAGAGATCGAGAAGGCTAGACTGGTAGCAAAAGGTTGCTCTCAACGGCCAGGGGAAGACTTTTATGAAACATTCTCCCCAGTAGTGAGAACAACGTCGATTAGAATACTGGCGGCACTTGCAGCAGAATTAGGTCTTGATATTCACCAGATGGATGTCGTCACTGCTTACCTCAACGGCGAACTCGAAGGGGACGTCTACATGGAAGTTCCTGAAGTGCTATGTGAGGTGACAGATAGAATAATTGAAAATAGTAGTGAGTATACGAGTTCGGTAGTTGCGATCGCCAAGGAGTGGAAAAAGGGTTTAAGTGAAATCAAAGATTGTGTATGTTCATTAGAAAAGTCTTTGTATGGTCTAAAACAGTCAGGTTTACGGTGGTATGTAAAGCTAGTAAATAAATTAAAGTCTTTGGGTTTTAAATCGATGATACAAGACCCATGCTTGTTTATAGCACGTAGAAATGGGAAAATTATGTTAATAACAGTGTACGTCGATGATTTACTGTTTGCGACGGACGACAATGACTGGTTACTAAAAATTAAAGAACAATTATCTAAAGAGTTCGAGATGAAAGACCTAGGTAAAGTGAAACAATGTTTAGGAATTGAGTTTATGCGTGATGAAAATCATGGTGTGTTTTTAAATCAGAAAATGTATGCTGAGAGAGTGCTAGAGCGTTTCGGTTTAAGTCTACGTAACCCAGCAACTACGCCGATCGAAGTAGGTTGTAAGTTAGTAAAAAATGAGAAGCCAAATACTAAAGTTATGTCTAAATATCCGTACCAAAGCGCAATTGGAGCATTAATGTTTTTAGCGGTTACTACTAGACCAGATTTATCATACGCGGTTAACTATTTAAGTCAGTACAATAACAATTATGATGAAACACATTGGAAAGCGGCAAAGCGCGTAATGAGATATCTAAAAGAACAGGAATTAACAGGAACTTGGACTATTGATAAACGCAAATCATTGATTCCGCAACGTTTCGACCATTTTATTTGGCCTTCTTCAGGCGTCTATAAACATACATATAAATACAAAATATTTTAAACACAACGCATAATACATATAACAAGGTTATACAATTAATAGCAAATAAATTTACCTCAATTTATAAGCGTAAACAATATAAATCTTCTTATACCACTTCATTAGCTCCTCATAAATAATTAACAAAATTCAAAAATTTATTAATTAAAAAGAACGCAGCTAACAGAACCGACTTGTACATGTAAATAAACTGTCGACCGCAGTCAACCTCAAAATATACATAAATGAGGAAACAGTAAGCGAATGAAGCGCCCTTGTTTCCCACATTCACCGCCGCGGGAATTCAAAACAATACTCTAAAACAGTTGTTTTACAGGTACTAATGTAAAGCTGGCTTATTATAACGTGTATAAAATAAAATCATTATACACTAAGTTAAAGGATCCAGTGCAGCAGGATCAAAGAGCAGGTGTAGTGTACAAGATCCCGTGCTCTTGTGGACTTTGTTATGTGGGTCAAACCAAACAGTATTTAAAAAATAGGATTTACCAACATAGGAATAGTTGTAGGAATGTTAAAATCTTGGATGAGAACAAAACAGCGCTGGCCGCACATTACTTCGACTCGGGTCATGGGTTTGATTTTGACAAAGCGAAGATCTTAGATTTAGAGAATAACTGGTTAAAAAGATCGGTTAGTGAAATGGTTTGGATTAAACTTAATGACACGGTAAACAAGCGTACTGACACCCAGAATCTGAGTGCAATGTACAACGAGATTTTATCGGTTTATAACGATTATCTTGGTGACGCACGTTAGTTTTATTTTATTTTTGAATGTTTAGACTATTTTAATGTATTTAATTTTTGTTTTGACTCAGATACTGTAGAAATGTTTTAGAGTATTGTTTTGAATTCCCGCGGCGGTGAATGTGGGAAACAAGGGCGCTTCATTCGCTTACTGTTTCCTCATTTATGTATATTTTGAGGTTGACTGCGGTCGACAGTTTATTTACATGTACAAGTCGGTTCTGTTAGCTGCGTTCTTTTTAATTAATAAATTTTTGAATTTTGTTAATTATTTATGAGGAGCTAATGAAGTGGTATAAGAAGATTTATATTGTTTACGCTTATAAATTGAGGTAAATTTATTTGCTATTAATTGTATAACCTTGTTATATGTATTATGCGTTGTGTTTAAAATATTTTGTATTTATATGTATGTTTATAGACGCCTGAAGAAGGCCAAATAAAATGGTCGAAACGTTGCGGAATCAATGATTTGCGTTTATCAATAGTCCAAGTTCCTGTTAATTCCTGTTGTTTGTATGATATATCATGGACGTTAATATAATGGATATCTAAAAGGAACGCTTGACTGTGGTTTAGCTTATGAGCGAACTGGACTTGAATTATTCGGGTTAGTTGATGCTAGCTGGGGATCATTCCTTGATGGTCGCAGATCATACTTTGGCTACGCATTTGTTTTAGCTGGCTCACCGATAAGCTGGGAGGCGCGTAAACAAAGAACCTCGGCACAATCGAGTACTGAGGCGCAGTACATAGCTATTTCAGAAGCAACAAAAGAGACAAAAATTTTCCGTGTGAATGTATTACTATGTTTGAAGATAATTTAAGTGCAATAAGACTTACTCAGAGCGAGGCGTTTCACGCGAGAACAAAGCATATTGATGTTAGGCATCACTTCGTTACAGATGCATGTAGAGACGGCATTATATGTATTAAACATTTAAGAACTGAAAAAATGCCCGCTGACATGCTAACAAAGGGCCTAGGAAAAATTAAACATTATGAGTGTATGAGTAATTTAGGTATGTCAGGGTCAAATGATGAAAACATGTAATCTCATGACTTTGAGAGGAGGTGTTGATATATGCGAAGATCATGAGAAATATACAAATGTACAATGCGTGTGAAAGTATAGATTTCACTTATACATAGGTAATAAAACGACTATAAGCGAACGATAGAAGGAGTCTGTCGAGTGAGTCAAAACTGACCGGGTCGTCTTGGATTAGACGGGACTCAGTAACTGAGTGTATTGTATTGAGCACGTGTATATTTATTCCACGCACCTATTGTATTACAACGTTTTTATTTTGCACCTTTATCTTCACTTGATTACTCTGTAATAAACGTTAATTGTAACAACGAACAGTTTATCCATACCTACTCTCACCAAACACCAGTATTAAATATCAATTTATATATATATATATCATACATTATTATATTATACATTGATATAATTGAATATAAATACATTTATTTATATATATATTATACATTAATATAATTGAATATAAATGTAGGTAATTAAGTTAAATAATTTAATGAGATAAGAAAATAATCAATTTAAATAAATTATTTTTCTTAAATTGAAGAACAATTAATTTTCAAAAATTAAAAATATGAAATCAAATAAATAATCCTTTATCTGTCTGTACGTTTTCTTTGAACCTTATAATAAGTTCTAATCCATTGTATAAATTGATATTTAATACTGGTGTTTGGTAAGAGTAGGTATGGATGAACTGTTCGTTGTTACAATTAACGTTTATTACATATATACATATATTATAATCGTTAATTGACTTTCAAAAAAAGAGAAATTTGAAAAAAAAAATTGTTTCTCACAATAATTCAATTCATTAAAAATGAATAAAATTATTAAAAAAATTCTATATATTTTTTAATTATTTGCTCACATATTAATTAAAATAAAAATATCATTCATCAAGAAAATGCCATTTAATTTACTTTCGGAATTGTAATTTGAAACGTTTATACAACGGGTTAGAACTTATCATAAGGTTTAAAGAAAACATACAGATAGATAAATGATTATTTATTTAATTTCATATTTTTAATTTTTAAAAATTAATTATCCTTCAATTTAAGAAAAATAGTTTATTTAAATTCATTATTTTCTCATTTTATTGAATCATTTAACTTAATTACCTCCATTTATATTTAATTATATTATTGTATAATATATATATATATATATATATATTGTAACCAATATTTTTAATGACGTTGAGGGTAAAAGATAGAAACGATAATTGGTTACCCTACGGCGCAGTCACTAACCTGAATAATTAGATAGAGAGAGAGGTACTAAGAGAGAAAGATACGATTGTTGGGCGCCAGACGCACATGCGTCAAAAATAGATAATTAGACAAAAAGATAAAGGTAAAGGTAAAGGTAATAGATAAAGGTGAGGTCAGGTTCTACGACGGTTTTGCACAGTTCGCTCAGATAGACAAGATAATGGTAGAGGGGCGGAGTCGAATCCAATAGATAAAATAAGAAACAGGTGAAGCAGGAATAATATTAAATATATTTAGCAAGAAGCGATAAGTTTAATGACAAGCAAGTCGCTGAAGAGATTAAGATGCAATTACGATAGATGCGATAATTAACAATATTTACAGCCAGATAAAGGTTAAGCGAGAGAGTTAACAAATAACGGAACGTTTTCCGAATAAGCGGGAAATATGCGCAAGCTCGCGATACTAAAGGTAATGATTAACACGGTTTTATGATAGATAGGCAGTACAGAAAAGATATGCCGTAATTAATATGAGCGGTAAGCAAATAAATCATAAAATATGAGAAGCGATTATAAACACATGCGAAATACAACAATTGTAATAGTTATCACATTACCAGAATGATCAGAAATAGGCGTGCAGGGAATTATGAATTACAAGGTAAATTCAAGCAACAGGTCAAATAGAAAATTGTCATAAAATATAGAGAATAACAGATAATACGTAGCCTCTAGTTTGCGGTAAGTGCGAGAGAAAGAGAGATAATATTCGGTACGATAAAAGGCAATTCAAGATAAGACAAACAATATTCAAGATAATTAGTATGCAACGTACGGAAAACCAAATAGACTACGGACAACTACGATCAGCGATATTAGCGAAGAAAATAGTGAAAAAGATGTTATGCGATATGGCACAATACTCCAATGTCAAATGAACGACGAGCGGGACCGCGCAGCGATATAAGATCGCTCCCGCGGTACACTCACTAAGATACGATAATTAACGATAATAGGTAAAGAGACAGATAGAAACTAATCAGAGAAAATATAACAAAATAACAATGCTCAGTAGCTGAGATAAAAATTGGTCCTTCAACGGAACGCGCTGCTAGACAGCGATATTAGCCATTCAAATATTCCAGAAGAGAAAGATAATAAGATAAAGCGGTAGTCACTACAATGCGTAAGTAATGGTCAACCAGTCGCGAAGTTACTTGCAATAAGACAGAGAAAGGGACAAGATAAGAGATAAGAGAGAACAAGGTACGAGCCCAGGTGGCTCAAGCAGACCAACTGCAAGATAAAGAGAAAAGATGCGAGCCCAATTGGCTCAAGCAGACCAACTGCAAGGTGAAGAGAGAAAGAGATAAAGGTAAAGGTACGATATATTGCAAGTAATCTCGTGGCTTCACAAAATAGAAAAGGAACCTCACTTACGTAAAAGAAGATCTAACAGGTGCGAGAGAATGCGATAAGGTAGCGGTAATTAGCGATGACAGGAACACTAGTACGATTCAAGAAAGCTGAAGGTAGGATTAATCAAAGGCAAACTGGCAGTAGAGTTACTAAAAGAGCGGTTACTAAAAGGCACGTCTGTTATTATCAGTAACTGAACGTAAAGTGACGAGATGAGCGATGATCCTGATTTTCGTCGAGCTGCTGTCACGTGATTCTTCCTCAAATTTGCGGTATTTCAATTGGACCAGCAGGTCGCGTAGGCCTGGTCCACGGGTAGGCGGCGATAATCCCTCGCCGCTTGTTTGTCTTCGCCCTCGACGACAGGTATCGAGGTATCGGGACGTCGGAAGGTGGTTAGAGATGTTTTTCTTCAGCTATGCGGTATCGTTGGTGAGAGGGGGGGGTCGTACTGCTCATGTATTGCGATATTGAGGTGTGCGGCAATGTTACGTCACCGGTCTCCTAGACTTGCGACAGACTGTAACTCACTCCTTGCTTTACTGGTAGTCCCCGTTGTAGCTATTTCGTCGGCGCTGCATCCCGGCCCTCGCTCATCGAAGCCCTCATACCGGAACGATCTGGTGGTGATGGCCCTCAACCCGGATCCCCACACTAGATCCACCAGATCCACGTGGTCAGCATATCATTAGCCTATTCCACGCCGCAGTCCTTCGATAGGACGGTTCGTGAAGAGAAAACCGTCCTCTATTTGATAGTCAACGACTTAGTAGATGTTAGGGTCGGTTCAGCTCCAGGCTGATAAGTATCGTCGACGGGAGGCTTTGTTGTGTTTTTGACGCACAGCCCTGTACGCCGCCTGACGATGCATCCGAGCGGTAGAAGCATTCGTTCGTGGTTCGGCTCCTGGCCGATAAGTCTCAAATAGTTGGAGGTGCTGTTTGTGCATCACGCACGACCCTGTTCGACAACTAGATAGGCATCCATCGGGAGTGGTTTCAGCGGTATTCGTTCGTCTGTAGTCGGTGGTGGTCGATGTTGAGCTGGTATGTGACCCCTGTCAGGCAGTGTCCTGGTATCTTGACGCGAAGGTCTCGCAGATGGTTCTCAAAGAGCATTACAGAATGAGAAAATACCATACAATTAGCTTAGTAAAGAGAAGTCAACTTAAAGATAATTAGTCGTTAGTAGTGTATATATGAGAGTTCTAACTCAAAGATGGCGGCGCTCCCCCCGAGTTCCCCCCTAGCTCCCCCCTAGCCCCACCTAGCTCCCCCTAGCCTCCCCCCCCCCGCCGCCCGCCGGACTCACGGCGCACCTTCTCTCCCCCCCCCCCCGGTCATTTTTGGCGGCTATTCCCATAGGATTTGACACACACACACACACACACACACACACACACACAAAATAATTCCTGTCGAGACTTGTTTGGCGCCGGAAAGCCGCACATAAATCAGATAAGGTAAGAACCCGCTAGATCTATTGAAAAAATTCCAGGAAATTGCTCTTTGAGATGGTGCCGACAATGAACTTAAACCAGTCTGGGGCAGTGGTCCCCATAAAAATTCCTCGCACAATATGCGTGTCGAGACTTGTCCAATGGAAAAATTGTAGTGGGGGTGGGTGGTATATAAAGCGTACGTCTATCGTGATCGTCACTCTGTTCTCATCGTATTCTCATTGTGAACTGTTCTCGCTCGTGAAATAACCTTGAAACGCGATGGATCTAGCAAAAGTTAACCACGTCAGCCGCCTGGAGAATCTGCCAACCAAGAAGATGTCGGAACTCGAAATTAGGGGAGTGTATGACGTCATCGGGTTACGACTGGTCAAAACAAAATTCGGGGTACGTGTTTTGGCGACAATCGATGGAGAATATAACGTCTTCTTACCACCGAGAATCGCAAGAGTTCTACAAGAAGATTCCAGTCAGCTGACTGAAATGTGTAGCATGGCCGGAGAAAATCGTCTGCAAATGAAATACCTTGGTGGAGAATTCAACAAGTTCGAATTTTCATGCAGTTATGCGCCTTAAATGAACTATACGATCCCCCTCTACTTCCACAAAATTCATCCACGAGGGGGTAAAAGCGGGTGTGCTGGAGATGGAATAGTCAGTCTTCCACATACAATCCGTCAGTATATAATCGAGCGCAACATTCCCACTCCTCAACATGGCGATGATCCTAGACGTGCAATGTTTTATCGGTCATAACATGAAGTTTGTACCCAAGGAAGTCGCAGTCGTGAATGTAAACGGGTCGGGTCTGGATTACATCATTTTCAAGCCGCCCTATGATTTGGCAAGCCTACCACTTGAATGTAGAGCTACCAATGTATGGTTGACGCACAATCACCACGGAATATCATGGAACGCGGGCAACAAATCTCACGAGGATGTGACGAAGATTGTGAGAAAAATGGTTGAAAATTCGTGTTACGTATACGTCAAAGGGGCGGAGAAGAAAGCATGGCTGACGGAGATCGTCGATGGTACAACGAGGGTTATTAATATGGAAGATTTGCATATCATACCCCCTGAAATGGAAAAATTGAGGTATATGGAAGCGGCATCGTGGCACGACGCGAACCATGGATACTCTCCAGCGAATAACCTCCACCAAGCAGCAGCGCCAGGCTCAATTTGGTATGATGACAACTCTGAATACATCCCGGCATACAATTGCGCCTTTGAAAATGTGCAGCGACTAAGGAGTTGGTATTCGAAGGAACTACCGGAGAATATGAAAATGGACCACGCCGTCGCAAGGTTCCGCAGATGTAGCATACATTACACACCAGGACCCGATGGCGATATCGTGGATGGACCGAATCCTCTAATTAAAGACTGTTTAGCTTGCAATCGCGTGTATAGATAATATGGACGATATTTACCAAAATAACAATAGAATTTATTACGATATATACAATTATATTCGCGTTTATATGTAGAATATTCGATAAAATTAATCTCAATTATATCATAGCTTATACATGGAATTAAAAAAATTTACTATTCGATAAAATTATAATCTAAAAATGGGATACATTACAAATATATATCTTTATAACTTTTACCCATTCTCGTCATACAAAATGTAAATGTTATGAATTTTTACTTGTGAAAAATATATAATCAATAATTATGAATTAGCGTGGCGTATTCCTCGAAATCATCCATAAAATCATTATCGCTATCCTGTTCGTTAACATTATCATCATCATCGCTATTTTCGACATCTATAATTATTACGATAGTTTCATTCGCCCATTTTTCTACAATTATTTGCATACATATATCACCGTAATTTATATAATATTGGCTGTTTGGTCTCACTCGAGCAGCTCGCGCATCCTCAACGAGATCCCGAAGCTCCTCCAACGAGAACTCGCGTGTTGCTTCGGAAAAGCCTATAATTATCTCTTCCTCAGCCTCCTCATCCTCACCCCAATCAACGCTCGACCACTCGTCGTCATCATCACTCGAATGAGATGACATTTTTTTTCTTTCCAAAATTGATTCGCAATGAAAAATCTGTAAAAAGAGCAAGCCGAAATAGAAAAGTTGATGCTGCTGCACTCATCATTTATATGCATGATAAATCTCCAATTCAAAAAAAGTTTCCACCTATTCAAATGAGTGATACGGAGAAGGTGTGGAAGATACTACAATATTATTTTAATGTAGTGCTACACACCAATCCTCGTCCGAATAATAACCATCATCGTCAGCTCTATCTATGTCTCCCAGGATTTCACGGATTTCATCAATCTGATCCAGAAGTAAACCGAATTCAAAGCGTGCGTCATTACCGCCATTCCAAACACCCTCCACCTCCTCCACCTCCTCCTCCTCCTCCTCCTCCTCCTCCTCCTCCTCCTCCTCCTCCTCCTCCTCCTCATCCTCCACATCACTCGATGATGATGATGATTCGAGATGATGCTCGCCAGCCAAATTATGTTCAAACTCGCGATGATCATCACCAACACTATCGTCAATACATCGCTCGGGGTTGATAATTAGCGTATCAGCATCACTATCAGTCAATTCATCCTCATCATCCTCCTCATAATAAGCCGCCCCTCTGCACACCCGCTTATATGTCGGCGATCGTGGTGGTGAATGGGGTGGGGAGTCTGATGGCCCCCTTTTCTGTCCGTTCATATTTTTTCGATATGATTCTGAAATTTTTCCAGAATTTTGATGGATACGATGATAGGGAATACAGAAAAGTTAAAACAAATCGAAAAAAACTTTTGTTAACATACTAATCAAATGCGATTATCATGACGGAATTCAACATTCACAGTATCGTAAGAGGATTGGCGTAGCACCACATACATATATATGTGTATTCTATAAAGTACTCACAAAAAAATATAAACTCGTTGAAGTCTTGAGATTTTTCCAATGAACACCGATTTTTTTTCTTTCTCACAGCTCACTTTATCAATTGTGTAACATAGCTGATCCGCAGCACTCTACCGACGCCGTTTCCTTAAAAGTTCTCAATACTGCTTCACAGTCTATGACTGTGGATATTGTGGATACTTTTCAATCAAATTTTGAGAGTTTCGCGCATAATCACAACGAGGAGTTGAAACAGCTACGCATAAATAACAAAATCATTGAAAATACGCTGAATCGCATCAAACATATTGGGGAGCAGGCAACACCAACGTTGGGACAGACCAGCGGGGAATTAGTATCGATTGAGGAACCAGAGTGGTTGGACAGCACTTCGAAAAATTGATAGGTGAAGAGTTGGGAACAATGAAGACTGCAATAGCTGCCGAACTTCACAGACAGGCTCGACGCAACTATCCGCGCCGATTCGTAGATGTACGCGGACTGGATAAGACCTGGCAAGCTGATCTCGTTGATATGACCGCATACAGTTCGTGCAACAAGGGATACAAATACCTACTAACAATCATCGATATATTTTCCAAGTACGCGTGGGCGGTGCCGATAAAGTCCAAGAGTGGGAAAGATGTTGCCGCTGCCATGAAATCTGTACTGATCCAGAGTCGTATACCTACACATCTGCACGTTGATCGAGGCAAAGAATTTTACAACAGCGAATTCAAAGCCCTCGTGAAGCATCACAATATCAACATGTATTCGACATTTAGCAACTTGAAGGCGTCGATATGCGAACGTTTCAATCGAACATTGAAGAATAAAATGTGGAAGCGGTTTACTCTCCAAGGATCGTACGAGTGGATTAATATTTTGGATGATTTAATGAAGTCCTACAACAACACCAAACATCGCACGATTCGGATGAAACCGGTGGATGTTAGCACGGAGAATGAAAAACAGCTGTATCGTAGCGTGTACAAGCCTCGGCAAATCAAACGAAGTGATCGAGCGCGGAAATTCAGTGTAGGCGATCGAGTTCGAATCAGCAAGTACAAGAATGTATTTGAAAAAGGCTATACACCCAATTGGACGACAGAAATATTCACCGTGAGTGAGGTGAAAAATACCAATCCACCCACCTACAAACTTACCGATTATCAAGATCATCCCATCGAGGGGGGCTTCTACGAGGAAGAGCTCGCCAAAGTGAAATATCCCAACGGCTACCTTGTGGAGAAAGTATTACGCAAGCGGGGGAATCTGTTCTATGTGAAGTGGTTGGGTTTTGATAGTTCGCACAATAGTTGGATAAATAAAACAGACATGTAACATAATTTGTATGTATTTTCCGAATTACAATATAAGATTTTGAATATACAAATATTTCCACATTTTATCTCCTTTGTACGCACATGTGCCATACTCTGTACTACGAAAATAATAATAATAATGATAATGATAATGAAAATGAAAATGAAAATGAAAATGAAAATGAAAATGAAAATGAAAATGAAAATGAAAATGAAAATGAAAATGAAAATGAAAATGAAAATGAAAATGAAAATGAAAATGAAAATGATAATGATAATGATAATGATAATGATAATGATAATGATAATGATAATGATAATGATAATGATAATGATAATGATAATGATAATGATAATGATAATGATAATGATAATGATAATGATAATGATAATGATAATGATAATGATAATGATAATGATAATGATAATGATAATGATAATGATAATGATAATGATAATGATAATGATAATGATAATGATAATGATAATGATAATGATAATGATAATGATAATGATAATGATAATGATAATGATAATGATAATGATAATGATAATGATAATGATAATGATAATGATAATGATAATGATAATGATAATGATAATGATAATGATAATGATAATGATAATGATAATGATAATGATAATGATAATGATAATGATAATGATAATGATAATGATAATGATAATGATAATGATAATGATAATGATAATGATAATGATAATGATAATGATAATGATAATGATAATGATAATGATAATGATAATGATAATGATAATGATAATGATAATGATAATGATAATGATAATGATAATGATAATGATAATGATAATGATAATGATAATGATAATGATAATGATAATGATAATGATAATGATAATGATAATGATAATGATAATGATAATGATAATGATAATGATAATGATAATAATAATGATAATAATAATGATAATAATAATGATAATATGCAATTTTGCCATACGATTATTACACATTTTATTTTTTGGAAAACTTTTTTTCATTTTGTGAAAACTTTTTTTCGTTTCCTGAAAACTTTTTTTCATTTTCTGAAAACTTTTTTTCATTTTCTGAAAACTTTTTTCACGTGTTAATCAAATGGGAAAAAAGTTTTCTGAAAACTTTTTTTCATTTTCCGAAAACTTTTTTTCGTTTTCTGAAAAGTTTTTTTCGTTTTCTGAAAAGTTTTTTTCGTTTCCTGAAAAATTTTTTTCATTTTCTGAAAACTTTTCTCGTGGTAAACGAATGAATATGAATAATTGCTTGATATATCAATAATAAATGGATAAACAATTGTTGAGTATATGAATTCGCATTTTGAAACTTCAAATCCATTAAATATCGTATTGATGATGAAACGTTTCCGCCCGATGGTGGATCGTTCGAGGCGTCAAACATCAAATATTTACATCAATTCTATGTCTACAGTTTATCCTATAGCTATTGGCGGGCTGGGACAAACCCCCAAGGTACGGTGTCGGTCTGTCCAGGTATCAATTGTCGCTTGTCATCCTGCCAACTCAGAGCCAATTTTTTTTGTACGATCGTGCTTACTTCGTGTTTTTTGCTGCGTATTAAACACTGGAAGAGTCAACTCTCGGTAAGCCGTCAGACAGCGCTTATAATCATCAAACGTGATGCTATTTATCGTTGAATTTCTTACACCCTTGGCACGCTTACTCACTTTTACGCCACTGTCATATTTTTCCCCATCCTCACCCATCGTAGTAAATGTGTACAGCTTTGCTCGCAGTCCCACAAACTCTGTCATAATTTGACCATTATTTTCATCCTTCATTAGCCCTAGTTGTTTTTTGTTTTTAAGGGGAATACCATACACATTGTCGGGCGGATAGTCAGAGGTGTCAAACATTGTATCTACGTCACGTTTGATGATATCGTAGATATTAGGCACATTGAATTGATAAATAAGGCTGTCTGTGTTGGTATACATCAATTTAGCCTGTTTATTCGAAAAGTTGGTTTTAATATAATTATAGTGGAAATCGTAGAGAAAGATTTTTGACAGATCTAGAATTGATGCGCCGACGTAAATAGGTTTGGCGAAGTGAACTTTGACACGATTCATTTCAATGGTAACCATATCAGTGTCAAATACGGTGCAGCTGTGAAAGTTTGTTCGGGCAATAAGCGTTCTCGCACCACCTTTTCCCTCCCATTTTGTAACCAATTTAACATCTTCATGATTTCGCACATTCTCCATAGTCTTGCCGAACACAGCGTTATTCATGAGTTTGTAAAAGTTTTTCTCAAATTCATTCCTAGATTGCTTACGCATGTCTGTATTGAGCGTGATGTAAGGCTCGAGCCATGGAGATTGTGCAAACTTCAAAATTCTGTGCACTTTCGTTAATTTCAATCCTAAACTCAAACACTGTTTCAAATTTCTATAGTGCAATATATACTTCGTTTTGGGGTGAAGGGTGGTCGCGAGTTTGGCATTTTTACTACCTGGAGGAGTAAAATGTTCGGGACAAAGAGGTAAGTCTTCGTGATCCTCGTGGAGTTCTACAGGGTAGTTCAAATCTACCTCCAGAAAGTAACCGATCGGCGAATCGTCCGGATTGTTCGTTATATCGATGTGCTGGTACTCCCACTCGAACGAACCGATTGGTAAATGCACGCTCATAGCTGCACCGTACAGGTTATTCACGTCAAAATACGTGAGATACGATTCCACGTTACTAGGATCAAAATCTTTTCCCATGAATCTATTATTGGCCCGGGCGTGTCGATTAGAACATTGCGCTACGCCGCCTCGAATGGCTCTTTCAATAAATAACACCATATGAAAGTTGTCCAAATGTTGCAAATTTACATTAGTATGCTTGAGCATCGCGTCAAAAGCAAGTCCCGGTGCAGTGTAGTAGTGCAACGGATCTAAATTGTATGTTTTGAAGCAGCTAGCGCGGAAATTTTCGAAAATATCGGCAAGCAAAAGAACATCGGTCTTTAAATATAAATCTGAATAGCTCCCCAATGACTCTAAATGGAATTCCCTCCAAACAGTTTTCGCGTGCTCGTAATCGGTGTCTGAAATATTTGCATCGCAGAGGTGCGAGTAGAAAAGCTTCTTTGCAGGTAATCGCGGTTCATCGAGTTTCCCCCAACAATCGACGTATTCATAGGGAAAAACGCCTTTGCGGGTCATCAAACTGAACTGAGTCGGGTTATTATAAAATTTACGTGTTATGCGTTTATCGGTATCGGTCAAATATTTGGAAAGTTTATCGATGCTGCTAGCCATAAATCGGAACGAATCGATGAATCTCAAGTGCATCATTGTTCCATCGACGCGTTTCGTGAAGGATATACATTTTTCCTTATTTATGGGTAGCAGTGTAATTTTACCAGGAAAAGTTGACGCGAGGGATTTTATTAAAAAGTGAGAATCGTAACCGGACAAATTGTGGAAAACTATTGGAATTGTGTGCGTCTCTCTGAAATTCAAATTACACTGATTATGAGCAGGACCACGATATTTACCCGTGAAGTGACAGTGATCGTAACACTTTTTCTCCTCAGGGGTAAACGGTTTTTCACAATTATAACAATTCTTTGCGCGCATGTGACGATCGCGTTGCACTTGGGTAAGAGACTTCATCGGAATTATGTTTTTGATGCGTGACTCTACTTGAATTGATAAATCTTTAAGCTGTTTCATAAACCAATCTATGCAATCGACACCGCGTTTACCGTGGAACTTCGATAAAGTCTCATCGTACGCGCAATGTACATAGTACGCTACACCGTGCGGGATGTGCTTTTGAATTTCACAAGTCTTACGAGTTTCAAATTCATCCACAGGTTTAGGGATTAATATACATTCGAGATCGACGTATACGACAAATGGAACGGTGCCTTTGTTTTGAAAATTGGAAAATACTAAATCTTTACACTTGGGAAACTCCATGCGTACTTTATTTAGCGTAATACAATCTTGTCGGTGATTGTCGTAGACATGTTTCGCGCTAAAGTGGCACAAACATCTGTCACATAAAAACGTTTTGTGTTCATGAATGGACAATTGTTTGCTCACCAATCGGGAAAGATCTTTAATCCAAGCAAAGTGGAATCTCGGTGCAAACTCACCGGTCATATCGTCTTCCGGATTACTCTCAACCATTAGAAGATGGATCGTGTCAATGTTTACGCTATGCAAATTTTTACTCAAATAAATTGGCACGATGACGCTTTTATTTGATTTTGCATGATGCGAAAAAGTTTGAGATTCTATTCCATATACATTGATGCGCAAATTATTCAATCTCTCAAGCTTTTTCACATCATGTAGAGTGGCAGGGAATTTGATACCTGTACAGTCCAACTCGGAAATATATCGATGATAACGGCTAGTCCTATCGGCGTTGATCTTGACCGGGTGGAGGGCTGCTATGACGGACCAGAGAAGGCATCTTTCGTCCTCGTTCCTCACGTTCACCACAGCCTTCTTCCGTTGAATGTCTTGGGGCAGCTCGACGAATGTTGAAGCCCCCGCGGCGAGAGGCTGGTAGCGATTGATATTTACAGCGAGGTTAAGGATCTCAATCATACTCCAGCCGGAATCGCGTTGCTCGAAATCTTCCACCTTTGACTGCAGATCACCCCGTGCACGTATAAACCAACCATTTATATCGCTCGATGGGAGAAGAATCGTCACGTTGGAGGTGTTGAAACTCTTGACTTCGGCGGAGATCTCTTCATGCTTGGCATTTTCAAATTTGCACGATAATATGAGGTTAACCTTCACATTTCCCTCCTCGCGCAGTATCAGCTCCAACTTCTCGGTGACGACGCGCTGCACATCGTCCAGAAAGGCGTCCAAATTTTTATGACGGAGATTTGTGACAACCCCCGTTCTGATTCGGCTGGCAAAAGCGCTATCCACGTCGTCCCATTGTACACCCGCAGGAGTATCGATATTTCCACCCGTCACCACTGTGCGCTGCTGCAACTGCTTGATCTTCGTCACCCAAGATTGCAGGAGTGCGATCGTATGTTGGATCCGTATTTTCGCACCAACGGTTGTTCCTCGTTGCATGGAAATATCGCGCAGAACTTGGATATTTGCAATTCCAATATCAGTCCAATGATTGATGACAGCGTCATTCTCTTCTCCGGGTGGTTGCTCTCTCAGCAAATTGTACGTCCCCTCCATCTGCTCCGCAAGTCCCATATACGCTTCGACTGCCATGACTTTGACGTTGATATAAGCTGAACTTTGTATAACTTTTTTGACTTGCACGTATTGTGTAAGACTGACGAGTCTGCATCGGATGTGTTGAGCTTATATGTATATAGACCGATAGATCGCAAGAATTTGGGAACGGTGCGCACTGCGTTCCGCGCATATCGGAGGATAAAATGACGTCAGAGGCGACGGGGTCCGCCGTCCCCCTCCCACCATCCCTAAATTTTTGGGTTTTATTGCCCTCCCGACTCTGCAGAGATGATGAAATTCATGTAAAAAATGACGTCAGAGGCGACGGGGTCCGCAGTCCCCCTCCCACCATCCCTAAATTATTGGGTTTTATGAGTCGTTAAGCAGCGGGTGGCGAACAGTGTTTGGTGTAAGAAAAATCTTATCTTGCCCGCTCTTCACCGGATGGTATGTGCACATGTAGTTTTGGGGTTTTACGACTCTTCATAGCGAGCAAGTCCGAGCCTGCACATCCCCAACCATATTAGCGTGGGGTATGCAACGGATAGCTGGAGAGCTCTTGAGAAAATTATCTCCTAGCCTATACCGCCTCCCCCCGCGTCACTCTTTCGTCTCTATGTCACGTGGTGCGTGCTCTACGAATGATTGGCCGGCTGGGTTTTGCTCGGTGGAGGGCGGGTGCGAGTCCTTTAGTATTAATTCGAACAGTGGTTTGAAAACTTCTCTGGTAATTTTGAGAAATCCTTCGTGTTAAAACAGGCGTTTTTGATAAAGTGAGCTGTGAGAAAGAAAAAAAATCGGTGTTCATTGGAAAAATCTCAAGACTTCAACGAGTTTATATTTTTTTGTGAGTACTTCATAGAATACACATATATATGTATGTGGTGCTACGCCAATCCTCTTACGATACTGTGAATGTTGAATTCCGTCATGATAATCGCATTTGATTAGTATGTTAACAAAAGTTTTTTTCGATTTGTTTTAACTTTTCTGTATTCCCTATCATCGTATCCATCAAAATTCTGGAAAAATTTCAGAATCATATCGAAAAAATATGAACGGACAGAAAAGGGGGCCATCAGACTCCCCACCCCATTCACCACCACGATCGCCGACATATAAGCGGGTGTGCAGAGGGGCGGCTTATTATGAGGAGGATGATGAGGATGAATTGACTGATAGTGATGCTGATACGCTAATTATCAACCCCGAGCGATGTATTGACGATAGTGTTGGTGATGATCATCGCGAGTTTGAACATAATTTGGCTGGCGAGCATCATCTCGAATCATCATCATCATCGAGTGATGTGGAGGATGAGGAGGAGGAGGAGGAGGAGGAGGAGGAGGAGGAGGAGGAGGAGGAGGAGGAGGAGGTGGAGGAGGTGGAGGGTGTTTGGAATGGCGGTAATGACGCACGCTTTGAATTCGGTTTACTTCTGGATCAGATTGATGAAATCCGTGAAATCCTGGGAGACATAGATAGAGCTGACGATGATGGTTATTATTCGGACGAGGATTGGTGTGTAGCACTACATTAAAATAATATTGTAGTATCTTCCACACCTTCTCCGTATCACTCATTTGAATAGGTGGAAACTTTTTTTGAATTGGAGATTTATCATGCATATAAATGATGAGTGCAGCAGCATCAACTTTTCTATTTCGGCTTGCTCTTTTTACAGATTTTTCATTGCGAATCAATTTTGGAAAGAAAAAAAATGTCATCTCATTCGAGTGATGATGACGACGAGTGGTCGAGCGTTGATTGGGGTGAGGATGAGGAGGCTGAGGAAGAGATAATTATAGGCTTTTCCGAAGCAACACGCGAGTTCTCGTTGGAGGAGCTTCGGGATCTCGTTGAGGATGCGCGAGCTGCTCGAGTGAGACCAAACAGCCAATATTATATAAATTACGGTGATATATGTATGCAAATAATTGTAGAAAAATGGGCGAATGAAACTATCGTAATAATTATAGATGTCGAAAATAGCGATGATGATGATAATGTTAACGAACAGGATAGCGATAATGATTTTATGGATGATTTCGAGGAATACGCCACGCTAATTCATAATTATTGATTATATATTTTTCACAAGTAAAAATTCATAACATTTACATTTTGTATGACGAGAATGGGTAAAAGTTATAAAGATATATATTTGTAATGTATCCCATTTTTAGATTATAATTTTATCGAATAGTAAATTTTTTTAATTCCATGTATAAGCTATGATATAATTGAGATTAATTTTATCGAATATTCTACATATAAACGCGAATATAATTGTATATATCGTAATAAATTCTATTGTTATTTTGGTAAATATCGTCCATATTATCTATACACGCGATTGCAAGCTAAACAGTCTTTAATTAGAGGATTCGGTCCATCCACGATATCGCCATCGGGTCCTGGTGTGTAATGTATGCTACATCTGCGGAACCTTGCGACGGCGTGGTCCATTTTCATATTCTCCGGTAGTTCCTTCGAATACCAACTCCTTAGTCGCTGCACATTTTCAAAGGCGCAATTGTATGCCGGGATGTATTCAGAGTTGTCATCATACCAAATTGAGCCTGGCGCTGCTGCTTGGTGGAGGTTATTCGCTGGAGAGTATCCATGGTTCGCGTCGTGCCACGATGCCGCTTCCATATACCTCAATTTTTCCATTTCAGGGGGTATGATATGCAAATCTTCCATATTAATAACCCTCGTTGTACCATCGACGATCTCCGTCAGCCATGCTTTCTTCTCCGCCCCTTTGACGTATACGTAACACGAATTTTCAACCATTTTTCTCACAATCTTCGTCACATCCTCGTGAGATTTGTTGCCCGCGTTCCATGATATTCCGTGGTGATTGTGCGTCAACCATACATTGGTAGCTCTACATTCAAGTGGTAGGCTTGCCAAATCATAGGGCGGCTTGAAAATGATGTAATCCAGACCCGACCCGTTTACATTCACGACTGCGACTTCCTTGGGTACAAACTTCATGTTATGACCGATAAAACATTGCACGTCTAGGATCATCGCCATGTTGAGGAGTGGGAATGTTGCGCTCGATTATATACTGACGGATTGTATGTGGAAGACTGACTATTCCATCTCCAGCACACCCGCTTTTACCCCCTCGTGGATGAATTTTGTGGAAGTAGAGGGGGATCGTATAGTTCATTTAAGGCGCATAACTGCATGAAAATTCGAACTTGTTGAATTCTCCACCAAGGTATTTCATTTGCAGACGATTTTCTCCGGCCATGCTACACATTTCAGTCAGCTGACTGGAATCTTCTTGTAGAACTCTTGCGATTCTCGGTGGTAAGAAGACGTTATATTCTCCATCGATTGTCGCCAAAACACGTACCCCGAATTTTGTTTTGACCAGTCGTAACCCGATGACGTCATACACTCCCCTAATTTCGAGTTCCGACATCTTCTTGGTTGGCAGATTCTCCAGGCGGCTGACGTGGTTAACTTTTGCTAGATCCATCGCGTTTCAAGGTTATTTCACGAGCGAGAACAGTTCACAATGAGAATACGATGAGAACAGAGTGACGATCACGATAGACGTACGCTTTATATACCACCCACCCCCACTACAATTTTTCCATTGGACAAGTCTCGACACGCATATTGTGCGAGGAATTTTTATGGGGACCACTGCCCCAGACTGGTTTAAGTTCATTGTCGGCACCATCTCAAAGAGCAATTTCCTGGAATTTTTTCAATAGATCTAGCGGGTTCTTACCTTATCTGATTTATGTGCGGCTTTCCGGCGCCAAACAAGTCTCGACAGGAATTATTTTGTGTGTGTGTGTGTGTGTGTGTGTGTGTGTGTGTCAAATCCTATGGGAATAGCCGCCAAAAATGACCGGGGGGGGGGGGGGGGGGTGAGAGAGGGTGCGCCGTGAGTCTGGCGGGCGGCGGGGGGGGGGGCTAGGGGGGAGCTAGGGGGGAACTAGGGGGGAGCGCCGCCATCTTTGAGTTAGAACTCTCATATATACACTACTGTCGTTCATTTTTGGAGTATTGGCCTCAGACGTGCCTTCGTTACTTTTAGCGATATCTGCACCTAGGGGAATGCGATAATTAAACAAAGTGACGGGGTACGAAATACCACGTCACAATATATATATATATATAAATAAATGTATTCTCTATTTAATTATATTAATGTATAATATATATATACATATATATACAATATATATATATATACATATATAATATATATATGTATATATATTTTAATGTTTAATTTACTTTTAAAAAAAGAGAAATTTAAAAAAAAAATTTTCTTCACAATAATTGAATTAATTAAAAATGAATATAATTATTAAAAAAATCCTATATAGTTTTTAATTATTGGCTCAAATTCAAAGATGGAGGAGCTGCTATATCTGAAGAACATAATAAAAATCATCATAAACATATTCTAGGCACATAATTTATTGAACCTTCATTAATCAATAATCTTCGACTTCTCAAACGCTCATAAATAATATTTACTAAACAAAATAAACCTGAAGAACATAAACCATGAGAAATTATTAATAAATAAGAACCATAAATTCCTCATCTTATTAAAGTTAATAAACCAGATAATATTATCAATATGAGCAATTGAAGAATAAGCAATTAAAGATTTTAAATCAACTTGAAATATTCTAATTAAACTAATATAAATTCCTCCTATTATTCTCAAAACAGTTGAATGAACATTTAAAAAAGTCCCCATATTAATTAAATATAAATAAACTCGCAATAAAACATACCCCCCTAACTTCAATATAATAGCAGCTAAAACCATTGAACCACAAACAGGAGCTTCTAGATGAGCTTTAGGCAACCATAAATGTATAAAAAAAATAGGTAACTTCACTCAAAAACCAAAAATTAAAAATACAAATAAATAAAAAGAATAAACTTGAAATCAATTTTCCACAGAAAAAATATGATTTAAATTTTTAAATTCAAAAAATGAAAAAATAATTCTTAATAATAAAGGTAAAGAAGCAAATAAAGTGTAAAATAATAAATGAATACCTGCTTGAACCCGATCCAATTGATTACCTCATCCTAAAATTGAACAAAAAGTAGGAATCAAACTACATTCAAAAAAAGATAAAATAAAAATAAATTATTTACAGTAAATGTCAAAAATAAAAATAAAATTAAAAAAAAATATTAATAGAATAAAATATTTCAAATAAATCTTTAATTCATAAATAAAATACCTTGATATAATGATTAATGCTCCAATTCATAAAGTTAATAAAACTAACCCAAACAATAAATTATCACACCCTAAAAAAATATTTATGCTCTTAAATTCAAATCTATAATCTCCAGAAAATATAAAAAAAATTTAGAAAAAAAAAATTAAACTGAAAAAATTAAAAATTATCCTTAGAAATTGTAATTAAAAATAATAAATAAAAATAAAACTTTATCATTAAAAAATATTTAAAACTTGAAAATAATCATGAACATGTGATCGAATTATATAAATCAAAATAGATAAACCCAAAACCCCCTCACAAACTCTAAAAATTAAAAAAATTATAATAAAATACATCTGTAATATATACATATTTAAAAATGAAATTAATATTGAATATAATATTGAAATAATAAATTCAATTCTTGATAAAACTATCAATAAATGAAACCGATTTAATCTTAAACTTAAAAATCTAATTGAAAATATAAAATAAACTAAATAACAAAAATCTATTAAAATAGTAAATTATATATATACATTACTATATATATATATATATTGTTACAAAGGGTGAAATCACCCGTTTTGCCCCCTCTTCAATGATCTAGTAGTCAGCATAGATAAAAAACGTTTATAAACCTCTTATGTCTTTAAAAAGAATAAGGTTGCTGCGCCAACCAACATTATTGTAAAAACAGTCTTGTTTCAGACTTTAAACAAGAAACACATATTACGCATTAAAAGAATTTTCACAATATTTTATTCACGCTCTTGATTTCTTTGGCTTAATAAGTAAACTCGCGGATCCATATTTTATTAACGTAACGTCAAGAACGTTACATTTGGTGTCAGAAGTGGGATCTTGAGTTTCTTTTTAATTAAGTCGATTCAGTGCGTGTAATAAACAATGAGCAGTAGTCGTACGACGCGCTCAAGTCGAAGGGAAAGTGGAGAAGAATCTTCTCTCATGGAAAACCCGAGGATTCCAGAAGAAATTTTATCACCTTCAGTGGACCCCCTTTTGACTCCTTCGGCGGTCTCTCAGCTTGATCTACTGAAGATCTTGACACAACAACAAGAAACTGCTGCTCAACAACAGCAACAACTAATCCAGCTGCTTCAAGAGCAACAAGAGGCTCGAGAGCGTTCAGAAACTAATCTTCAAGACCTTCTTCGGACGACTGTGGCGGCCCTTCAATCCGTTCATCAAATGAGTGGCGCTGGAGGACCGGCTGTTACACCACAAGGTTCTAGAGTCGCTACTCCTGTTCCCTCTCCTGTTCCTTTGCCTGTTCCTGTTCCCGTTGTTCAAGAGATCCGACATCCAGGACAAATCCAGGATGTTCGAGATTCAAGGTCTGTGCCTTTTATTAGGGGAGTAGTTGAATCCCCGGTTTGTAGAAACAGAGTAAATAATGAGGTTGATTTTTCCGAGCCTCTGTCTCAGGTTCAGCCTCAATACTCTCATTTGAGTCAATTGAATTATTCGAGACTTCCTGGGGTTACTTCTCAGATTTATGAGAAACCCTTTTGTCCTTTGAAACCGCCAATTTTTGATGAAAAGATTCCATAGGCAGAGTATGAACGTCAATTTAACACTATTGCAAAGCATAATCAGTGGGACTCCGCCATGAGGGCCCACAGCCTTGCCTCTTGTCTTCGGACGCCGGCTCTGAATGTTTTAACGGCATTGTCTGAGGAAGAAATTTCCGATTATGAGAAACTTAGCTCTGCACTAAAGTTGAGATACGGAAATGACCACTTGACGAAACTGTACACGGCTCAATTACAGACGAGAAGACAAGGACGAGACGAAGACCTCGCGTCTCTTAGCCAGGATATAGAACGGCTTTCACGTGTAGCATTGCCAGATCACGAGCCGTCTCGTAATTTATTAGCGACTCAAGCCTTTTTAAACGCAATTAGTGATCCAGAAATTAAAATGGCCGTTGGAACAACGGGCCTCACTTCTCCGCGGGAGGCAACGGCCAAAGCCCTTGAGGTGGAGGCAATGAGGAAACAATATTTTGGGACGAGCAGGCTTCGTCGGATTGAGGTGTCCGAAAACACCTCAGAAAGACGAAGTTTTGAACACTCGGAGGAGTCAAAACCTCAAAATTATAGAAATAAAAATAACAATAGTAATTTTAAACCAAGAAATCGAGGTTCTTTTCAAAACCAACAAAACAAGCGTGTAAATAAGAACGCGGTCATGACGAGTCAAACTGGCTTGACCTGTATATTTTGTAAAAAAATAGGTCACGACGCCAATCATTGTTTTCTAATTAAAAAAATTAGTAGAGAACCGATGCAAGGCTCGAATTCAAACTCTTATAATTGGCGAAGACGGAGTAGTGTTACAAAGGGTGAAATCACCCGTTTTGCCCCCTCTTTAATGATCTAGTAGTCAGCATAGATAAAAGACGTTTATAAACCTCTCATGTCTTTAAAAAGAATAAGGTTGCTGCGACAACCAACATTATTGTAAAAACAGTCTTGTTTCAGACTTCAAACGAGAAACACATATTACGCATTAAAAGCATTTTCACAATATTTTATTCACGCTCTTGATTTCTTTGGCTTAATAAGTAAACTCGCGGATCCATATTTTATTAACGTAACGTCAAGAACGTTACAATATATATATATATATATATATAT
The DNA here is from genome assembly GCF_021901455.1 of Neodiprion lecontei. Classification (NCBI taxonomy): domain Eukaryota; kingdom Metazoa; phylum Arthropoda; class Insecta; order Hymenoptera; family Diprionidae; genus Neodiprion; species Neodiprion lecontei. The sequence continues at coordinate 16,969,516 of NC_060260.1, forward strand.
ATATATATATATATATATATATATATATAATACTATTTATATATATATATATATACTAGCAGCCCATCCCGGCTTCGCACGGGCATATAATAATATTATGTAATAATATAAATGTTATTTTTTTAGAAACTCATTGTAAACATTGTGTATTTTCTTTTATTATATTATTATATGCCCGTGCGAAGCCGGGATGGGCTGCTAGTTAAATTATAAAGTTTTGATCAATGAAGCACAAATAAGTGAAAAACAGGATTAATTTCACTGTATTATCTTCATTATAATATGAATGCAATTTACACTTCAGTCTAAGTAACACGTGGCCGGCTATGCTAACACCAAAAATTTAAAAAGTGGAAATAATTGAATTGTACGGTATTTCGTTCACTACAAAATATATTTAATTAATTTTATAGCGTCAACAACACGTGGTAATTATGCTGTTAAAATGTAGCTCATATGACACGTTCGTAGATTTACCATAGCAGCGCCATCTATTGATTACTTACTCAACCCAGTCGAAAGGTATCGACATCTGTTAGAATCATTTGGAGTTGACAGATAATTGTGACTGTCAAATAATAACAGACAAATAATTAGCAATAAATTAAAATTGCGACTATAATTTGAGATTTAAACTATCATATCTCTCAAGTTGGATCGAACTGCACATGGTGTGCGTATTTTATTATAATCGGTTAAGTGGTTTAGGAGTCCATTGAGGACAAACATTGTGACACGAGATTTATATATATTAAGATGTGACGGGAAGCCTGGCCGTCGTACCGACACCTGGGGTTCGGCGCGTGCCCCCTAATATTTTGCTTCGTAAGCCCAAGCCCAAATCTCACTGTCCACTCGATAATCCCGTCACATACCGGGAACCCAATCAAATCGCACGATTTACCGTACCCCTTCTTCAGGGAACGCGACCAATCTCTATCCCTGAAAACGGCGTAGCTAGACAATAAGAGTATATAAGACGAGCGCAAATGCGGATCTAGCTATCTATCACCTATTGAGCAATCGCCAGGATAGATCTTCGAAGACTTCTACGAGAAGACCCATACTTCCCACATCCACGAGAAGCCGGATACCAAGGACCCACGATCAGGAGACGTGGAGTACCCGTTCTAGGAATCCTCAACACCACTTCCCATCGAAGGAGGGTATTCAGCGTACTAATAATTTTTATTTGTTTCCAATAAAAAACTCCTTAGGTACTAGGGAGCCGTGTCTGAGTGAAAAACAGCATTGCGTCTGACCTCATAGCTCAGATACGGTGATCGTCTCACAATACCCTGACCCATAGGTGGGACACCTGAACCCGTAGAGAGTCACGGTCATTGCGACTGCATGTCTTAATACAGGTGAAGGTACGTTTGCGTATAATTCCCTTTCCTTTAACTACCACGCTGGTAATATTCAGTCTTGCCATACGCAAACTGAATGACTATCAAAGTCTTTCTGACTACTATGCTATCACACGAGTAATATTCTGTTTCAGTACTATCTAAACGAATAATTATTAATATCGAAATCAACTGTCAGCGACGATTCCTCATCATATCACATAAATTATATTAAGTCTACCCATAGGTGAACCGAACTATCTATTATAGAATCTTGGTGATCGGTCAATTAAGTAAACGTATTTTTATTTCACGTTTCGACCCGGATATGGGCCCTCCTCAGAACGATTTATTTATTTAACTGTCAAGAACAACAAAAAATTTTTTTTTTAATAATAATACTAGAAGTACAATCAGATATTAAATATTGTAGATGTAATACTCTTAGGGCTATTATATATTGGTTAGTGAGAACAATTTGATTAATTGAAAAAAGAAAGGCTTAGAGTGTTATTTACCTGGTCTCAAAGATATTTGAATTTTAATTCTCACCACCCAATGTCCTACAAAATAGGCACCATCATTAACCTAGTTGACCGAGCCATCAAACTTTCAAGTACTGAATTCCACGAAAAAAATCTGGCACTCATATACAATATACTAAAATGGAATGATTATCCTCATTGCCTATTACACAAACATATAAATAAGAGACGCACCTACATCAACAACTTACCTGACAATAATATTGACGCTGCTCCCGCAGACGATAACAATAGACCTGCTACTACATATATTCCCATCCCATATGTATCTGGTCTCTTTGAGTCATTGAACCGTCTATTTACCAAACATAATCTCAAGTTTGTTGGAAAAAATTCAAAAGATTTACAATGAGTCTTTGACACTGGAAAAGATAAGATCCCCATTGGCAAACGATCCAATGTTGTGTATAAAATACCTTGCAATGATTGCAACCAAGTTTATATCGGACAAACTGGCCGCCACCTTAACACCAGAATCAAAGAACATCAACGCAATGTACATGAGATTGAAGAACGTCACACCGCTCTAACAAAACATAGTATCAATAAACAACATACTTTTAACTACGACAATACAAACATCCTTTGTGAAGAACCCAATTATTATAAAAGACTATTACTAGAAATGTGCAACATTGTAGGTCACACCAATTCCGTTAATCTTAGACAAGATGTTGAACATTTAAGTAATATTTACAAACCTCTAATCTCCGCCCACACAACAAATATTGTTTAACCTTAACTAGATACATAAAATTTTTGTCCCCATAACACAGTTTTTCTACATAATTTTTTTCACAAAATATTTTTTGTTTTTCTGTATAATTGTTTGTATTAGGTTCACCTTCACTCTGGATCATATTTGTTTCTCCCATCAGTCGTTATTCACCTGTTGACCCAATCGATTCAACCAATAATAATTTTTGTTAGACATGGGGAACACAGTCATAAAGAGCCTAGCTCCACTTCTTGGACACTTTGCAAACTAATTTTACTGCTAAAAAGACCTTTAAAACCTTTTAACATAATGACATATTGACTGTGAAGAAACATAGTTCTTTAATCTTTTTAATTGATGACTTCCAACTATTAACTCCTACATGTAAAATAACTAGAAGATTGACGTTGACTACCGTCACTCAAAGAACATTGTCTCCCCAAATTGTAAATTGTGAAGTCGACTACATCTTAGTCCACTTACTTTTAAAAAAAAGGTAAATAACACTCTACGCCTTCCTTTTTTCAATTAATCAAGGTGTTCTCACTAACCAATATATAATAGCCCTAAGAGTATTACATCTACAATATTTAATGTCTGATTGTACTTCTAGTATTATTATTGAAAAAAAAAATTTTTTGTCATTCTTGACAGTTAAATAAATAAATCGTTCTGAGGAGGGCCCATATCCGGGTCGAAACGTTAACTCAAAATACGTTTACTTAATTAACCGATCACCAAGATTCTATAATAGATTATATACGAGGTCGAGAATTCTTATTCATCAAACCGAACTATCATCTAAGTCCTTCCGACCACCATACTAGCACACAAATAATATTCCGTCTTAGTTTCCACTAAACGAATCATTATCAATCACAAAACCGACTAGTCAACGATCCAGAATAATCAAATACCGTCCTTCCGACCAACATGCTATCACGCAATTAACAGTCAGTCATGCCGTAGGCAAACCTAATTAATATCAGAGTAAATAAGGAAGAACTATCCCTTCCTAAATTATCGAAAATCTCTTAGAGATTACCAGAAGAATAAGTTCACAACCTTTCATCCTGTCTCTTATCTCACCTCACGGGAACAAAACATTGACGTATCATTGCAATATTTCCTTTCCGGAAATAAATATTTCGCATCACGAGTCAATCTCTCAAAGCGATCTATCTGTGCGTGCTTCACACTCACAGATCAAGTTTGACCCTCAACCGTTTACACGGCCTATGATGATGGGTCTTTTCCACTCCTGCCTTTGCAAGTGAGGGAGAGGAAACAAATTCTGAGGCTTTCTCGAAAAACCAAGTTGAAGTGGTCAAACTATTCAGGCTTTTCCAGGAGTTAATCACACAATTACCAAGTTATCCTTCTCCACCTTCATTCCGAGTCCAGAGACCGAAACCTGCAACTCTATCCAAGAGACAGGAAATTCTCAAAATAAATATATCATTCGAGTCCGCGCTAAATATCACACAAAGCGTGTGAAGTTTTGGCGAAACAAAGCCCGCGAATAAACTGTACGTCTCATTGGCGACAGCGTGCAAACTCGAAACGTTTCAATATATGTATATGATTGATTTGATAAAAAAAATGATAAAAATAAGATTATTATTTATATTTTATATATATATATATATATGTATATACAGAGTGTCCCTAAATTGAGGGACACGGACCAGCCAGCGTGATACCTGACTGAAATGCAACCGAGAATTTCTTTACCGGAAGCTCGTCCGACGCATAGTTTTTGAATTATAAGCGATAGCGTTAGGCCAATCAGAGTGCACCATTTCATCTGGATTTGCCGCCACGGAAATTGCTGTTTTGTTCGTCTGGGTGAATTATTATTATTCGGTTACAAAGTAAATATCGGCACCTCCCCTCTCTCGCTGTTGTACCCCTTCTCGAGCGCTGACCTCGGTATTGTTGCCGCGGCACACGCTGCCGGCCGCACACCCGCGGACGCACACTCGTGTGTGTGTGAAACATAAGCGAATGCCCGGCTACACAATACTACGAAACACACATCTACGAGTGAAAATGAAAATAAATCTCCAAATGAATCAGCGGATTTAAGATTTAATGTTATAAAACACTTCCAATCATCGATGTATGCATAAAACTAGAGATTTTAGACGGTTGATATGCCGTTAGGGTTCATAATTAGTCATTCAATCAATCTGAATTATGCTTTCCGAACATTTTTTGTGTCTTTGCAACATAACTTTTCCACTAGTTTGAAATTCATCATTGACATCCGATTTTTCAATAATGCGAGGGAACAACAACTCGCTGAATTGACGTGTCAATAGGTTTGTAAATCAATTACGATTTACCTGAGTTGACACAAAATAACTGAATAAATGAGAATTCACTGAATCACTAAAAATGATAACTGAAATCATGAGAATTATTTGAGATATAACTGAATAAGGAAGAGTTGTAATAAGTCAAGTTACTTCGAATTACTTTAGATTCGTGCCAAAATTTTGTGTTTGAAGAGAAAAATAATTAAATTCAAATAGAAAAGTAACTTTAAATCAAGGAGAAGGAAATTCCCAAATACCTGAATTCAAATGAAGCAATTTCAATTTAATAAATCTATCTGAATTTGAGGAAAAATAATTATTATTATTTGGAATAGAAAAATGAAGTCGAATTACATGAATAAATTCAATCAATTCAACTCAAAAAAATATGGTGTCATTCAAATTCCCAGTTATTTCCTCGCCGATTCAATGTGGGTCTGGAGCCGCTTGTTTACTCACACGAACGATGTAATACAGTATCGATGTATGTGATTTAAGTATCAATTACTCAAAATTTATCAAACTTGAAAATATTTTGGATAAGACTATGAATTATCGAAATATCTCTTCTGATATTAAGACTACACTCAGAAAGGGCATAGCCGGATAAGCAGGTCGAATCGGCCCCCGCTGAATTTTTTGTCGGTACTTCAGGGATCAATTTGGACCCAAATGAAAATAATTCAGTGAAAATTTCAGCTATTAATCTTAAACGGTTTCCGAGTAATTGAAAAAAAACCTATTTTTTAGTATTTATTTTTTTTTCAATAGTAAAATTAAAAATTTTTTTTTGCTGATTTTTTTTTAAATACTTGCGAGTAAAAGCTGTGAAAAATTTTTTTTTATGATTTCTAGACTAATAGCCGATTTTTAAACTAAAAAACAAAATAACAATTATTTTTTTTTATGCCTATTTTAAAACATGCAATCACCAAATTTGGACAGAATACGTCTTTTATACCCCTCTGTACTCAGGAATTTTTTTAATTTTTTTGGTTTGGTGCAACGTCATGAAAAAAATTAAAAACCAATTTTTTGTTAATTATTTTATATTTCAAAAAAAATCAGGAAAATACATTAGCAAATGATGTAGAACGAGAACATTGGGGTCGACGAAAATTGCCATTTCAAACCATCACGTCGGACGAATTACACGATTTCCCGGAGATGACCGAAACAGATTTGCATATTTTACTGACAGGATCATACCAGCTTTCTCAAGCAGTGTCATACTTAGCTGAGATGATGGATGAAGATAATAAAATAAGCCTTCAGTACGTAAGATCGGCTGAAAACATTCTTAGATTTCAAGTAAGATCTCGGCATATTAATGCAAAAACATATCGCTGCTTCATTGAGTATCATCGTGGCAAAAATGGAGTTAACGGAATTTCTCGATATTGTTTTAATTGTGCCAACGGTCGGCGTACAGTTGGTTGTTGTTCGCATGTAGCAGCCATTATTTATTACCTATCACATGCTAGATATTTATCGAGAATTGTAAGACCAGCAGAAATTTGAGGTCGCATTTTCAATAATACCAGGCGCTGTGTAGTTATTAATGAAGACAGTGATGAAGATTGACGAAAATATTAACAAATATTTTGATGACCACTTACGTTTTTGATGAATATTTTTATGAATAAATACATTTTATAATTAGTTGTAAGTAGTGTTCTAAGCAGTTGAAATATAAAATGATTAACAAAAAGGAGTGTAAGGAAGGGTTCGTCGCGCGACGCGGAGGCCCGACACGGGGGGGCCTAATGACGTCAGTGGATGGGAGCGGAGATGGAATCGGACGAGGTGCTGCAGGTTTAGTTGGACGTTCCGATTTCTTTCGCAGATGGTGGTGGGGGGACAATCCAGATGTGGAAGGGACAGGGTCATGGAGGTTAGTATAAACGGGTGGGGGTGTAATGCAGGGGCGCGCGGTGGCAGGAAGCGGAGAGTCGAGGCGGCAAACGGTGATTCTTATTTTCGAATTTTTAAAAACATAATGGATCATTCTGCGTACCGCGCTCCATTCTAATTCGTCGAGTCCGCAACCTATCAATGGTATCGAGACGGATGTTACGCCATCTTCTTGCAAGATTTTCCTAAAGTTAACCAAGGTGTCAAAAAAAACGTGGGGCAAAGTTTTGTCACTGTATTCGGGCTTTGTAACTAGGTTATAGATTTTCCGGTTTCCATGTACCACAGAAATAACGTCAGTCACATTCGGGTCGAATTCTCTAAGTTGTTCGCGATTTATGAATTTACGTTCTGTCAGTTCTGAAGCGATTCCTTTTGACATTTGGCAGTCAGCCGATATGCAATGAGCCAAGTTATCCTTTTGCTGTAATAGGTCAGCTTTTATTTCTTTGATACATCTATTACGCATGAGAGAAAAAGTTTCGCTTTCTATGAGGAAATCGCTATAAGAAGGGCCCGGTAAATCGGTGGCTGGACAAAAGTCATCGGTTCCTGAATCAGTTTCTGGGGTCTGTAAGTCATCCGAGATAAGGGAAGAATATGAAAAGTAGCTCAGGTATGGTCTTTTATGACGCCCAGGATTTGTTGAAGAATTTGTTTCGCGATGGCGTTTAGGTTGGCGATGTACTGGGATCGGTGCCGGGATAACGAGGGGGGGGGGGGGGGGTTGGAGCAACGGAGTTCCTTTATCGCCGAACTCATCGTCGGCGAGATCAGAGGAATCAGAGGAATCAGAGGAGTATATCATCTTACAGGGTTGTGAGATGTTAGGGTGTTTCAGCGGAGCTGGGTTGGTGGACTCGTCTGTGGTCTGTCGAGGGCGTCTGGGGTACTGATGAGTCTTTTTAATGCGTTTTTTTCGTTCATCGCTAGAGGCTTCAGTCGTTGGACGGGGGCGTTTTGCATCTATAGGAAGAATTTGAGCGGTGTCGGGCGGTGCGTTCCTGGACAGAGCATCAGCGTTGGTATTAGATTTTCCGGACTTGTATTTCGTATCGAAGTCGTACTCTGCCAGTTCTAAGCTCCATCGTTATAAACGGGAATTAGGCTTCTTGACGCTTTTTACCCATTTGAGTGGCTCGTGGTCTGTTATTGAAGTGAACTTCTGACCATAGATGTAGGGGCGGAAGTGATTCATACTCCAGTAGGCGGCTAAGAATTCTTCATCAGGTACCGAGTAGTTTAATTCAGCGGGCTTGAGGGCTCGGGATGCGTATGCTACCGGTAGGTCGGCACCGTCTTCATCTTGACTGAGAACTGCACCTATCGCGAATTTTGACGCGTCTGTAGTGAGCGTAAATGGTTTGCTGAAGTCCGGGTGTTGTGGAATTGGTTCTTTGCATGAACAATCGCGTAAGGTTTCAAAGGCAGACTGGTGTTCGGACGTTCAGATGAGAGGGGTATCCTTCTTCGTTAAATTGTTAAGGCATTGAGCAATTTTTCCAAAATTTGGAACAAATCTTCGGTAATAACCTAAAAGGCCAAGGAACTGTCTGACATTTTTGGGACTTTTGGGGACAGGATACTCTTTTGCAGCTATTAATTTACCAGGGTCAGGTTTTACTCCTGACTCAGTTATGAGGTGTCCAAGGTAAACGACTTCCTTGCGCAAGAATTCGCACTTGTCTGGCTGTAGAGTTAAACCAGCGGCGGTAAGTCGCTTCATTAATTTCCGGAATTCAATTTCATGTTCTTGCAAGTTTCGAGCGTGAATAACTATGTCATCCAAAAATACGAACATCTCGTTGCCATGTAGGCCTAAGAGGACTTGGTCCATGAGCCTTTGAAACGTGGCGGGGGCGTTCTTCAGTCCAAAGGGCATACGAGAGAATTCATAATGGCCTCTAGGTGTCGAAAATGCAGTATTCGTGCTGTGATCCGGATGCATGGGAATTTGGTGGAACCCGGAAGCAGGGTCGAATGTGGAAAAGTATTTAGCTGAGCCAAGCTGGTCAAGGATTTCCGTGATATCGGGCATGGAGTATGCGTCGCCGACTGTTTTTTCGTTAAGTTTTCTGTAGTCGATTACCATACGCCATCGTTTATTGCCGTCACTATCCGGTTTTTTGGGAACGATCCACACCGGGGAATTATACGGAGATGAGGAATGTTTAATAAGATTCTGCTTCAGTAGTTTATCAACTTGGGATTCGATTTTGTCTTTGTGAATTTTGGGAAAACGGTATTGTTTGGTACAAATAGGCGTATTGTCCGTCGTGAGGATAGTGTAATGAGATAAATTGGCGTGGCCTAATTTATCACCTGGGAGATGAAAGAGATGGTTAAATTCTGTTACAAGGTTAAATATAGATTGTTTTTTGGTCTTATCCAAATGATCAAGATGTAAGCTGCTCTTGAGGACGTCCAATCTTTCTGACCTACTGTCAGTCAAGAGCACTGTTGCGGCACCGGGAGAGGGTGTACTGTCGTCAGGGATAGGAGGATCGGATTGCAGTTGCGCGAGGTTAGTGGACTGGATGGGGTAGGAGGGGGGATTATTAGTCGGTCGCGATGTACGCTTCGCGGCAGAAAGAATTAATGAATTGCTGAGGAGAGGGCCTGGGTGCAAAACGAGGGTTTTGGCGCGGGCATCGCTGTGGTGGTTACTCGATGCAGTGGGCGTAGCGTTGGGCTTGACTGTACTCAGTGGCTCGTCGAACTCGTCTAGGGTTACTGTTGGGGGTCTTATCTCTACGGCAGATTCGTTACAATTGAACGCGTACGTAAAGCGATGCCGTTCTGATCTTCAACTAACGCTTCACCACATAAAACATAGTTGCCTAAATCGATGCGTTCGAGGTAACCTACTTTAGTGTCTGGGTTCGCAACTATTAGTGGGATGGCTTTCACGGTACGGGCCTGTATTGTAATTACGCGCGTTTTTTAGGGTGCGGATGAGGGTTCATCGAATTCATTCAAGTGGATTGGCAATGAGGATCCAAGCATCACCGAGTTTGAGTTGAAAGAAATAGTTGCTTTCTGTTGTCGTAAGAAGGGCTGGCCTAAGATGCCGTCGTGCGGAATCGGAAACGAGTCAGGGACCAAGTGAAAGGTGTGGGATTTATTATTAAAACGTATTTTCGTTTTTGCGATAGTTTGCGTCTTTTTGTCTGTTATACCAGTCAGCGTCAAACGTTCGTCTGTTGTTCGTCGTACGAGGGGCCTAACGGAACTTTCTTTGACCAAGTTGACGTCTGCACCAGTGTCAATAATGAATGGAGATATTTTTATCAGCTCGGGGGTGTCGATCGAAATTAGTGGAGGGTCAGGTGAAGCTGTTATGAGGATATGACTTGAAGATCGGAACGCTAGTTGTTTGCATTGCTCGCGGGCGCGTTCTCCCCGCCGGCGATGTTACCGTTTAAATGTTTATTTGAGCCTGCATTGTCTTGGTTATTACGCGGAAAGGATCCACATCGGTCTACTGTGTGGCCTCTGCGATTACAATTGTCGCAGTGTAGTTCTTGGTTTATGTTGCATTCATTGTGGAAGTGGCCCATTCTGCGACATTTGGTACAATATCTTTCACTTTGCAGACGGTGACATTCCGTGATCGAGTGACCCTGGTGGTTACAAAATTGACAACTTCTGGGCAGAGCATTAACGTGGCCAGCAGAACCGGTGTTCTGATCGAGCGCTTGGACGTCAGGTCTGGGCTCGGTACGAGTCGCTGGTTGATGAGCGTAACCAGGTGTGGGCAATGACATCAGGGGGGGGAATAAAGGAGGCCGCGGCGGGCACCTGAGACGGAGGAGCAGTATGGGGAGGTAACGGCAGGCACATGGGTGTAGCGGGGGTAAAATATTGTGCAGAGAATTGCATCTGACGGTTAATCAGCTCGGCTTCTTCACCTTCGGCGATGGTGACGGCAGTTTCGAAGGTCGGTAATGGTCTGATAGTAGCGATTCTCCACTCCAATTCTGGCCGAAGCCCTCTAATAAACGATCTAGAGGTATCCTTCTTCAGATCATTCAGTAAAAGCGTTGCTAAGTCTGGTGGGTGCTTGGATATAATCGCTGTGCTTATTTCTTTTGATATTGCTCTTATTCTGCACGAGTAATCTATGATGCGCTCATATGGTTGTTGTGTAATTCTATCTAATTGAGCAGATAACTGGCGTATGGGGATATCCGGGCGGTATGCTCGGCTAAGGGCAGTTATGAGGTCCTCGACGTCATTACAGTTAATGCCTAATCAATATTGAGAAGCGGGACCTGTAACCTTTGATTGCGCAAATTTGGCGAAAGTCATTTTATCCGAAGCTTTTATAAGAGTCTCTACGTGACGTAATCGTTCTACAAATGAGTCAAAGGGCATGTTGTGGCCGTCGAAAGGGGGGATTGTCGGCAAGACATCTTTTACTGACCAAAAATTTGAACCGGTTTCGTTAGTTCGTGCCATGTTGATTCAAGCAGGGTATCGCAAGTACAGGAATAAAAATATCAACTTAACACTAAGACTTAGAATAAACTTACAGGGCGAAGGTAAACGCAAAAACAGAGCACAGCATGGTTCTAGGCGGCTGGACGCAGGTGAAACTTGAAGAGGCGATACACGTCATGCGTCGGCACTAGGAGGGTATAGATGAGGTACTCCGTGGCGTATTGATTAATAAGTGTGGTAATCCAGGTCTGCGGGCGATGCCACTCTCGGGTCCAAATTCTCGTCTTAACAGGGTTGCAGGAGTCCGAATAACCGGGAAGGGTCCATTCAATATTTTTCGGTTCGAAAGGTGATGTGTTCAGATGCAGTGTGCGGCCTAACTTGGCTATCGCACTGAATTTCTACCCGCTACACATTTATTCGACGTCGTACGTATCGACGAATTTCAATAGTACCAAAATGTGACGGAGTTATTGAAATTGGGGACTGTTTGCAGAGCCTGTGTCCGTGGCGAGTTGAATAGGTTCTGCATGCCTGTCACAGTACTTTGTGGGCCGGAGTTCGTTCGTAACACGGGTATCACTGATTGATACGGCGTTAGAAATTATTGAGCACTGAACACTTTCGTAGAAAACATGCAGCACTGCACTGACGGGTGGGTCGACGGGCAAAACCGCTGCCACCAAAATGTTACGGGGTAGATTGCGTAAGCTCCGATGAGCGGTAATTGGAGCTTACTCCACGCCCAGCCAAGGTGTTATTTGGCTATTGTAGGGTCCGTTCACGTCGACTATGCACTCGCGTGCTACTACTCCCAATGCAGGAAGTGAATGGAATAGAAAGGGATCGGTATTCAGGGAAGGTAAACGATTCAAAGTATATGATTGTTTATTAGTATTCAATGCAACGGAGTCGGTAAGGGAAAAAGGTATGGTCTTGGTTTAGAGGGATAGGTGTCTTGCTTGAGCGCTGGGATGGATCTGACTGGTTTTGCGGGATATAGCAGGCAAGCTAGCCGCGAGTTACAGGAGAACCTGCTGACTCGCGAACGATAAGAGTAGATTACAGAGCGTAAGGTAACTAAGAGCGTGGAAAAGGAATATGAAGTCTGGAGGACGTAACAATTATCAAGATATTTTTCGATAAAAATTCTTCTCTTTTCAAAAGTGAATTGAAAATTATAATACATTCAAATAAAATAGATATAATAAAGTTATTCATCATTTTTCACATTTAAATAATCATATACATCTACAAATTATACATAATCATGATTGAATATGAATGGGGGCAATTAAATTGAATAATTTGATGGTATTAAAAATAATTAATCCGGATTAATTTTTTTTTTTGAATTGGAGAATATTTCATTTTCAATAATTAAAGATATGAAATTGAATAACTAATCATTCATCTATCTGTATGTTTTCATCAAACTTTTCAACAAGTTATAATCCATTGTGGAAATGTTCCAAATTACAATCCATGAAGTACATTCAATGGCATTTTTCGATTGGATACTATCTTTATTATAATTATTATGTGAGCGAAAAATTGAAAAATATATAGAATTTTTCTAATGATCATATTCATTTTAAAAAAATTTCATTAATGTGAAAATTTTTTTTTATTTTTTTTTTTCTAAAAGTTAATTAAAAATTATAATCTTTACAAATATAGCATAAATGATAATTTTAACTATCATTTCATTTACTTAATCAATCATATATATTCACAAATTATACATGAATATAATTGATTATAAATGTAGGCGGATGAATTAAATAACTCAATGATATTGTTACACCATCCACACACGCGGAGCGTGTGACACCTTAGGCAGATAGGCTTATCCCTTCTCCCTGCCAGCGCATCTTCTGTTTACTCGGACTTTGTGAATTGTATTCATTCGTATCCAGTCTTGAGAAGCGTTCGGTCGATAAGAAACTTTGTTCTCCACAAGACTGGCCCCCCTTGAGTTTTATTTTCCTAACATCAGAAGTGGGATACGCGAAAACTGTTTTTCTTATACATCTTCGCGAGTGAACCCGAACTAAAAGATGCCTTCGGGCAGACGTAGCAGGCGCTCGAGCGCTTCCTCGGGCTCGAATGAAATAAGTGACTTTCGAACATTTATGCAATCCTTGGTGAGGAACGCGAAACAGACCTCTGAAGTCGTCGCAGTGCCGCCATTCAATCCGAGTAGAAGTGCTGGGTACACGGCCGATGCTTGGTGTGGACAACTGGAGAAACTCCAGCGCATTCATGGATGGACGGATACGGAACTTCTTGGCAGAGCGGAAAACAATCTCTTTGGCGATGCTAAAACTTGGTGGGAGACCTGGACCCCCGATAATCGGGAGTGAGAAGGGTTACGTATATCGCTAACTCATACCTTTCCGTCAGTCAGGAATTATTTACACGAGATCCGAGACATTGTGAATAACACTACGCGCCGGGACCAAACGCTTGCTTGTTTCGTCCGTAACAAGCATAACTTACTTTCTCGCCTCGGGTGGGATATACCGGAAAAGACAATAGTAGTAATTGTGATTGATTTAATTAATGAGCAAAGAATTCGTGACAGCCTGCACGCTTGTAAACCTAGTAGTATGGCAAGGCTTTACGAACATCTGAGTCGCTTTGATGCTGAGCTTGCAGATTCTAAGCGACAACACGATAGCCGTAGTCCCGAGCCGACAACCAGTAAACAACACACTCGTGATTGTAACAACACAAGCCCTGGTCCTCTGGCTAGCAAGCGCCGAGCTCACGATTCCAAAACAAAAACTTTCAAATGTCATCATTGCGGGATCCCCGGGCACAAACGGCACGAGTGTCGTAAGTTGAAGCGAGAGTTGAGCTCTAGTAAAGGGGGTGAACCTTCCACAATGACTTGTAACTTTTGTAAGAAACCGGGGCATATCGAAGCAAATTGTTTTAAAAAGGAACGAGCACCCAACCAAGTGTGCACGCCTTTCCAAAGCCGGGACGTAAGAACGACGAGATCATCATTATTAGAAACAAAGTATTTTCTTGCTTGCTCGATACTGGAGGTGACTGTAGTTTGATATCGGACCAAGCAGCTACGCGCTGCAATTTGACGCGCACACCACGACGATTGGAACTCTCAGGGTTAGGCGGCTGCACAGTCACCTCAACTGAAGTAGTAGAAACACTAGTATCGCTTAAGGCCGTTGACTTTACCTGTATGCTACATATTGTTAACAACTACGATATGCCAACGGATGTACTGATCGGACGCCATGTCATTGACCACGGACTTGCATTCACGTATGACGCCGAGGGTCTCAAAGTTGTGCGCGCAAAGCACGCAGAGGAAGTTTTTCGAAGCGATCATGCCACGGTTTCGACACTCCGCAAACAAGACATACTAACAGGACTGGCCGGAGCAGACCGGGCGCGACTGCCAGACCTACTCGACAAATTTGGAAAAAATTTGACAACGGGAAAGCAACTAACCACCGTCAACAACGCCGAACTCACCATAAAACTCAAACGCGACACCACATTTTTTTATCGCCCGTATCGAATGTCCCTTGCCGAACGACAAAAGGTTAGAGAAATCATAGAAGACTTACTAAAAAATCAGATAATACAACCAAGTAACTCACAATATGCAAGCCCTACGTCGTTGGTGCGAAAAAACGAAAATGAAGATCGCATGTGTCACGACTTCAGACGGCTCAATGAACTCACAGTAAAGGATCGTTACCCAATACCGCGAATAGACGACTAGTTAGATCGCCTGGGGAAGGGAGTATTTTTCACGAGTCTTGATATGGCTTCGGGGTTCTACCAGGTGCCAATAGCTAAAGATTCACGGGACAAGACATCATTTGTAACGCCGGATGGGCAGTACGAATACCTACGAATGCCGTTTGGCCTAGCTAATGCTCCTGCCGTATTCCAACGAGCTATAAACAACGCGCTCGGGAACTTACGTTACACGATTGCTCTTGTAAACTTAGACGACGTTCTGATTCCGTCAAAGACCATCGATGAGGGTTTGCGTAACTTGAAAATAGTACTCCAAGCACTCACTAGCGCCGGCTTTTCACTAAATTATAAAAAATGTAGGTTTGGTTTTGTTCTTCTCGAAACAAAAATAGAGTACCTGGGTCGTGAAATATCCGCGTCTGGTATACGCCCAACAAACAAGAAAATTCAAGCGCTTACACAAAGTCCTGTTCCAACCTGTGTTAAACAAGTAAGACAATTTGTGGGCCTCGCAAATTACTTCAGAAGATTCATTCTAGCCTTCGCAATACTAATATCACCTATTACCGCGCTGATGAAAAAAGACTCGATCTGGAACTGGACAAGTGAGTGCGAACTAGCGAGAGTTAAAATCATCACGATATTAACTAGCAAACCAACTATCAAAATATTTGATCACGGAAAACCAACAGAACTTCATACCGATGGGAGCAGTATAGGAGTGGCCGCAATACTTATGCAATAGGACGGGGAAAACCGGGTAGTAGTAGCCTATTTTAGTAAGAAAAATTCCGCTGAAGAAAGTAAACGTCATTCTTACGAGTTGGAAACATTAGCAGTCGTAACTGCAGTTAAACATTTTAGATGCTATCTGCTCGGGATTAAATTCAAGGTTGTCACGGATTGTGACGCGGTCAAATCCACAATGGCATAACGTCATATCAGTGGGAAAGTGGCTAGATGGTGGACCTACCTACAAGATTTTGAATTTGAAATTGAGTATCGCGCAGGAAAGAAACTTGCACACGTGGATTACCTGAGCCGAAACCCAGTTATGATTATGAAAAAGAATTGTATTCCTTGGTTAGTGGCTGAACAAGCTAAGGAAGATGAAGTTCAACAAATTATAAAGGAAATAAGAGAAAATCAGAACGCAGAACTGCGCAAGTTATACACGGTTAAAGATGGTATGTTGTATCGACGAATGATCACCCCCGGCGGAAAAGAGACACTTTTGTGGTACGTACCGAAGATAGACAGGCTTCGAATTTGTCGCACATATCACGACGACTTGTCACATGTATCTGGTGACAAAGGGTATGAAGTAGCGTCGAAAACATACTGGTTCCCTAGAATGAGACACACAATCGTGAAATACGCAAGACGGTGTTTAAACTGTACGCTAGGCAAAGGGAACAGAGGCAAATCGGCAGTCAAATTAACACTTCGCGAACGAGCAAAGACCCCGTTCGATACAGTCTACTTAGACTTTTTGGGACCATTACCTGCCATAGATGGCCAGAAGCACGTGTTGTCATTAGTAGATGAATTCACCAAATTTTGCATCTTGAAGAGTGCTCCAGCCGCGAACGCAGTTAATGTCATAGCAATGCTTGAATTGCAAACTTCATTATTTGGCACCGCTAAAATGGTTTATGTTGACCGTGCAAAAGCGTTCGATTCGAACATAGTCTCGGATTATTGTACAACGACAGGAACGAAGATCCACTACACAACTACTGGCAATCACAGGGGAACAGGTAACGTAGAAAAGATGATTCAAGGCATTCGCGAAAAAATCGTGCCAGCCCAAACAGATTGGACAAAAGAATTGACAAAAATTCAACATTCTTCTAATATCACAAAAGCGTCCGCGACAGGCTTTACACCGTTAGAACTATTAACCGGTCGAACGGACGTCCCACGAACGGACGCAGTTGCAGAAGCAGTATCAATAGTTTCCGACGAATCGATTGATCAAAAACGCCGACTGGCGATCCAACGCAGTCAATCATATGCCAAAAAGTACACCGATAAATGGAACGAAAAACATAGACCCATGATTGAGTTCGATGTTCCTGATTTGGTGTGCATAAAATCGAATAATACTCAAGGCAAACTCGGAAAAGCATACGACGGACCATTCAAAGTCATTGGAGCATTGGACAATCATCGATACGAGCTCCACAACTTGCAGACTGGACGCAAAGTTATACGCTCATCAGATCAGATAAGAAGATGGCCTACCCAGTCGGAACAGACTGCCCATGTTGGTAAGCTAAAATTTCCGTTGGCTGTGTATTCAGCAACAAGGCCCTGTATGGGAATTTACAATTTCTGTTGGCTGTGTATTCAGCAACAAGGCCCTGTATGGGAATCTACAATTTCTGTTGGCTGTGTATTCAGCAACAAGGTCCTGTATCGGCAATTGCAACCTCTGTTGGCTGTGTATTCAGCAACGGAAGGACTCAGATCAGACCTGTTGCGAAAGAAAAGAAAAAAAAAAGAAGTTACATCTTGATACCGCATAGTACTAATGTACATGGACAGCACCAGATCTGCTGTCAGATTCCTCATCTGTTTCAGAATAGCTCCTAGAGGGATACAAACGCGTTCAAGGACGATCGCATCGTCAGAAGGGCCGTGTTATGACATCCACACACGCGGAGCGTGTGACACCTTAGGCAGATGGGCTTATCCCTTCTCCCCGTCAGCGCATCTTCTGTTTACTCGGACTTTGTGAATTGTATTCATTCGTATCCAGTCTTGAGAAGCGTTCGGTCGATAAGAAACCTTGTTCTCCATAAGACTGGCCCCCCTGAGTTTTATTTTCCTAACAATATAAAAAAAATAATCCAAGTGAATCATATTCCTTCAGTTAAAAAATAATAGGTTTTCGAAAATTAAAAATATGAAATTGAATAACTAATCATTTATCTGTCGGTATGTTTTCTTTATACTTTTCAACAAGTTCTAATCCATTGTATGAATGTTCCAAATTACAATCCATAAAGGACATTGAATGGCATTTTATTAATGTATAATATTTCTATTTCAATTAATATGTGAGCGAATATTCGAAAATTATATAGAAATTTTCCAATAATCATATTTATTTCTAAAAAATTTGATTAGTGTAAAAAATTTTTTTTTTTTTTTAGAAATTCTTTTTTTTTCAAAAGTGAATCAAAAATTATAATATATATGGATAAAATATTAATGATAAAATTATTTTCTAATTTTTTTCATTCAACAATTTTGTATATATATAAATTATCCACTGATATAATTGAATATAAATTAGGGCAATTAAATCAAATAATTTGGTGATATTAAAATTAATTCATTTTAATAAATCATTTTTCTCAAATTCAAGAATAATTAATTTTGAAAAATTGAAAATACGAAATTAAATAACTAATCATATATCTATCCGTAAGTTTTCTTCAGACTTTTCAATAAGTTCTAATCCATTGTACAAATGTTCCAAATTACAATCCATAAGGGACATTGAATGGCATTTTTTTAATGAATACTATTTCTATTAAAATTCGTATGTGAGCGAATAATTGAAAAATTCTAAGAATTTTTCTAATTATTATATTCATTTTCAAAAAATTTAATTCATGTGAAAATTTTTCTCTTCTTTAATTTCCCTCCTTTTAGAAGTTAATTAAAAATTATAATATACATAAATAAAATATGAATAATTAATTTATTTGTCATTTAATTCATTTGATCAATTATATATATATGTATACAAATTATACAATAATATTATTGATTAGAAATGTAGGCGAATAAATTAAATGATCATTGAATTGAATATGAAAAGAAATAATTAAAATGAATCATATTTCCTAAATTGAAAAATAATCAGATTTTGAAAATGAAAAATATCGAATAGAATAACTGATTCTTCATCTGTCTGTGTGTTTTCTTCAGACGCTTCAATAAGTTCCAATCCATTGTATAAATGTTCCAAATTGCAATTCATAAAGGACATTGGATGGCATTTTTTCAATGAATAATGTTTTTATCTTAATTAATATGTAAGCAAGTGAACAAAAAATATATAGGATTTTTTTCATATCTGTATTTATTTTCAAAAAATTCAATTAATTTGAGAATTTTTTTATGTTATGAAATTTTCCTTTTTTTAAAATTGAATTGAAAATTATAATATATATAAATACAATATAAATAATAAATTTATTTATCATTTTCTTTTATTTAATCAATTATATGTATACAAAAATTTTACATTAAGATAATTCAATATGAATGGTGGCAATTAAATTGAATACTTTAATGATATAGAAAGTAATGAATTTTTAATAAATCATATTTCTCAAATTAACAAATAATTTGTTTTTCAGAATTGAAAATATGATCTAGAATAACTGATTATTCATCTGTCTGTGTGTTTTCTTTAGACGTTTCAATAAGTTCTAATCCATTGTATAAATGTTCCAAATTACAATCCATAAAGGACATCGGATGGCATTTTTTCAGTAAATAATATTTTTATTTTCATAAATATGTAAGCAAATAATCAAAAAATATATAAAATTTTTTTCACGGCTATATTTATTTTCAAAAAAATTTAATAATTAGGGAATTTTTTTATATTATGAAATTTTCCTTTTTTTGAAATTAAATTGAAAATTATAATATATATGAATAAAATGTAAATGATAATTTTGATTATCATTTTCTTTTATTCAATCAATTATATATATATACTGTGACGGGACGCCTGGCTGGCGTACCGACACCCGGGGTTCAGCGCGTGCCCCCTAATATTTTGCTTGGTAAACCCAAGCCAAATCTAACTGTCCACTCGATAACCCCGCCACACACCGGGAACCCAATCAAATCACATGATTTACCGTACCCCTTCTTCAGGGAACGCGACCAATCTCTATCCACGAAAACGGCGTAACTAGACAATAAGAGTATATAAGACGAGCGCAAACGCGAATCAATCAATCTATCACCTATTGAGCAACCGCCAGGATAGATCATCGCAGACTTCCACGAGAAGACCCATACTTCCACATCCACGAGGAGCCGGACACCAAGGACCCACGATCAGGAGACGTGGAGTACCCGTGCAAGGAATCCTCAACACGACTTCCCATCAAAAGAGGGCATTCAGCGTACTAATAAATCCTATTTGTTTTCAATAAAATAAATTCCTTAGGTACTAGGGAGCCGTGTCTGAGTGAAGAACAGCATTACGTCTGACCTCATAGCTCAGATACGGTGATCGTCTCACAATCCCCCGACCCGTAGGTAGGACACCTGAACCCGTAGAGAGTCACGGTCATAGTGACTGAAAGTCTTAATACAGGTGAAGGTACATTCGCGTAGAATCCCCTTGCCTTTAACTACCACGCTAGTAATATCCAGTCTTGCCATACGCAAACTGAATCACTATCGAAGTCCTTCTGACTACTATGCTATCACTCACGTAATATTCTGTTTCAGTACTATTTGAACGAATAATTACAATATTAAAATCAACCGTCAGCGACGATTCCTCATTATCAAATACCGTCCCTCTGACGACCAGGCTATAACAAATAATATTGAGTCTACCCATAGGTAAACCGAACTACCATCCAAGTCCTTCTGACTACCGTACTGGCACACGAATAATATTCTGTCTTAGTTCCCACTAAACGAATGATTATCCATCACCAAAACCGACTAGTCAACGATCCAGAATAATCAAATACCGTCCCTCTGACCAACACGCTATCACGCAATTAATAGTCAGTCTTGCCGCAGGCAAACTTCATTAATATCAAAGCAAATAAGGAAGAACTATCCCTTCCTAAATTATCGAAAATCTCTTCGAGATTACCAGAAGAATAAGTTCACAATCTTTTATCCTGTCTCTTATCCCGCCTCACGGGAACAAAACATTGACGTATAATTGCTATATTTTCTTTCCCGAAATAAATAATTTCGCATCACGAGTCAACCTCTCAGAGCGATCTATCTGTGAATGCTTCACACTCACAGATCCAGTTTGACCCTCAACCGTTTACACGGCCTATGATGATGGGTCTATTCCACTCGTGCCTGTGCACATGAGGGTGAGAAAACAAATTCTGAGGCTATCTCGAAAAACCAAGTTGGAATGGTCAAACTATTCGGGCTGTTCCCGGAGTTAATAAGACAATTAACAAGCATCCTTCTCCACCTTCCTTCCGTGTCCAGAGACCGAATCCTGCAGCTCTATTCCAGAGACAGGAAACTCTCAAAACAAAAATATCATTCGAGTATGCGCTAAATATCACACATAGCGTGCGTAGTTTTGGCGAAACAAAGCCCGCGAATAAACTGTACGTCTCATTGGCGAAAGCGTGCAAACTCGAATCGTTTCATTGGCGACCGTAACAGGACGCGAAACGTTTCAATACAAACTTTACATTAAGATAATTCAATATAAATGGTGGCAATTAAATAGAATAATTTAATGATATAAAAAATAATGAATTTAAATATATCATATTTCTCACATTAAAAATAATTTGTTTTTCAAAATTAAAAATATGAAATTAAGTTACTAGTCATTTATCTATCTGTACGTTTTCTTCAGACTTTTCGGTAAGTTCTAATGTATTGTATGAATGTTCCAAACTACAATCCATGAAGTACATCAAATGGCATTTTTTCAATGAATCATATTTTCATTTCAACTGATATGTGATCAAATAATCAAAAACTACATAGAATTTTTTCAATAACTATATTACCTTTAAAAAATTTATTTGTTGTAAGAATTTTTTTTTTTTTAAATTATTGGAACGAAGTTCCTTATCTTTTTTTTTCAGAAAAGAATTCAAAATTATAATATATATAAGTAAAATATGAATCATAAATTTATTCATCATTTGTTCTATTCAATTAATTGTATAATTAAACGAATTATAGATTATTATAATTGAATATAAATGGAGGCAATTAAATTTAATAATTTGATGATATAAAAAATAATAAAGTTAAATTAATCATTTTTCGTGAATTAATGAATAATCAATTTCAAAAAATTAAAAATATGGAATTAAATAACTAATCATTCACGTATCTGTATGTTTTCGTTAAACACTTTAATAAATTATAATACGTTGTATTAATGTTACAAATTACAATCCGTAAAGTACATTGATAGGCATTTTTTGATTGAATAATATTTTCATCATAATTAATGTGTGAGCGAATAATGAAAAAATATATAGGATTTTTTTATTAATTACAGTTATTTGTGAGAAATTTGATCAACCTGAAAATTTTTTTTTAACATTTTCCTTATTTTAGAAGTGAACTAAAAATTATGATATATATAAATAAAATATAAATAATAAATTTATCAATAATTTTTTTAATTTAATTAATTATATATACATACAAATGATACATTAATATAATTCAATATAAAAAAGAATTGAAAATTATAATATATATGAATAAAATATGAATAATAAATTTATTCATCATTTTTTCCATTTAATTAATTATATATACGCAGATTATACATTGTTCTGATTGAATATGAATGGAGGCAAGTGAGTAGAATAATTTGGCGATATGAAAAATAATCATTTTGAATTAATTATTTGCCTTGAATTGAAGAATTATTAATTTTGAAAAATTGAAAATATGAAATTGCATAACTAATCATATATCTATCTGTGAGTTTTCTATAAACTTTTTAATAAGTTCAAATCCATTGAATGAATGTTCCAAATTATAATCCATGAAGTACATGAAATGGCATTTTTTAATTGAATGATATTATTATCATAATTAATGTGTGAGCGAATAATGAAAAAATGTGACGGATTTTTTTTAACAATTATAGTCATTTTTGAGAAATTTAATTACTGTGAAAATTTTTTTTTCAACATTTTCCTTTTTTTAGGGGTACAATCAAAATTATAATATATATGAATGTAATATAAATAATAAATGTATTTGTCATTTTTTTATTAAATTAATTATATATTTATACGAATGATACATTAATATAATTGAATATAAATGGAGGCAACTGAATTAAATAATTTAATGGTATGAAAAATAATTTACCTCAATAATTAATTTTCCTGAAATTAAAGAATAATTAGCTTTGAAAAATTGGAAATAAAAAATTAAATATTTAATTATATATCTATCTCTGTGTTTTCTTTAAACATTTCAATAAGTTCTGATCCATTTGTTACGCCCCGACGTACCGCCTTGGCGTAACTTTTTCAAAATTCCATTTCATTTCATTGCTAATTTCTTCAATGCACAGATATCATTTCATCAAAATCTCATATTCTAATAACGGCGAGTTCCACCCCTCCTGGCAAAAGTCACGTAGAGACCAACGATGATCCCTAGTATAAGGTTCAACTTTATTCTATTTATCTGGTACCAAGAACTGAGATGAGAGACTGCTGAGTTAGTATCAGTAGCGCTCAGCCTGGAAATATTCCTCTTTTTAAATTAAAATTATAATCAATAACTAGGATAAACCACTACCTTCAGAACCATCAAATTAAAATAGATTACTCATTGGAATGTATGAATGAATGTGTGAACATTGCATGCAAATATCTTTTGTTCATATTTTCAATGTGTCACCGACGAGATTGAGAATCGTCGGAACACCGTCGAAGAGCGAGAAGTAACGCTGACCATGTGGATTTGGGCACCAGGAGGTCGCCCTCGCACCTCATTGGCTAATTACCGTTGTAACTAATTACAACTGCAGCTCCTTGGACCCTCGGGCCCAAGAAGCCGCGTCTTTCGTCTGTCAAGTCGCGAAGTGCGTGGACGTAAACCCGGATTAGCCCTCTCGAGCAAGAGTAGCGTTTGGAAAATCTTAATTGTGACCGGCCTAAAGTCTCGCGCTAATTCGTTAAATTCGAGCATTCAGTTATTCTGTTAATTGCAAAAGACTCACTATCTTCTACATTTCCATCTTTTCTGTTCTTTACTAAATCTCGTCATTTCGCGAATAGACATTTTTATGATATTCCATTTTCCTTAGTTAAAATTGAGTTCGGCCCTGATTCAAGCGAATCAGGTAATCTTAAGTAAAAAATAATAATAATTACACTATCATTTTTAATAAATAATCGTTCCAATCAATTTTAACTTATCATCAAAATCACAAACAGACACTTTCAAACTTTCGATAACAAGATATCATTCTAAATTCACAAAGACTAAGTGACCAGCGTTCAACATCATTCGATTCATCAACTCTTCCAAATTTGAGGTGAGGCCCCTGGTCCAGCATTCTACCGACGCAGACCGACACGATCCGACGGCTCTCAATCTCGTCGACCGATTCACCCAAAAGCTAAGTCAATCCGAGTGTTAACCCTCAAAAAATTAGACGAATTCTTGTTCACCTTGATAATCAAAACTACTTCAGTAAATTCACAAAAACCAAGCATAGAATTGGTGGCTAGCTTCACTACCCCCAATTAAATTCCACTTATTGTTTCCAAGAATTAACAAATAAGACTAAACGATTAAATATATATATTAAATATATATATATATTATATTAAACGATTTAAGATAATCTAAAAAGAGAGATACCATACAATAATCACGACCAGCTAGTTATAACCATCGTTCAGAGTAGATGTTCCTGGTACCAAATAATATTATCTTCTAGAATAGTATAACACGCGATTTTTAATTCAATTTGAAACCTTTATAAATTGTTATTTTTGGCTCAAATATATAATTATCACCATCGATTGTTACCAGATATTTCAATAACTAAATTGAACCAGAATATACTTCATCTTTTACCAGTTAAATCTTTTTAAACATTTATTTTGAGCGACCTTCTTCCCATTTTCTTTATTATAAAATAGCCTCAACTATTTAAACAAACCTCACAGACCTGTATAGGTCTATGGCAACACGATCCTACAAATTACCGGCTTATCGAGAGGTAAGTCTTTTTCTTAGTTTTAATTATTATTCATTGTCGTTACGTGGGAGCTAGATTATTCAATTAATCATTAACTACCACCGCTCAGTACACCCTCACCCCCACGTAACACATTGCATAATTGTTGCAAATTATAATCCATAAGCGACATTGAATAGCATTTTTTTTAATGAATATTAATTTTATTTTGATTGATATGTGAGCAAACAATTGAAAAATATATAGAATTTTTTTAACAATGCATTTCAATTGATATGTGAACAAATAATCAAAAAATATATAGGATTCTTTTCATAATTATATTTTTTTCTAAAAAATTTAATTATTGTAAAAACTTTTTTTGATAAAAATTCTTCTTTTTTCAAAAGTGAATTGAAAATTATAATATATTTAGATGAAATAGATATAATAAATTTATTTATCATTTTTTCCATTCAAATAATTATATATTTCTACAAATTATACATTATTATAATTGAATATAAATGGGGGCAATTAAATTGAATAATTCAATGATATTGACAATAATTAATCCGAATTGATCTTTTTTTGTGAATTGAAGAATAATTCATTTTCAACAATTAAAAATATAAAATTGAACAACTAATCATTCGTCTATCTGTATGTTTTCATCAAACTTTTCAATAAGTTATAATCCATTGTGGAAATGTTCCAAATTACAATCCATAAACTACATTAAATATCATTTTTCCATTCGATACTATCTTCATTATAATTAATATGTGAGCGAAAAATTGAAAAATATATAGAAATTTTCTAATGATTATATTCATTTTCAAAAAATTTCATTCATGTGAAAATTTTTTTTCAATTCCTTTTTTCTAAAAGTTAATTGGAAATTATAATATATACAAATGTGATATACATAATGAATTTATTTATCATTTTACTTACCTAATCAATTATATATACACAAATTATACATTAATATAATCTATTATAAATGTAGGCGAATAAATTAGATAATTTAATGATATAGAAAAAAGTAATCCATATGAATCATATTTCTTAAATTATAAAATAATTAGTTTTTGAAAATTGACAATATGAAACTAAACAACTGATCATTTATCTGTGTGTATGTTTTCTTTACACTTTCCAATCAGTTCTAATCAATTGTATGAATGTTCTGAATTACAATGCATAAAGAACATTGAATGGCATTTTTTGACTGAATAATGTTTATTATAATTATTATGTGAGTGAATAATTAAAAAATATATAGAATTTTTCGGATAATCATATTCATTTTTGAAAAATTGATTTTGTGTAAAAATTTTATTTTTCCTAATTCTTCTTTTCTTGAAAGTTAATTGAAAATTATGATATACAGAAATAAGATATAAATCGGAAATTCATTTATCATTTTCTTTATTCAATCAATCATATATACATACAAATTATACATTATTATAATTAATTATAAATGTAGGCAAATGAATTGGATAATTTAATGATAGAAAAAAAAATGCTTCAAATGAATCATATTTCTTAAATTAAAAAATTATTCGTTTTTCTAAATCAAAAATATTAAATGAGGTAACTAATCATTCATCGATCTGTATGTTCTCTTTAGACTTTTTAATGAGTTCTAATCCATTGTATGAATGTTCCAAATTACAATCCATAAGGGACAACGAATGGCATTTTTTCAATGGACGATATTTTTATTTCAATGAATATGTGAGCGAATAATTGAAAAATATATAGAAATCTTTCGATGATCATATGTATTTTTAGAAATTTTAGTTAATGTAAAAAATTTTTGATTTTCAGAAATTCTTCTTTTTTCGAAAGTAAATTACAAATTATAACATATATAAATAAAACAGGAATAATAACTTTATTTTCTCATATTTTTCATTCAATAATTTTGTTTATATACAAATTATACATTAATATAATTGAATGTTAATTGGGGAAATTAAATTGAATGAATTAATGATACTAAAAATAATCAATTTGACTTAATCATTTTTCTCAAATTGAAGAATAATTAATTTTGAAAAATTGAGAATATCAAATTAAACAACTAATCATATCTGTATGTTTTCTTTAAACTTTTCGATAAGTTATAATCTATTGTATAAATGTTCTAAATTACAATCCACAAAGTACAATAAATAGCATTACTCTAATGAATAATGTTTTTACTTTGATTAATATGTGAGCGAATAATTAGAAAATATAAACGTTTTTTTTAATAATTATATTTATTTTCAAAAAATATGTATAATGTGAAATTTTTTTTTTTTTCAATCATTCTTTTTTTAAAAGTAAATCATAAATTAAAATGTATATAAATAAAATATATGTAATGAAATAATTCATCATTTTTTCCATTCAATTAATTGTACATATATACAAATTATACATTATTACAGTTGAATATGAATGGAGGCCATTAAATTGAATAATTTGATGATATGAAAAATAATAACTTAAACTAATTATTTTTCTTGAATTAAAGATCAATTAATTTTCAAGAATTGAAAATATGAAATTAAATAACTAATCATTCATCTATCTGTATGTTTTCTTCAAACTTTCCAATAAGTTATAATCCGTTGTCTAAATTTTTCAAATTACTATCCATAAAGTACATTAATTAGCATTTTTTGATTTAATACTATTTTTATTATAATTAATATGTAAGCGAATAATTAAAAAATACACAGAATTTTTCTGATGATTATATTCATTTTTAAAAAATTTGATCCAAGTGAAAATTTTTTTTTTCAATTCTTTTTTCTTCAAAAGTTGATTAAAAATTACAATATATATAAATAAAATATAAATAATGAATTTGATCATCATTTTATTTATTTAGTGAATTACATATCTAACTTTCTTGGACGTTACGGAAATAAATATGGATCCGCGAGTTTAATTATCAAGTCAAAATCAGAAGCGTGAATAAAATGTTGTGGAAAAGCTTTAATTGCGTAATATGTGTTTCGCGTTTAAAGTCTAAAACAAGACTGTTTTTACAATAATGTTGGTTGACGCAGCAACCTTATTTTTTTGAAAGACATAAGAGGTTTATAAACGTCTTTCGTCTATGATGACTACTAGATCATTAAAAAGGGGGCGAAACGAGTGATTTTACCCTTTGTAACACTACTTCCCCCCGAGGAAAAGAGTCGTCCCGACTCGGGAAAGATAAAACAATTATGAAAGTGATCTAGCAGTCAGTGCTCAAAGGTGAGTTGGAGCTGTGGCTCTATAAATTTAAAGACTCCCTTTTTCACTATCTGGCATTTGCCCACAGTCCCAAGGTAAACCACAGAAAACCTTGAGCAGATAGTTGAGCGTTAAATAATTTCAAAAATTTATGTGCCTTGTTTTATAAAGGTAAGTGTTATTAAGTGTTGTGTGGCTTCATGAATTCGAAGTTATCAGCATCGGTCCAGATCGATGTCGAAAAGAAATCCAATCCTCTTCATGAAGGATTGCCCAAACGAAACAGGTTCGGGTGAAAACATCGAGGTGGGAACCGAAAATTCCAGGACCAAACAGGACAAAAAAAACAGACTCCTTTTCACAGGAAATAGGGAAATAGATGGGCTTTTTTCCAAAAAATATTCCCTCCCAAAGAAAATTCCCCCAAAACTCCCGTCAGAAGCCTCACCGTTGCCTGGCACGTTGTCGACAAAGTGTCAGCCAACTCCAACGACCGGCACGGCCGCTCCGTGCGAAGAGCGGCAGCCAACCGCGAGCCCGAAGAAGGTATTTGACCAAGACTCGACACTGATTCGCACAATGGGATCTCAACGGTCCTTGGAGCCGCGCTGAAATCCGGCTCCTTCTCAATAGCAACAAATGTAAGCTCTTTGAAAAGTTTATTAATCAAAGAAATTAATTCAATTCTAATTTGAAGGATCCGAGAAAGAGCAACCCATCCTAAAATCATTCTCTCTTATTCATAGACCAACGCTTGAAGCAACATTAGGTTCGACGCAGTAAAATCGAGCCGACCAAAACCCGACTTCGTCTCAGCGTCATCTCGCCTCGAACCTACAAAATGAAGACCAGCTACGCAAAATGTTGATTGCAAGAAAATAAATTTTTTTTCAAAAAACATAACCTCGAATAATCTTTATGTTTTTTCAATGAAGAAAATCTATTTGACTACTTATTTTTCTTATGTCTTTTACTTAATTAAGTGTATCCCTTAATAAAGCAATTATAGGTTAACTATATGCTATCCGCATGTCAAGGAAGTACAAAAATCTTCAAAAACTTGATCGGCCGTAGTTTCTGCATTTATCACCAAGACAGGAGCCGATAAAGAAGAAAAGGTTTGTTTTACTAACCAATCTTCGTGAATCTCATGAATAGTTCTGAGTAGCTCTAAAGAAATGCTCAATTCCTCCTCACGAGATCGGGAACTAACTCGACCAAACACGTTTCTGGGGAAACTCGCAAATAAACAATCAAATCTACTCTGAGCTCAGACGAGCGAATGAGAAGATCGAAAATTTTCATCAATAAATGAGATTCGAAGTCGCGAAAATTACCTAACCTTCGACGAGCTTCTACGAAACAATTGCTACTAAATATCGATCTTTCCATCACCTTTACAGGCAATGGAGTCGTCTGAAGATGTCTATCTAACATAACCATTTGAGCGAAATGCTGAAAATAATAGCAATAACGATCTGGGTCCTGATACATCAAATCTAAGAGATTACTTCCAGCTACGTCTCGATATTCCTCAACAGGTTCTAAAAGTGTACAGACCTGGCGATCTGCTCAAAACCTCTTGGTGAAAGTTGTTTTTCCGCATCCGATATTTCCTTCAATAATGATCGTAAGCGGTCGAGTTTTACTCAAATGAATTCCAAAAGGCAGATTTTTCTCCCAATCGATGACCGACT
This sequence comes from Neodiprion lecontei, assembly GCF_021901455.1. Lineage (NCBI taxonomy): Eukaryota > Metazoa > Arthropoda > Insecta > Hymenoptera > Diprionidae > Neodiprion > Neodiprion lecontei. The sequence goes on from NC_060260.1 coordinate 16,999,424, forward strand.
GTAAAGAAGGTCAAGTCGATCACAGTCGTCAAGGGTGTTCGTATAAAGATCTAACCTCGAAGGATGTTCCTGGTCTTGAAGAGACTGTTCCAGGTTGATCTTCTTCAAATGGAGCAAGACGATCCAAGTGAACCACTTTTTGACGCGAATGAGGAGATCTTCGGATTCTATAAACATCGTTTATCCGGTTAACCAATAAGTAAGGGCCTTCCCAATTTCTTTGTAGCTTTGAACATCGTCCTTTCTCTCTTCGGGGTTGAAAGAACCAGACAGAATCTCCAGGATTAAATTTTGAATCTCTGGCTCGAATATCATAACGAGTTTTTAATTTAACTGAAGCCATAGAAATTCTACTTCTAGCAAAGTGATGAATTTCTTCTAAACGTTGTTGTAATAAAAAGGCATAATCTGTTTGATGCTGTCTTTGCACAGGAACAGGGCGTTTTTCTAAATCTTATGAAAGTCGAAGATTTCTTCCAGTCAGCATGAGGGCTGGCGTCTGCTTCGTCGTCTCATGAATCGCAGATCTGTAAGATAAGAGGAAGAAAGGGATCCAGGAGTCCCAGTCTCTCTGATTCTGCTCTACGAAGGACGACAAATACTGTAGCAAGGTTCGATTCAGACGCTCTATCATGCCGTCAGATTGTGGATGCAAAGGAGTCGTACGAGTTTTCCTAACGCCTAAGATCTGAGTAACCTCTTTCATTAAGGTTGACTCAAAATTTCGGCCTTGATCAGTATGAAGTTCCAGAGGAACTCCGTGTCTACGAATGAACTCTTTAACGAATGCCGGTGCTACAGTGAAGGCTTCTTGATTAGCGAGTGGAACCACTTCAGGCCACTTAGTAAAATAATCAGCAATAACCAAAGCACATTTATTTCCAGAATGGGTTATCGGGAGAGGTCGGAAAATGTCCATCGCTATCCTTTCAAATGGAGCTTTCACGTTGTAAATTTGAAGAGAGCTTCGTCCTTTCGCTCGAGGTCCTTTCTTTGCCGTGCAGAGTCGACATCTTCGATACCAATCTTCAACGTCCATCCGGCAGGGGGCCAAAAGTCGAAGTTGCAAATTCTGCACAGAGTTTTATTTGAAGCGAAGTGTCCGCCTGCAGGAGAATCATGATAAAGAGCAAGAATCTCCGGAACTCGTGTCCTGGGAACCAAAAGTTGCCACCTGATTTCTTTCAAGTCTGCAGATTCCCCTTTCCGGTATAAAATTCCATCAATTAAAAGGATAAAGTCCCATTGAGCCCAATAAATTTCCAAATCTGGCTCGGCTAAAGATATATCCTGCCAGTCCGGGCGAGTTTCCGCTTCTTTCCAAGACTTCACTTGAGTCAAAGTGTCGTTCTCTTGTTGCGATTTTCTCCATTCATCCTGGTTATTTTCGAGAGAAATCTTCCGTATTGTAAGAGAGGGGTCTCGGTTTTTCTCTAGTCGTACACACTGTTTACACTCTGGCATTTCCTCGCAGGGTCTTCGAGAGAGAGCATCGGCGTTTCCATGATGAATTCCTGCTCGATGCCGAATGTCAAAATTGTTCTGACCAAGCCTCTATAACCATCTAGCTACCTGACCTTCAGCAGATTTGAACGAAAGTAGCCACCTAAGACGAGCATGATCTTTACGTATCAAAAATCTCCTACTGTACAGATAATGGTGAAAGTGTACTACGGTCTTGACAACAGCTAACAGTTCTCTACGAGTGACATAATAATTCCTTTCAGTTTTACTCAAAACTCTGCTGAAATAGCTTATCACTCTCTCCCAACCTCCCTGAATTTGTGACAGAACCCCGCCTATTCCTGAAAGAGAGGCATCCTCATCTGAAATAAAAGGAAGTTCGACCTCTGGATAAGCTAAGATTGGCGAAGAAATAAGATTTTGTTTTAATTTCTTGAAAGCTTTTTCGCATTCCGGGGTCCAGTCAAAAGGAATCTTGATTCCGGTCAAGTGATGGAGAGGTTTAGCTATACTAGCGAAACCTTTTAAAAATCTTCTGTAATACGTACAAAGGCCTAAAGAGCTTTGAATTTGTTCTTTATTCTTAGGTGTCGGCCAAGAAGAAACCTTCTCGATTTTGGTTGGGTCGGTCTTCACACCTTGTGCTGAGACGATATGTCCGAGGAAGCCTACTTCTTTTTGGAACAGATGGCATTTTTTCGGGCTCATTTTCAGGCCTGCTTGCTTCAGCCTAGTTAAAACTTGTCTGAGATTTTGAACTTCTTCTTCAAAGTTCTTGCCAAAAACGATTATATCGTCTAAATCAACGAGGCATATTTTGCCAGTGAGCCCATGGAGAACAGCCTCCATTATTCGTTCAAAGGTAGCCGGGGCATTACTTAAACCAAACGGCATAACCTTGAACTGCGATAATCCTTTCAAACCCGTAACAAAAGTTGTTTTTTCGTTATCTAGAGGATCCATTTCGACCTGCCAGTATCCGCTCTGAAAATCCATGGTGCTGAACCAAGTTGCACCAGCTATCAGGTCGAGTGTCTCGTCGACTCTCGGTAGAGGGTAAGAATCTTTGATGACGACAATTTATCTTGACCTTGATGACTTGTTGATCAATGTATTCTTGGATATGAAGGTCACAACTCAAAACACTTTTTTATAGTGTTAACGTTTCAGCCATGATGGGGGCCCTCCTCAGAACCAATTTATTTAAACATCTGTCACGGACAAAAATAATGAAATCATGTACAACTCGGTTATAACAAAATTAAACATAGTGGTTCAGATAATAAGCAAGGATGTTTATGCAGATGTAAATGAGAGGAATTACCTAGTGTGGGATGACACTTTCAATTACATCGAATAATTGGTAATTAAAGAAATAATAGAAACAATAAAAAACAAAAACCGAAACACACTGCGATCGCGATACATAGTTTCCAAGACTTCATACTTGTTGTTAATTTGATAAAATAAAATAAAACACACAGCCGTTATAGGTTTAAATCAAGAGCACATTTGCATATGTGGAACGTCCAGTGTGTAGTGGGGGGGAGATCGATATCGATAGTTATCAGAGCAAACATAGAGTCAACGGGTTAAAAGGAAACCAAAATTTTGTTGAGAAGGTAAAATCGAAAGCAAGCTCAGTCGGTGATAGATAATTACAATGGTCGTATCACAGAGGTGTGAATATTACTCAGATGTTCGATGTCTTGTCTTCGGTTGACAAAATTGGGATGTGCAACAATATTGCACATTTCTAACAATAGCCTATTATAATACAATGGTTCAACGTCAATAATGCTGGCTTGAGAATAATTGAAGGAGTGGTCGAAATCGATGGCATGTCTCGTCAGTGCAGTATAATTATCCTCGTGTTCATGGATATTGCGTTTATGCTCGGTTTTCCTGGTGTGTAGTTGCCTACTTGATTGGCCTATGTAGGACATGTTGCATTGGATGCAGGGAATTTTGAAAACTACACCAGAGCGCATACCCGGGGGTAAGGGGTCCTGACCCGAATCAAACATCGAGGATAGATCATGTGCACATTTACCCACAAATTGAATTTTGTACTTAAAGAATGTTCTGTTGAGTGACTCAAACAACCCCACGACGTATGGGATGGAAATATGGTTTTTTTGATTAGCTTGTGCAGCAGATGCATCAATATTATTGTTGGAGCTAGTCGATGACAAGATGGAATCGTATTTGAACTGTATATGCTTGTTGAGCAGACGAGGTGGATAGTCGTTTTTACTTAGTGCCTGCTGAATCAAAGACATATTTTTGTTATAAAATTCGATACTTGAGAGTCGGATCGCTCTGTCAACCAAGCAATGAATCGTTCCAATTTTGTAAGATCTGGGATGGTGAGAATGGAAATTTAAATACCTCTGTGACCAAGTAGCCTTATGAAACCAATCTGTTTTGATGAGCTGGTTATTATTGATGATCAAGACATCTAAAAAGGTAATTCGATGATTAAACTCTATTCCAGAGGTAAAATGTAATCTCGGATGGAATTGGTTGACGACAGATAGCATTTCTGCAACTTTATCCGAAGGGTCAGCTGTGATTATGTCATCTACATATCTGGAATAGAATAAAGGCTTGAAGTCCAGTTTGTTGAGACAATATTGTTCAAGATCATCCAAAACCAAATCCGACAAAATTGGAGAGAGCGGTGAGCCCATCGGTAAACCATAAGTTTGAGCATATATGTTCTGATTAAATTTAAATATCGCAGCCTCAAAACATATGTGTAATGCTTTTATGAGTTCATTAAGTGGGACAGGAATTTTGTCCACCAACTGATGCCAACGCTGTTTCACCGCGTTGATTGCAAGATCTTGTGGAACATTTGTAAACAATGACACAACATTCAGCGAAACTAATACTGATAGAACGTGTACTATGGCTGATCAAAGACTAAATTTATTTCTTAATACTGACCGGAGGTAGGCAGTTACAACGATACAACATAGAAGGCGCTAGTAGTACATCAAATACATTATTTTGATATTAATTCTAACATCTCCACTTATCAAAATAATCTGAACTTTGTAACATATAAACTGTTTTTGACAAACAAAAAAAGATGCTATTAATTTACAGATAGTCACCTATCAAACAATGTTTTGAATACCTAACTTTTTTACAAAATAGTTATGTTTAACACTATCTAAACCCTTGGTCAGCAAGTCTGCTGGCATTTCAGATGTTGGCATGTAGACTATCTTTATAAGATTGTTAGCAACTGCTTCTCTAACAAAATGATGACGCACATCTATGTGCTTCGTTCTTTTATGAAATAAAGGATTTTCAGACAGCTTCTGAGCACCTTGATTGTCATTATACAATATAATTACATAATCACAACTGTTTATAATTTCAAAAAACAAGTTTTTTAAATAAATAGCCTCTTTACAGGCTTCAGCAATCGCCATATATTCTGCCTCTGTACTTGATAAGGCTATAGTACGTTGTTTTTTACATTCATATGAAATAACAGTTCCAGAAAGTTTAAAATAGAAACCTGTATAGGATCTCTTATCTTGTGTATTTGAAGCCCAATCTGCATCAACGAAACCCTCTAATTTACAATTATCTTTGATAAACATTAGGCCATAAGATTTAGTTTTACATAAGTATCTTAGGATGCGTTTCGCATGCTTCCAATGAGTATAGGAATATGAATTATTAAATTGGCTCAAATAACTCACACTATAGGAAATATCTGGGCGAGTCAAAACACTTAAGTACATTAGGCTTCCTATTAGTTGTTGAAATGGATATTGTTTACAAACATCTACACTTTTCTCTAGTTTCAAATTTTTCTCAATAGGAGTACCAACAACTTTACAGTTTGTCATATTAAACTTACTTAAAATATGATCTACAAACTTTTCTTGATCTAAGGAAATACTGCCATTCTGATACATTTTAACTCTCATACCCAAACATTGTTTTAATTGGCCCAAATCCTTAATTTTAAATTTTGACATTAAATTTGTTTTTAACTCATTAACCATATTACTACTGTTTGAAAAAATGAAAAAATCGTCAACAAAGATTGCTATTATGATCTGCTCCTTTTCACGATTTTTTATATACAGACATGGTTCTAACTTTGACTTAACAAAATTTAATTTCAATAAAGAATCATTTACTCTTTCGTTCCAAGCCCTGGCTGATTGTTTTAGACCATAAATTGCACGATTTAATTTAAGAACACTATTTTCTTTACAATCTAAATTAGGGGGAACTTGCATATACACATTTTCATTTAAGTAGCCATTTAGGAATGCAGTGGTTACATCTAAGTGAGTAATTTCAAAGTTAAGTTTGACACTTAAAGCAAATAGAAATCTTAGTGTAGAGTAACGAAGCACTGGTGAGTATGTGTCAGCGTAATCCACACCCTCTTTTTGGGTGAAACCTTTTGCCACCAGTCTTGCTCTATATCGCACACTATTGTCACTTTCGTACTTTTTCTTGAATACCCACTTGCACTGTACCACTCTATCAGCTTCTTTCCTATCTATAAACGTCCATGCTTGATTATCGTCGAAAGCTTTCAGTTCATCTTCCATCGCTTTTCTCCACTGTTCCTTGTCTGGTCCATTTATTGCAGCTTCATAACTGAGTTCTTCATCACATGACTCCAGATTATCCAGAAGACAGAGATTGGTTATCCCATATCTTTCTACTGGCTTTCTCTTACGCTTGGCTTCAATTTGAACTTGATTCTCTGCAAAAGACTCTTCTTTAGTAACAGATTGATATGAGTCATCTTGGGAAGACGATGATTCATAAATATATGTTGAATCATTTGGATCTGAACCTGAATTTTCTATTATGTTTTCATCTTCTTCTAAGTTTTTATCTTTCTTTGACTTATTTTCACAATCGTTTACTACAATCTGAGCTTCGTCCAACTCCATTTTTTCCATAATGATGACGTCTCTGCTCGTAGTAATTTTTTTAGTTCTTGGGTTATATAATCTGTATTCTTTCACATTATCTGGATACCCCACTAAAATTAATCTGTCAGCCTTCTTATCCCATTTTTGTCGTTGTACTTTGGAAACATGCACCATTACTTTACTGCCAAAAATTCTAACGTGGCTGAGGTCTGGTTTCCCACCTGTCCACCTCTCAAATGGTGTCATCATGCCTAAACTGGCGGCTGGTGTTCTGTTCTTTAGGTAAACTGCAGTATTAACTGCTTCAGCCCAAAAACTTTTGTCGAGAGCTGCTTCAAACAATAAACATCTTGCCCGTTCAACTACAGTTCTGTTGAACCTCTCTGAGAGTCCATTCTGCTCTGGAGTGTGAGGATTGGTCTTCTGATGGACGATACCTACTTGTTTTGAGTAATTTTCCATTTCACGTGAACAAAATTCACCTCCATTGTCGGTTCTCAGTATTTTTATTTTGTTTCCAGTTTGATTCTCAACTAAACTTCGAAATTCTTTGAACTGCTGGAACACCTGGTTCTTTTCCTTCAAGAAGTAGACAAAAGTCATTCTGCTGGCATCATCCACAAAAAGAAGAAAGTACTTCGCCTGACCAATTGACTTGGTCTCCATCTGCCCGCATAAATCTGAGTGTACTACATCCAGTAGTTTTCCACTTCTATGGTTTGCTGATGGGAAGGGTAAACGTGATTGTTTTCCCTCACAGCACACTTCACAATTCTGTATCTGTATGTCAGCGTTCTCGTGAAAAGAAACTCCTTCTACTGCTCCTTCTTTCATTTTTTGTAAGGACTTACTATTTATATGTCCTAACCTTCTATGCCATGTTGACATTGCCGATAACGAGTTCTCGAATTTTTTTGTGTTTAACTTGTACACTCCATTCGTCAAATTAGCTGTACCAATAAGCTCATTCACTTGGTTGTATACAAAACAGGTATCCTTTTTGAATACAACTTTATTACCTTTAGCTATAAGTTGGCTTACGGATAGTAAGTTTGCCGTGAGATTCGGTATATACAATACGTCCTTCACAATCACTTCATACTGAGAACTGTTCACGCATGTCGTTATCTGTGTTTCACCAACACTAACTGCAGGCACCGTCATTTGATTTGCCACAACGATTTCTTTTGTTTCGTGTACTGGTCGAGTTCGGAGTAAACATTTTTGGTTTGACGTCATATGCGCGCTTGCGCCTGAGTCAATGTACCAGTCTTCTGTGTTATAATAACCATTGAAAAACGCTGCGCTAAAAGCATTCAATTGCTTATTTGCTTTTAATTCAGGACACTTATTTTTGTAGTGGCCGATCTTCCTGCAATTATAACACTTTATTTGTTTACTGCTGGTTGACTTTAACATTTGCTTGTCAGTGCTGCCATTTTTATTTCGCTGTTTTGACCAAAAAGCAGAATCGATTCCAGTAGTGCCAACCTCCGAACACATGTCAAGTAACTTTGTTTTGATGACGTCAGCGCTAACGGCTATTCCAGAGTGTTCTATTGCCATTATCATCGGTGAATACTTATCTGGAAGTCCCGCTAAAAGTAATGACCCAATCCACTCGTCTGTGATTTCGAAACCTGTCCCTTTCAATTTATGTGCTGTCTCAACCACTTGAGATACATAGGATGTCATGGATTCGCAGTTATCGAGGCGTATTGAAATCAATGTACGGAGCAAACTTATTTTTCGTTGATACCCCGTGTCATCAAATAACTGTTTTAATTTCTTCCACACACCGTCCACTGTAGTTTCACTTTTTATATGCACATATAATGAACAGTCAATAGTCATAACGAGTTTTGCTTTAGCTTTTTTATTCTCAGATTCACTGATAGTTGCTGGCACATTTTCAATGTCAATGCCTTCAAGTAGCAAGAAATTACTTGTTGCAAACGCCCAGTCGTCGTAATTTTCGCGTCCCTTGAGTTTCGGCACATTCACTAAGTATCCCGACGTCGACATAGTTACTTTTGCACGAGATAAAACTTTAAATTTAGCAAAAATGGGTCTGGGCCCATAACCTGATAGAACGTGTACTGTGGCTGATCAAAGACTAAATTTATTTCTTAATACTGACCGGAGGTAGGCAGTTACAACGATACAACATAGAAGGCGCTAGTAGTACATCAAATACATTATTTTGATATTAATTCTAACAAATACATGGTGAGGTGGGAGACTTTCGATCGATAACTATCGATATCGATCTCCCCCCACTACACACTGGACGTTCCACATGTGCAAATGTGCACTTGATTTAAACCTATAACGGCTGTGTGTTTTATTTTATTTTACCAAATTAACAACAAGTATGAAGTCTTGGGAACTACGTATCGCGATCGCAGTGTGTTTCGGTTTTTGTTTTTTATTGTTTCTATTTATTCTTTAATTACCAATTATTCGATGTAATTGAAAGTGTCATCCCACACTAGGTAATTCCTCTCATTTATACCTGCATAAATATCCTTGCTTATTATCTAAACCACTATGTTTAATTTTGTTATAACCGAGTTGTACATTATTTTATTATTTTTGTCCGTGACAGATGTTTAAATAAATTGGTTCTGAGGAGGGCCCCTATCAGGGCTGAAACGTTAACACTATAAAAAAGTGTTTTGAGTTGTGACCTTCATATCCAAGAATAACATTAATCGGTAAGAATCTTTCTTTGTTATATCGTTCAGCTTCCTGTAATCGATACAAAATCGTTTGGATCCATCCTTTTCGTTAACAAGGATGATTGGTGAGGCCCAGGGACTAGACGATGGTTCAATCACATCGTTCATTAGCATGTCCTCCACAAGCTTCTTCACCTCTTCTCGGGCGTTGAGAGCGAGGCTTCGAGGAGCTTCAAAAAATTTGATTCATGTAAAAATTTTTTTTTTCTTAATTTTTCTTTTTTTAGAAGTTAATTGAAAATTATGATACACTAAGGGCTTCGCCCCTGCGCGCTTCGCGCGCCAACCCCATCTCGGCGCTACGCGCCTCGGGCACTCGACGCTGCGCGCCTCACTATTTCCTCATGCATTGTCTAGTAGACAGGCGAATTCCTTCATGTTGATTTGATGACAGGTCTGCACTTGCTGTCCACTTCAATTCCTTCTGTGCGCACTTTTCTTTTTTTCATCAATCCAAGCTTCCATTCGTTGGTTGAAAATTGGTGTTCCTTCTCTATTGATATCGATCTATCTCCTTGACTTGCTGAATTATTTTTGCTACCGCTCTGCCCGTTATTCTCCAAAATCACCTTCTTTATATTATTTTTTTCTCTATATTCGCGTTGCTGTTCATTCCGCAAAACACCTCTTTCTCTTGTGGTCAACATCGATCCTGGTCGTCCTCTTACCTGGTTATACGAATATTTGATGGATATTATTCTATGGCTTATTTGGTTCTGCGCACTTGCAATTTTGTTTTCCTCTTTCTTTTGTGATACTTCCGACCATCCACCATCTTCATCGCCTTGTCTGCTGCTTGAAACTCCTTTTTTCTCCATTGTCATCGTAAATCCTGGCTGTCCTTTTGACTGTTTGGTGATATATTTAGATTTACTATTATTTGATTGTTACTTTTCATACTTATTACTCACTATCTGAATTTTATTTCGGTTGTACAAGACATCAGAGTGTCCACTGTCTCCGTCGCCGGTGAAGAGTAGCGAGGATTGTGTTTCATTTTGTGATCCGATCCGGTGTGGATGAATTTCTTCTTCGCGATACACGATCAAACATATCTCAAAAATGTCCGCAGCTGCAGCTAATTCTGCTTCTCCCCCGTATATTCTATTTTTATTCATATGTGATTTGTAATCCCCAGGTGACCTAATCACAGCAACGTTTGACTCATTACCTGTAATAAAACCCGCAAATGTAGACCAATTATCCACTACATTTGAGACGATACTCACCTCTGCGTGTCGATCTTGAGTACCGTATACACAATACGCCAACGTGCGAAAAAGACAATTCCCGACGGAAATCATCTTGATAATTTTCGTTTGCATGTTCATTTTTTGCGTGTCAGAAACAGATACCTATAAAGATATTTGTCAAAGACTGTCATAAACAGCCGATGACAGCTGTCGAAGGGTTTGCTAGATGCTTTTTGTTTTGTTTTCGGGATCTCACCCCACCGCCAACTTCATGCGTATAATATTGTTATTTTAATCTTTTTTTTACTATTGTTATTATAATCTTTTTCTACGTTCATTTGTTTGAAACTTTTTCATTAGATGGAGAGATATGAATGAAATATAAATGTTACGCCCCGACGTACTGCCTTGGCGTACCTTTTTAAAATTCTATTTCATTTCATTTCTTTGATTACTTCAATGCACGTATATCATTTCATTCAAATCTCATATTCTAATAACAGCGAGTTCCACCCCTCCTGGCAAAAGTCACGTAGAGACCAACAACGATCCCTAGCATAAGGTTCCACTTTCGTTTATTTAGCTGGTACCAAGAACTGAGATGAGAGACTGCTGAGTTAGTATCAGTAGTGCTCAGCCTGGAAATATCCCTCTTTTTAAATTAAAATTATAATCAATAACTAGGATAAAACACTACCTTCAGAACCATCAAATTAAAATAGATTACTCATTGGAATGTATGAATGAATGTGTAAACATTGCATGCAAATATCTTTTGTCCATATTTTCAATATGTCACCGACGAGATTGAGAATCGTCGGAACACCGTTGGAGAGCGTGAAGTGACGCTGACCATGTGGATTTGGGCGCCAGGAGGTCGCCTCGCTCCCCATTGGCTAATTACCGTTGTAACTTATTACAACTGCAGCTCCTTGGACCCTCGGGCCCAAGAGGCCGCGTCTTTCGTCTGTCAAGTCGCGAAGTGCGTGGACGTAAACCCGGATTAGCCCTCTCGAGCAAGAGTAGCGTTTGGAAAATCTTAGTTGTGACCGACCTAAAGTCTCGCGCTAATTCGTTAAATTCGAGCATTCAGTTATTCTGTTAGCTGCAAAAGACTCACTATCTTCTACATTTCCATCTTTTCTGTTCTTTACTAAATCTCGTCATTTCGCGAATAGACATTTTTATGATATTCCATTTTCCTTAGTTAAAATTCAGTTCGGCCCTGATTCAAGCGAATCAGGTAATCTTAAGTAAAAATAATAATAATTACACTATCATTTTTAATAAATAATCGTTCCAATCAATTTTAACTTATCATCAAAATCACAAACAGACACTTTCAAACTTTCGATAACAAGATATCATTCTAAATTCACAAAGACTAAGTGACCAACGTTCAACATCATTCGATTCATCAACTTTTCCAAATTTGAGGTGAGGCCCCTGGTCCAGCATTCTACCGACGCAGACCGACACGATCCGACGGCTCTCAATCTCGTCGACCGATTCACCAAAAAGCTAAGTCAATCCGAGTGTTAACCCTCAAAAAAATTAGACGAATTCTTGTTCACCTTGATAATCAAAACTACTTCAGTAAATTCACAAAAACCAAGCATAGAATTGGTGGCTAGCTTCACTACCCCCAATTAAATTCCTCTTATTGTTTCCAAGAATTAACAAATAAGACTAAACGATTAAATATATATATTAAATATATATATATTATATTAAACGATTTGAGATAATCTAAAAAGAGAGATACAATACAATTATCACGACCAGCTAGTTATAACCATCGTTCAGAGTAGATGTTCCTGGTACCAAATAATATTATCTTCTAGAATAGTATAACACGCGATTTTTATTTAAATTTGAAAACTTTATAAATTGTTATTTTTGGCTCATATATATAATTATCACCATCGATTGTTACCAGATATTTCAATAACTAAATTGAACCAGAATATACTTCATCTTTTACCAGTTAAATCTTTTTAAACATTTATTTTGAGCGACCTTCTTCCCATTCTCTTTATTATAAAATAGCCTCAACTATTTAAACAAACCTCACAGACCTGTACAGGTCTATAGCGACACGATCCTACAAATTACCGGCTTACCGAAAGGTAAGTCTTTTCTTAGATTTAATTATTATTCATTGTCGTTACGTGGGAGCTAGATTATTCAATTAATCATTAACTACCACCGCTCAGTACACCCTCACCCCCACGTAACACAAGAATTGGTGGCAGCGGTGGGATATTGTTGCTAAAAGTGAGATTTGTTTAAATAAAAAAAAAAAAGGAAAAAAAAAAAAAAAAAATTTTTAGTTTTGTGTTAAAATTGGAAAACTGGTCAAAAGCATGAAAAAACAAAGTATCTTTCTTTCTAGATAATAATTATATAATTAACGACAAATGGTGCATGAAACTCTGCGAATCATTATTTGTGTATTTGTTTGTATATGTCATAATATCCTGATATCGTATATTGCCGAATTTTCCACTGGTCATTTGTGTATTAGCTGTGTTCCCAATATTTGCCTAAAAATTGGCCTGAATTATTTCGTGTGCATAAACAACCTTTTTCGATTTTGAAATGCCCAACGAAACGGGAAACCAGAGCGCGGACCGAACCAATGTATCCGCTCTAGACGCGAGTAATGCGATGATGACGTCGATGGCGGAGTGCTTTGCGTTGCAGCATAGTACATTAAATATTTCATATTTTGACGGGAAAAACATTCGTTTGAAAGATTTCTTACAAGACGTGCAAAACGGTTCAGTGTATATTCCGCCGAATTCGGAAGGCGCATGTGTAAAGTGCGTTCTAGGAAAATTGCAAGGAGCAGCTCGCGACAGTACATATGGCGAAACTTTCAATACGGTCAACGAATTAATAAAACATCTGAAAAGTCGATTTGCAGCTGAAAAGACTTATCCGTATTATCAACAAGAGATCGCGAATATACGGATGAAACGTGATGAAAACGTGAGCGATTTCTACGATCGATTAAAAATCTTGGTCGGTGCAGCTCGCGTAGCTTTAGAAGACGAGTACGGAAAAACCGAAGCCGACGCGGTAATGAAAGTTCTGCAAGTGAACGCGTTGGATGCTTATATTCGAGGACTACCTGAAGCTATCGAAAGATATGTTGAAGGACGTGTAAAGACATTGGAAGAAGCGTTTAAGTTAGCGCGAAAAACAGAAAATCGTATGCGTCAGGGAATAATATCTTCCGGAGAAACGCAGAGAGTACAAATTTCGCGACCGAACTCTCCAATGATCTATAACCAAAATAACGCGCCGCGATTGTGTTCGAATTATGGCATCTCAGACGGAGCGGAGACACGCGCGAGAAGGCCGTCACCGAACGCGGCGATGTACAAACACCCGTCGGCAAACGTCACCGATCGACGATCACCCGAGCCGAGGGGTTATTACCCATACGGCATGCCCGCTCACTCACAGCTTCAGTACCAGCAACCGCGTGGTTATCAATATCCGCCTTATTTTCCACAACACCCGTATTATTATCCGCCGATGACATATCCGTATTTACCACCTTATGGATATCCGCCCACAATAAATCCTACATCGATTCCACAGAGATCGGGATCGCCGGGAGCATATTTAAATACGAGCAGATCGAATTCGCCAAATTCAAACACCCGTTCATACGACCCGAATCAGCAGTCCAGTTTTAATCAAGCGAGGTTTGATAATTCGAACGTCAGAACACGGTCACCATCTCCGCGTAGAACGTCCGAATCAGCTGAATCTTTAAACTTGAACGCGACTCGTCGTCCGGACGCAACGGCGAGGTACGCGACGCCCGAGCGTCAACCGACGGTCCGTTTCGCGGAACCGCCGGCCGGTGCATTGATACGTGCGGACCAGATCGAGAATCGCCACTGATCAGGATGACAGCTCCTGAATTAAAAGAACACTCAGCTATTTTTCTAATAGACACCGGCGCAGATATCAGTCTAATTAAAGCTAATGTTTTATATCCTGACGTTTTAATTAGTGTAGACGAAATTTCTACAATTATGGGAATAACAACCAACAAAGTAAAAACTTTGGGAATAACAAATTTGACTTTACAAAACGAACCAAGTAAATTTCACGTCGTACGATCAACCTTTTTACTAAATTGCGACGGTATATTAGGTAAAGATTATTTGCGCGAACGTAAGGCTGAGATCTCTTTCACACATAACATCTTGGTAACGAAAACTGACCCGATTAGACCGATACGATTTATCGGATACGAAGAACATTCCGATACCGAAACAAAACCGCAAGAACGTTTGTTTAAAATTCGTGCGCGCACAAAGCAAGCCATTGGCATTGACGTAATCAGTTGTGGCACAAAAGAAGCATATTTGCCACGCGTAGAAACCATAGACGGCGTATACATTGGTGAGGCTGCAGTCTCGGTACAAGATGGCGTATGCAATGTTCTTGCAATTAATACCTTGGATAGAGATATTGAGATAGAGATTCCACCACAGGAAGTGATACCTTTTGAATATCACAACTTTCCGGAGGAGCATGAATATCACGATTCAAGTTCAGAAGACTTAAATTTAGAACCTGTAGTGACTGATCGATTTACAGAAATTCAATCAAAATTGCATCTAGATCATTTAAATATAGAGGAACGCGATCACGTATTAGATATCATTGAGGAATATCCGGAATTATTTCATTTACCTGGAGATAAATTAAAATCTACACCCGGAATTCAGCATCGTATACCAACCGAGGATGATATACCGATTAATACGCGACAATACCGGTTCCCTCCAATTCACAAAACCGAGATTGAAAACCAAATCAAAATTAAAATTGACAACGGAATAATAGTTCCTTCAAATTCACCGTATAATTCACCCGTGTGGATTGTACTCAAAAAACCCGATTCTGCGGGTAGAAAACGATGGCGCATGGTAATTGATTTTCGGAAATTGAATGAAAAGACAATTGGGGACGCGTATCCATTACCTAACATTACAGACATTCTTGATCATCTCGGTGAAGCGCGATATTTTTCAACTTTCGATCTTGCCAGCGGTTTCCAACAAATTGAAATGGACCCCCAAGATAGAGCAAAAACCGCATTCACAACACCAAACGGTCATTACGAATATCTCAGAATGCCTGAAGGGCTTAAAAACGCGCCCGCTACATTTCAAAGATTAATGGATCAAACATTACGCGGACTACAAGGTGTCGAAGTTTTCGTTTATTTAGACGACATCGTAGTTTATGCAAAGAATTTAGAAGAACACGGGAAGAAAATTCGCCGGTTATTTAACAAATTAAAAGACGCTAGATTAACGTTACAACCGGATAAATGTGAATTTCTAAAAACAGAAGTGGCTTATTTAGGCCACATTATTGGCAGATCAGGAGTTAGACCGGACCCGAAGAAAATAACCGCGGTTCGACATTTTCCACAACCTAAAAATCCTAAGAACATTAGACAATTTCTGGGACTAGCCGGTTACTACAGGCGTTTTATTAAAGATTTTGCGGGAAAGGCTAGGCCTCTCACAGACTTATTAAAGAAGGAATCACCATTTATTTGGGGTAAAGATCAAAAGAAAAGTTTCAAAATTTTAAGGAAGTATCTATGCCAATATCCTATCTTGCAGTACCCAAATTTCAAAAAGCAATTCACGTTAACTACCGACGCATCCGACTATGCAATCGGAGCCGTTTTGAGCCAGGAAGTGGACGGTTATGACATGCCCGTCGCCTACCTGTCTCGTGCTCTGAGCAAAGCGGAACAAAATTATTTTACAACTGAAAAGGAGTGTTTAGCAGCCCTATATGCCGTACTACATTTTCAACCTTACCTTTATGGCCGAAAATTCACACTGGTTAGTGATGATGAGCCATTACGCTGGATCGACTCGATTAAAGATCCCGGGCAGCGACTAATACGATGGAGGCTCAAGTTACGAGATTACGAGTATGAATTCAAACACAAGGCTGGGCGACTTAACAGTAACGCAGATGCATTGTCGCGCAACCCAGTCCCTGTTACCGACGGCATTAACCAATCGTCGGAGTCATCTGATAGTGGAAACGATAGTGACAACCTAATAATTAAATCTGTAGACTCATTTCCAAAATATTGACTATTTGAAAATAATTAGAACAGCTGATATTGAAAATCCAAACATTATTGAAGTACATGAAAGCGTTTTCGATAGACTTGACAATTATGCGCATACCGTTTCTGTAGATCTTGAAATGAGTTCCGGTATAGCTAGCGATTTTAGGAAAAAGTATGGGGTACCGGAACACCTTCGCAGTCAAGCTGATATGCATTCAGTAGCTAAATTAGAACTGCCAGATCAGAAATTTATTACATTATGACAAAATTAAACTTTTGGGACAAACCAGAATATGAAGACATGTACCTCAGTCTGATCAATTTTCGGAAAATTTTAGAGGATGACTCTGTTAAAACAGTTAGAATACCTAGAATGGGATGCGGTCTAGATAAACTAGCATGGAACAAAGTAAGAACCATGTTACGATTCATTTTTGGAGGAACAGGAATCAAAATTTTTGCTTGTACAAATTTAAAATTAATAGAAAATCAAAAACTCCAAACGATATTTGCTATTATGAACCCTTGGTCATTCTTGAAGGTCAGGAGTAAACCGAACCAATGGAAGATATTACCCATCGATTCGAAAATTTCAAAATTACCTGCTCCAAAAATAAAGCGACCATTAGCTAAATCAGACTCAGTCCCAAGGAAAAAATCAGCTGACGAAACATTCTGTCCAAAAACAAAGACTACCATAGAGCGTGATGAGAACGCGATCTCAACAAGAACTCGATCGAGAGCTAGGACAACAGCAGGAAGTAGGCAAGCTGTTTCTGAAGACTCATCCGACGATGAATCTTCCGAACCGCCGGCCTACCGGAGGCAAAGAAGTGTATTACCGAATTTAGGTCTTGAACAACCTACTACATCCCAGGGAACACAACAACCTGAACAAACAGACATTCAGACTGACGCACGAACTGACGACGACGTTGAATCTGATTCTGAGCCTGAAAATATAACAGTAAAATTAAAATCACCGCGTGATAGAGATAGCGATTCGGATGATGATGTATTTTTGCAAACAGAAGCGAGTCGTAAAGCTAAATTATCTATAGATCCTAAAGAACTAAGGAAATCATTTGACCTCTTTAATAAATCTTTGCGCGAAAGAAGTAATCTGAATCCGAAGGAGTTGCAAGATTCATTTGAACTCTTTGACAAGACCTTGCATGAGAGGAGTCTTCTAGACAACTCCCGTAACTCGGATGCAAATGAAATAGAATTACCAGGCCATATATCAGAGGGTGAAGAATTAGGCAAAACCATACGTGAGGTACTCGACGAAAAAGACGAGACGGATGACGACGAACTGAATAACAAAATTGAGAGATTTTTAGAAAAAGTTAAGAGAAATCAAGGAAATAATAGCGAGGCTGGACAGACTAATACCAATCAAAATAATTTGAATGAGACAGTAGTTAGTCGACCTTTGCAGAAATCGGCATTACCAACACCTATAGTCGCACCCAGACCAATAGCACTCTCAACCCCGTATCCTTTGAATATGATACCTGAGGTGAATGAGAGAGGGGACATTTCAGTGAAAAGCAAGGTCAGCAAAACGCCAAGGCGTTTACAGCCGCAACTAGAATTCCGAGATTTACCAACACAAATTGAAATGACGGAAAGTATACCACCAGATTTAGAAACAGTGTCGCCATTAAGATTTCCAAAACCAGGTTACCATTCAGGGAATAGAATTTCATTCAGTCGTGAAAATTTGACATACAGAAAAGACAATTATGTACATTTCATATCAATAGATTCAGAATTTTCTACACCAGTCAGCAGACTATTAAACGATTTGGAATTAATAAATGCAGACGATCATCGTGATGCAAAACCAAAATTAGGCCAAGTTATCATTACAAAAACGGGAAAATATAGCATATTTAGCCTCGTAGTTAAAAGAAAACATTTTGACAAAATTGAGTTACATAACGTCAAAGTAGCTTTGGGAAATTTGAAAACGACTTTATTAAATTTGAAAATAAAAACATTTAGAATTTCAAAATTAGGGGATATGACTGACGAACTATCAATAGACATCTCAAATTTATTAATAGATATTTTTGAAGACGAAGACATAGACATTACAATCTGTTCAGGTATAACCGAGATACCACCATCAGAAATACGACTGGGCATAATTTCGGAAATGCATAGTGGACTAATGGGAGGACACAAAGGCGTGACCAAAACATACCGAAGAATCCGCGAAAGATTTTATTGGCCACGAATGAGAGAGGATATCAGTAATTTCATTCGGAGATGCGAAAGCTGTCAAGAACAAAAGCTAGTTCGCGTAAAGACTAGGGAGCCAATGCTAATAACGGACACTCCATCTGAGCCGTTTCAGAAAATTTCACTAGATACAGTAGGTCCACTTCCGCAGACCCCTAGTGGCAATAAGCATATCTTAACTATGCAGGATAATTTGACAAAATTTTGTATCGCTGTGCCTATTCCCGATATAAGAGCTGAGACTGTGGCTCACGCAATGGTAAAACATCTGATTTTGCAATTTGGATCGCCTAAAACTATTCTAACAGATCGAGGAACAAGCTTCGTAAATAAACTATTACAAGAATTAGCTAAACTTTTCAAAATTAAACATATTACTACTTCCAGTTATCGACCACAATCAAATGGCGCATTAGAACGTAGTCATATTGTTTTAACAGAGTACATTAAACATTATATTAATGAGTTTGACGATTGGGATGAACTAGTTCAATTTGCTATGTTTTCATACAATACGGCAGTTCATGAAGCCACAAACTTCACACCGTATGAGCTAGTTTTCGGAAGAATAGCGCGCTGTCCAACTTCGTTTGATACTGAGGAAAACCGTTTAACGTACAACTCGTATCTTGAAGACCTAATAATCAGATTAAACGAAATGCAGGCCTTGGCTGCGAACAACTTAGTGCAGGCAAAGGAAAGGTCAAAAATGTATTACGATCGGACAGTACATCCGTTCAAAGGCAAAGCGGGAGACATGGTACGCGTACAGATAGAAGCTAGAAAAGGAAAATTTAGCAAGCGATACCAGGGTCCGTATAGAATTGTTAAAGTCTTGGAAAACAATAACGTAGTATTAGAAGGTAACAACGGTGAAAGATTCATTAAACATGTAGACAAACTCGAATTGGCTTACTGACAGAACGGGACGTGGACTGACCGACAAGATTACAAATGTAAAGGGGAGTAATGAACGTTGATTTTTGAGGGAATAGACAAGAAGAATACCATGGAGACGTGGTGGAAAATTATCGTGTTAATTATCGGATTCTGGACATTGAGGGAAACGAACTCGCAGGACTACGTGGTCACGTCACTTACCAACAATCCCGGGATATATTACGAAAAACTACATAACATCAGACTGAAAGAAGCAGAATGGAAACTACTACTTTCCATTGACGTGGACTATCTCAGGGATTTGATAGGGAGAGTACCTAATTTGGGCATGCTAAACTATCCGGGGATTAGGACGAATTCATCAGTAATCATGAAAGAATACAAAAACATTGTGGACCAATCATTAATAGGGAGAAAATACGATGAGTTATGGGCATTACGGGACAGTTTAGGCGAACTGACGGAGGAAATCACAACGACAGATTCGAACCAGCTACCTCGCTCTATAAAGCGACGGGAAACACCGCCATTGGGAATAATTGGGTCCGCCAGTCGTTATTTATTCGGGACGCTAACTACAAAAGATCTAGAATACTTTAATTCGGAAATCAATAAATTACATCGTAACCAGAACAAACTGACCGGACTCTTGAAGAACCAGACGCATATTGTAGCTAGCCAATTACATGAACTCTACGCCGACTCAGAAAGACACCTAGATAGGATAAATATAAATACTGGTAAAATAAACGAAATGATTACATGGGTGAAAAATCTAGGAAAAATTGTAGACAATGCAACAAACACTTTAGAACTATGGGAATATGTATTACGGGTGGACGCTTCCCTTACCAGCTGCATCAAAAATGTAGAATTAGCAATAACCGCGATTGAAATGGCGAAAGAGGGAAAATTACATAAATCCATGCTTAATTCAGAACAGCTGAAAGGTATATCTATAGAAATAGCTACTGTAGATGGGAAGTACGAACTCCCGATACCACATCATCAACTATCGCCTCGAGAGTTGAGTAGAATAGCAATCACGGAGATTGATTACCATCAAGGAAGGGCAATAATTGTAGTAAGAATACCCCTGGTAAACAAAGAACCTTACCACCTCTATCAAATGCTACCATGGCCCGCGCCACAGATATTTGAGAATACAAGTATGTCAGCCCAGATAACACCACGCGCTAAATACATTGGATTAAGCTATAACCACGGAACGTACTTCCTTACAGAAGAGACGTACATACGCGAATGCAGTAAAACACCTTATTGCTATTTATGCTCCTCCCAACTACCATTGATAGAAGCTACTACGTCTGAAAGGTGCGAAATTACATTGCTTCTAAATCCTAACGAGAAAAACCTACGTAGCTGTAACATATATTTAAACCGAAATTTCGAACCCTTCTGGGTACGATTAAATTCAATAGGAGCCTGGCTATATTCATTAGCAGAGCCCCAAATTCTCCAAATTATTTGTAGAAGCACTGTAGACAATTTGATTACTATATCAGGAACTGGAATACTATGGTTAAGGGGAGGATGCACAGCTAAAGCAGATAGTATAACACTGCCGGGTATAGACACATATTTATCAAAACAACAATATTTGTACCAACCGAATCTCTCTCTGTCTATAAGAAATATATCCCCTATAATAGATAGCAGCACTAAATTACTTAAGTACTTAGACAAAGAACCGATTTTCAATAGCAAGTCAGAACAAGGAAAACCACTATTCGAAATTGAAAGAGATCTAGAAACGATGGAACATCAAGAACAAAGATCAAATCATCATGACAACTTAGTTTACGGCTCATACATAGCGCAAACGGGAATGGTACTAACCATCATAGGAATTTTCTATAGGAAGCAGGTGTTGAGTCTAGCTAGATCATGTTTAAGGCTGACAACCAAGCAAAACTCAGAAAACCGACGGAACGTAGCACGAAAGCCCATTCGCGAAAACACCATGTTAACTGAGACTTGCTCTCCCTCTATGATTGAGACACATCGCGACCTACCTCAGCAGGAAGCACAAGTCAACTAGACCCAAATTATACTCCCCCACTATCCCGCATAATAACTAAACACAACGACCACTGGAAACGGCAACTCTTTTTCGTTAAGAACTATGTGATTGCTATTTGCAAAATTATCGACAGGAACCATGGCCAGCACCAGCCAACCAGACCAAACCCCATCGAGAAGGTTATTTATAATCGGGCTGGCTACCTATACTAAAAGGCAGGACCTGGCGAGGATATTCGGAAAATACAAACCACGATCGATAGTCATACGGAAGGGGAGAGGCTACCAAAACACAGCGTTTGTAGACTTCAGAACACCAGAGGAGGCGGCAGAGGCGATGAAAGGAGTAGGAACGGTTAAACTAAAGAAAAGAAAACTCACCATCAAGTTCGCGGATGCGTGGGAGGAACTGCGAACGCTACCTTCATGCAAAAAGCGCAGGCCACTCAGAATAGAAGAGGACCCTCTACCTGGATACGTGCCGAAGGAGGCAAAACAACTGCCAATCGAAAGTATCTGCGAAATTGCACGTTATCTACCATACAAGGAACGTGCACGAATGGAACAAGTGTGCAAACGATGGAGAATTGGAAGCAGAAGCTCCCATACTTACACCAGAACCATAACCCCAACCAGCTGGGAATGGAAGAGCGGATGGCACCAAATATTCAACTCAGATGGCTTAGTATGGATTATCAAGAGGGGCGGAGATTATATAAGATCCTTAGACCTAGAGGGGGTTGCGGAGATAAAATCCACCGCGATCACCATGGCGGCGAAGGAGTGTCATAGATTGGAGGTTTTAAAGTTGACAACCGTTAACATCAGGGGAGGAGCATTAAGATCCGTGAGTGATCACCTGTTAGGCCTCAGAGAGCTGGAAATCGGACAATGTGCGGGACCAATTGACTGGGAAATAGAAAAAATAATTGTCAAAAATTTAAACCTACAAAAACTGATCCTCCAAAACAATGAAATAACAGGAAAGGGACTGGGACACAAGACATCAATCAGGGAATTCCAGATAAAGAACTGTGATATGGCAAAGGCGGAAGGAATCGGCAAATACATCCAACTGCAAGAACACTTGGAAACTCTGGTGATTGTAAACTGCCTACAGCTAAGGCGTGCGGAATTGCTAACGGCACTGGTTGGAAACAGCCATACTCAACATACGCTAAGGTCACTTAAAATCCACGGCGATGGACCCAGCGATGCGCCTCAAGAAGACCCAGAGCTGGCGGAGGGAGAAGAAAGAGGGGACTTCGTCGAACTAGACCTTCTAGTAGCAGAACCGCACTTGGCGTCAGCACTCCGGTCACTAAGGGAACTATCAGTGACAGCATGTGGTTGGGTGGATGCTGACTTCATCCAAGACATAGGCCAAACATTGACCATTCTGAGTACTCTGGATATCAGCATGTGCACAAATATACGCGGGCAATTTTCGTTAGAACCTCTCGCACGACTAAAACATCTGAGGGTCCTAAGAATGAACAACATGCATCCAACCGTGGGAGGAAGCTGCCTACGAGAACTGGAACTACTCAAGAGCTTAGAGACCAGAGAGAACCCAGGGATCCACGATGAGGATATTTGCGGGTTGCTACGGACCAACCACGATGTCGAACACCTCGACATTGAAGGTTGTTGGAACGTAACGCAACAGACCATCATCGTTGCACGGGAGGTTGTACGATTGGGACATCGACGGCAGCCACTCCACCTATATGCCGGGGGTACACAAGCAACACCGTCCCGGAGGGACAGAAGAAACACCTACTTACGTATAAGCTTTCAACGACATGCGACGCCACTGCTCCAGCGCTCGGGGTAGATCCCGTAGACCCAAAAACACCCCGGTCGGCTGACCAGTTTTACTGATCACAGAGAGTTATTCTCCCGCCAACCGTGGCCCCAAAACAACAACTATATTTCAGGGCCACACGAGGTGAAATCTCGCGCGCTGGTGCAGCTGCAATCGTTATAAGCGGACAGTTGTGCATAAAATCTATCTAATAATTGTAATTATCAGTTCTTCTTCTTGGGAAACTGTATGAGTTCTGTCATGTTATACACCTTGAAATGTAAACTAGTTCATGTAGGTAACATTTAAATTCGATTTCACATAATTTCTGACACCAATAATCGCCATCTTAATACTTTAATAACGATAACGCCCGCTAGTCCGATATAGTGTCTCATGAGAATATTCATGTTGGATATTGATCCTCTTGGATGTGAGGCTCGGCTGACCAGTTTACTGATCACAGAGAGTTATTCTCCCGCCGATCTCACATCTGAGGTTACTGTAGGAACAATTGTTACCTTCGAACGTCCCGAATGCGATCACTCACCCCAGACGTAACTCCTCGTGCTAAACTATGCTGCAGCTGTCACAAATGCAAGGCCGGCTGACCAGTTTACTGATCACAGAGAGTTATTCTCCCGCCGACCTTGCATCCTAGATTGCAGTAGCAATGATTGCGAATGTAAGGAAAAAAAAAAGGTTTCCAGTGAATAGACTCAAAACATGTCTGCTGTCTAACCGGGAGTTTAGCCATTCGACTCAATAGTCCGGGGACAATTTCCGCTACGCCACTTGTAAAGTAGTGTGGTAGTAATTCTTCGCCAATTCTTTCAGGTTTCGGTAGCTGTATTATAAAATAGTCCACCTTTAACCATGTTATTACTCCCTTATGTTGACCAGAGTTATAGTCATCTTGATGTGGGGCCGGCTGACCAGTTTGCTGATCACAGAGAGTTATTCTCCCGCCGACCTTACATCCTGGATTGCGATACAGACGATGGTCACCATATTATAAAATATACCACCTTTAGTAACGTTATTACTTCCTTATGTTAACTTTATACATATATCGTATTCTTGGTGTAAGGCCGGCTGACCAGTTTACTGATCACAGAGAGTTATTCTCCCGCCGACCTTACATCCTGGATTGCGATGGCAACGACTGTCGCCATGTCATAAAATATTCCACCTTTAATTACGTTATTACTTCCTTATGTTAACTTTATACATATATCGTATTCTTGGTGTGAGGCCGGCTGACCAGTTTACTGATCACAGAGAGTTATTCTCCCGCCGACCTTACATCCTGGATTGCGATGGCAACGATTGTTGCCATGTTGTAGAATATTCCATATTTAATCATGTTATTATTCCCATACGTAAACTTATATATATAGTTGTTCTTAATGTAAAGGCCGGCTGACCAGGTTACTGATCACAGAGAGTTATTCTCCCGCCGACCTTACATCCTAGATTGCAGTAGCAACGATGACTTCCTTATGTTAACTTCATATATAGTGGCTCTTGATGTGAAGGCCGGCTGACCAGTTTACTGATCACAGAGAGCTAATCTCCCGCCGACCTGAAATTTGTTTTTATAAACTATATAATACCTTAATACTTCATCATCGTTGTGACACTGTCACATATACACATACATTATCTTTTGATTACTCTCAATTTCTGTATATCTACTAGCCTTTAATTATTCATCAACGAGGACGTTGATGGTTTCTAAGTGGGGAGGGATGTTACGCCCCGACGTACTGCCTAGGCGTACCTTTTTAAAATTCTATTTCATTTCATTTCTTTGATTACTTCAATGCACGTATATCATTTCATTCAAATCTCATATTCTAATAACAGCGAGTTCCACCCCTCCTGGCAAAAGTCACGTAGAGACCAACAACGATCCCTAGCATAAGGTTCCACTTTCGTTTATTTAGCTGGTACCAAGAACTGAGATGAGAGACTGCTGAGTTAGTATCAGTAGTGCTCAGCCTGGAAATATCCCTCTTTTTAAATTAAAATTATAATCAATAACTAGGATAAAACACTACCTTCAGAACCATCAAATTAAAATAGATTACTCATTGGAATGTATGAATGAATGTGTAAACATTGCATGCAAATATCTTTTGTCCATATTTTCAATATGTCACCGACGAGATTGAGAATCGTCGGAACACCGTTGGAGAGCGTGAAGTGACGCTGACCATGTGGATTTGGGCGCCAGGAGGTCGCCTCGCTCCCCATTGGCTAATTACCGTTGTAACTTATTACAACTGCAGCTCCTTGGACCCTCGGGCCCAAGAGGCCGCGTCTTTCGTCTGTCAAGTCGCGAAGTGCGTGGACGTAAACCCGGATTAGCCCTCTCGAGCAAGAGTAGCGTTTGGAAAATCTTAGTTGTGACCGACCTAAAGTCTCGCGCTAATTCGTTAAATTCGAGCATTCAGTTATTCTGTTAGCTGCAAAAGACTCACTATCTTCTACATTTCCATCTTTTCTGTTCTTTACTAAATCTCGTCATTTCGCGAATAGACATTTTTATGATATTCCATTTTCCTTAGTTAAAATTCAGTTCGGCCCTGATTCAAGCGAATCAGGTAATCTTAAGTAAAAATAATAATAATTACACTATCATTTTTAATAAATAATCGTTCCAATCAATTTTAACTTATCATCAAAATCACAAACAGACACTTTCAAACTTTCGATAACAAGATATCATTCTAAATTCACAAAGACTAAGTGACCAACGTTCAACATCATTCGATTCATCAACTCTTCCAAATTTGAGGTGAGGCCCCTGGGGCCGTTCAATTATTACGTAAGCACTATGGGGGGGCGGGGGGGTCTTTGCTTTGCTTATTTTGGATGACATGGGGGGTAGGGGAGTCTAGATGATGATTACGTCATCGGTAGTTATTTTCTTTTTTACACGAATGGCAACCCACACATTGTCTTTGCTTGAAAACGAAAAGCATTTTCGGGGATTCCCGCAAGTAATACATACATTTAGTGAACAGTGCGCGGTAATTCTCCTACTCGCTTTAGAACCGAGTAAGGGAATTACCGCGCGCTGTTCACTTGTCTAAATTTCCTCTATCAGTGTATTGTTTCGTTTGGCTGCTATAGCGAGTAGACGTATTGTAAGCATAGTAAAGCAAGTTAACATTTGTGTTACCATTCATTCCATTATCCAAAGTTTAATGTTTAAATAAGATGTCATTTCAAATAGACAAATCCAAGTTATACCAAAAATTGTTTGAAAGTTTTAAAAAATCTCATACAAGTACGAAAGTACAAAATGTACAAAAGTTAGTTAACGAAGTGTGGCGAAATTATAAATTACAAGCAAAATCCGACAAGGAACTAGATATTATTGTATCTAAGAGAATCGAAGAAGAATTGCAAGCAGCGACTAAGAATAAATCCAATTTACTACATTTTTTTTCTAAGGTGAGTGACGAAATCATTTTAGGTACCTATGAGTACCTACTAGAAATATTAGAAATCGCCAAAAAGTTTCTCTTTGCTAATTAGAAAATATTATGGCCTATCTTAAAGTATAGAGGTAATATTCATTGTATAGATTTATTTCTTATAATTGATTCCGTCAATTGGTCACAAAATACAGGATGTCAGTTTTATACATATATATATATATATATATACCTACAGAAAACTATACTCTATTCAAATAGGTATTTAACAGAATGTAAATAATCTTTATATGTCTTTTTATTGAAATATGTGGTTTAAAATTGTAGACTGTGTAAAATCTGTTGTGATTCATTTAAAAACTCAACCAATATTAAAAAATTGCTTTTCTGTAAGTACATAAAGGTGCGTACAAACATCGTGAGGCGTGCGCCGCGGATGGTTCGCACGTATACATGTGCCGTAGCATGCCTCAGGTTGATGTATGCGAGACGAACCATTCGCGGCGCAAGCCTCGCGATGTCTGTACGCACCTTTACAGATATCTGATTTTATAATTGCATATTTCAATAAAAAGACATATCAAGATTGTTTATATTCTTTTAAATACCTACTTGAATAGACTATAATACCCTGTATTTTGTGACCGGAACGATTTGCTCGTTTAAAGATATTAGATTTAAAGCCATAGGGTTTTGTATTTACCATATTTATTGCCATACTTTGTATTTATGTAGCTTAATAAGAGAATCTTTAGCAGAACCCATAGAAAGTTTTTATTTTTAGGCAACCTGTAAACCTGCAGAAAAAACACAAATTACACAGCCAGCTTCAAATATTAAAAAACAGGAAGAAGATAAAATAAAAACCGGTAATGAATCACAACAGCAATGCGAAATTAATAAAAATACAGATAAACAGAGACCAAAACCTTCTCAGGAAGCTATGAAAAATAAGATTGCTCTACTCGAAAAAAATTTGAATGCTTTGTATTCTGCCAGAGATACTATGTCAATCCGTGCTGAAGTTGATAAACAGATCATTAAGTTGCGCGAGGAGATAAAAACAGCAAAACAGTCTTTAAACAGGAAGGTTCAAAACGCAGTTGCCCAGAAGAAACACAGGGATGGTATGAAAAGAAAGTTAGAAGATATTTGTCATGAAAATCCAGAAATGAAAAAAAGACTATCTCTGAGGGATTCAGTGGGACGTCCTAATCTTGAAAGCAATCAACCTTTACTATTGAAAACAATCGCGGATATAGCTTTATTTGGGAGTGCAGCAGATGATAGAAGACGAACGGAATCAATTCGCAGCGTAAAAACTCTTGATGAACTCACACAAGAATTACGTAAAATGGGATTTGACATTAGTCGCAGTGGGACATATCTTCGTTTGATTCCCAGAAAATCTAATTCTGCAGAGGGACGAAGACATGTATCGACAGTCCCTGTTAAGCTCATTCGGGCTCAAACTGATCACCACAAGAGCCACTTAGATAGCAAGTTCGCTGAAACATCAATCCATTATTTAGAGAACATAGCATCCATACTAGGACCAGATCAAGTATTTTTCATATCTCAAGATGATAAAGCTCGAGTCCCTATTGGCGTAACTGCGGCAAATAAGCAAGCACCTCTTCTAATGCACATGGAATATAGAATCAAATTGCCTGATCACGATTGGGTAATCGCTGAGCGTCATAAATTAATACCATCTGTTTATGCTGGTATCAAAATCACTTCCAATATGCTAGGACAACCGCAAGCCGTTGGATATTCTGGACCAACATACATCGCTATTCGAAGTGGAAAGCATAGTTCATCTACTGCTAATACTCATGCTCAGGATTTCGAGACGCTTCTCGAACTTGAAGAGTTTCGACCATTAGCTAAAACTGACCATGGACTAGTAAAACCAGTGGTAATCATGACGGTTGATGGAGGGCCAGATGAAAATCCGCGTTATCAAAAAGTCATAGGGTTTGCTATACAACACTTTAAGCGACATGATCTCGATGCATTGTTTTTAGCTACCAATGCTCCCGGAAGAAGTGCGTATAACAGAGTAGAGCGCAGAATGGCTCCTCTTAGTCGGGAACTGGCTGGTTTAATATTGCCTCATGACCATTTTGGGTCTCATTTGGATGAACGTGGCGTTACAATTGATGAACATTTAGAAAGATCTAATTTCGAATTTGCAGGAAAAGTATTAGCTGAAGTATGGAGTTCAATGGAAATTGATGGCTATAATGTTAATGCAAAATATGTTGGGGCAGGTGAACAAGATCTTCCTGATTTTCCAGACATTAAATGGTATTCAGAACATGTGCGTGAAAGCCAATACTTGCTCCAAATTGTAAAATGTAGAAATACAGAATGCTGTCGTCCAAGAAGTGGACTATTTAGATTACTAGACAACAGGTTTCTTCCACCACCTGTAAAAGTAAAACAAACAGTTGATGACTTGGTTTTAGATGAAGGAGGGCAATTTCTTAATCTTCCAGTCAATTTAGCTCTACGCTTAAGTGCTTCACTCAAAGATTTCCTGCAAATGCCATACGATTATTTTTGTCCGACGGTACAATTGAGGCTATCAAGTCGAACATGCAAAACGTGTGGTCTTTATCATGCTTCCGTCAAGTCACTAAATCGTCACATCGAAAAGATCCATAAGAAAGTAAACACGCACACTGATAGGAAAGTTAGACCTGTAAGAGTCGCTGCTCGTCGTGCTAATGAACTGATGTGCATTATTCAAAATTTAGAGCACCATGATGTTGAATGGCTCGATGAGAATGACGTAGACATTCCAAAATCGGATGAAAGCGAGCAGACTCACAACACTGAGCAGCAATCGAAGCAATCCAATGTCATCGAAAACTTAGAATCATGGATTCGGGTTTCATGGACTGAAGACTGTTAATTTGAATTTAATATATGTACCAAAAATTTAAAATAAGTTTGTTATGTTAGTAAGATATAATATTTTTGTCCTTTACTCTATGTTGAATACCGTTTCAGTAAAATATAATCTCTATCCTAAATCTATTTTCTTATTTTTCAAATTATAATTATAACATTATAAAATTAAAAAAACAATACATTAATTGACAAATGTTTACGTAAGCATGGGGGGAGGGGGTAAGAGCTTTGCTTACTTTTGCTGACAAGGGAGATGGGGGGGTAAATAATTGCAATAAATCTGCTTACGTAATACTTGAACGGCCCCCCTGGTCCAGCATTCTACCGACGCAGACCGACACGATCCGACGGCTCTCAATCTCGTCGACCGATTCACCAAAAAGCTAAGTCAATCCGAGTGTTGACCCTCAAAAAAATTAGACGAATTCTTGTTCACCTTGATAATCAAAACTACTTCAGTAAATTCACAAAAACCAAGCATAGAATTGGTGGCTAGCTTCACTACCCCCAATTAAATTCCTCTTATTGTTTCCAAGAATTAACAAATAAGACTAAACGATTAAATATATATATTAAATATATATATATTATATTAAACGGTTTGAGATAATCTAAAAAGAGAGATACAATACAATTATCACGACCAGCTAGTTATAACCATCGTTCAGAGTAGATGTTCCTGGTACCAAATAATATTATCTTCTAGAATAGTATAACACGCGATTTTTATTTAAATTTGAAAACTTTATAAATTGTTATTTTTGGCTCATATATATAATTATCACCATCGATTGTTACCAGATATTTCAATAACTAAATTGAACCAGAATATACTTCATCTTTTACCAGTTAAATCTTTTTAAACATTTATTTTGAGCGACCTTCTTCCCATTCTCTTTATTATAAAATAGCCTCAACTATTTAAACAAACCTCACAGACCTGTACAGGTCTATAGCGACACGATCCTACAAATTACCGGCTTACCGAAAGGTAAGTCTTTTCTTAGATTTAATTATTATTCATTGTCGTTACGTGGGAGCTAGATTATTCAATTAATCATTAACTACCACCGCTCAGTACACCCTCACCCCCACGTAACATAAATAAGAAATTCATTTGTCATTTTATTTATTTAATAAATTATATATACATACAAATTATACATCAATATAATTGATTATAAATGTAGGCAAATAAATTGTATAATTCAAAGATATGGAAAAAAAACTTTAAATGAATCATGTTTCTCATATTAAGAAATAATTGACTTTTTTTGGGATTAAAAATATGAAATAAAGTCACTAATCATTCATCTATCTGTATATTTTTTTTTTTTTAACTTTTCAATAAATTCTAATCCATTGTATAGATGTTTCAAATTACAATCCATATAATACATCAAATGGCATTTTTTTAATGAATCATATTTTCATTTTAATTAATGTGTGAACAAATAATCAAAAAATATATAGGATTTTTTTTATAATTATATTTTCCTCTAGTAAATTTAATTATTGTGAAAATTTTTTTTTTTTTTAAATTCTTCTTCCAAAAGTGAATCACAGATTATAATATACATAAATAAAATACATATAATGAATTTATTCATTATTTTTTCCATTTAAATAATTATCTATACATACAAATTATACATTATTATAATTGAATATAAACGGGGGTAATTAAATTAAATAATTTGATGATATAAAAAATAATTAATCCAAATCAATCAATCCAAATTAATCATTTTTCTTGAATTGAAGCATAATTAGTTTTCAAAAATTGGAAATATAAAATTAAATAACTAATCATTCATCTATTTGTATGTTTCCTTTAAACTTTTCAACGAGTTGTAATCCATTGTATAAATATTTCAAATTACAATCCATAATGTACATTATCTGGCATTTTTTGATTGAATAGTATTTTCATTATAATCAATATGTGAGCAAATAATTGAAAAACATATAGAATTTTTCCAATGATTATATTCATTTTTAAGAAATTTAATTCACGTGAAAATTTTTTGTTTTTTCAATTCTTTTTCTTTCAAAAGTTAATTGAAAATTATAATATATGTGAAGAAAATATGAATAATAAATTTATTAGTCATTTTTTCCATTTGATCAATTATATATATATACAAATTATACAATAATATAATTGATTATAAATGTAGGCCAGTAAATTAAATAATTCAATGATATAAAAAAAAATAATTTCAATGGATCATATTTCTTAATTTAAAAAATAATTAATTTTTGAAAATTAAAAATACGAAATCAAATAACTGATCATTTATCTGTCTGTATGTTTTCTTTTGACTTCTCAATAAGTTCTAATTCATTGTATAAATGTTCCAAATTACAATCCATACAAGACATTGAATAGCATTTTTTTAATGGATAATATTTTTATTTTAATTAATATGTGAGCAAATAATCAAGAAATATATGGGAATTTTTCAATAATCATATTTATTTTAGAAAAATTTGATTAGTGTAAAAAATGTTTTTTTTTCTCAGAAATTCTTCCCATATTAAAAGTAACCTCGAAATTATAGTATATATAAATGAAATATGAATAATAAATTTACTTTCTCATTTTTTTTATTTATTGATTTTGAATATATACAAATTATACACTAATATAATTGAATATAAATGGGGGCAATTGAATTAAATAATTTAATGAGATTAAAAATAATTTAATTCAATAAATCATTTTTCCTAAATTAGAGAACAATTGATTATGAAAAATTGAAAATATGAAATTAAATAACTAATCGTATATCCATCTGTATGTTTTCTTCAAACTTTCCAATGAGTTACAATCCATTGTATAAATGTTCCCAATTACAATCCATAAAGTACATTAAATGGCATTTCTTGATTGAATAATATTATTATTATAATTAATATGTGAGCGAATAATTAAAAAATGTGTTACGTTCGTGAGTAGGGTTTACTCCTGAGCGGAAGGAGTAACCTGGTTGGCTTCGCTTTTACGTTCCAGGTTAACCGGAAATCAGGATGAGGATTGAATAAACTTGAGTATGTTGATATGTCGATTATATGTTTATTGCGTAGAACTTGAGATACCGGTAGGAATGAATTGTGTGGTACGAAAAGATATATAAGAAGTTTAGATGTGGAGTTGTCGAAAGTCAGAATAGGAGTGTCCCTCGAGACGTGAAACGTACGGGTGCAGAAAAGGTGTGACAATGCTAGAAGTAGGGAATGGAATTTGATGAGTAAGCGCGATAGTGAATAGCGCGAGACTACGTAGAGATAAGAGGACAGGACAGAGACCATGAGATTAATGTAAGAACTGTGGGAGAGTTAGCGAGTAGAAGAAATAGAGAGAAGTGGTATGCTGGACGTAACAAATGTATAGAATTTTTCTGCCAATTATGTTTTTTTCTAAAAAATTCAATTTCAGTAAAAATTTTTTTTTCCATAATTCTTCTGTTTTTAAACGTGATTTAAAAGTTAAAATACGTATAAATAAGATGTAAATAATAAATTTATTTATGATTTTTCCTTCATACAATTAATTATATATATACAGTAATTATACGTTATTGTGATTGATTATGAATGGAGGCAATTAAATTGAATAATTTGATGATATTAGAAATAATTAATCTAAATTAATCATTTCTCTTGAATTGAAGAATAATTCATTTTCAAAAATTAAAAATATCAAATTAAATAACTAATCATTCATCTATCTGTATGTTTTCTTTAAACTTTTCAATAAGTTATAATCCATTGTATTAATGTTCCAAATTACAATCCGTAAAGTATATTGAATTGCATTTTTCGATTAAATACTATTTTTATTATGATTAATATGTGAGCGAATAATTAAAAAAATTCATAGAACATTTCTAATGATTATATTCATTTTTCAAAAATTTAATTCATGTGAAATTTTTTTTTTTTTAAATTCTTCTTTAATCAAAAGTTAATTAGAAATTATAATACATACGAATAAAATATAAATAATCAATTTATTCACCATTTCATTTATCTAATCAATTATATATATATTTACAAATTATACATTAATATAATTTATTATAAATGTAGGCGAATGAATTGAATGATTCAATGATATGAAAAAAATATATAATTCAAATAAATCATATTTCCTGAATTGAAAAATAATTAGTTTTTGAAAATTAAAAATATGAAATTAAATAACTGATCATTTATCTGTTTGTATATTTTCTTGAGATTTTTCAATAAGTTCTAATTCATTGTATAAATGTTCCAAATTACGATCCATAAAAGACATTAGATGGCATTTTTTTAATGAATAATATTTTGATTTCAATTAATATGTAAGCAAATAATCACAAAATATATAGGATTCCTTTCATATTTGTATTTATTTTCGAAAAATTTAATAATTTGAGAATTTTTTTTTTATGGAATTCTCCTTTTTTGGAAAGTCAATTGAAAATTATAATATACATAAATATAATATGAATGATAAATTTATTTATGATTTTTTTTCATCTAATCACTTGAATATATATATACAAATTTTACATTAACATAATTTAATATAAATGGTGGAAATTACATTGAATGATGTAATTGTCACGAGCGCCGCATAGTTACTCAGACTATTACCGATATGTCAATTATTATTATCTCTAGAAACAAGGAAGCATAGAATAAATATATTAGTTTGTCTACATAAAATATTTTATTATAACCAGTTCGTGGAGTAACCAAGCGCAACGGCGTAGTTGGACGGCCAGCAACGTCAGCGTCTTCGCGCCCGCCGGATCCCGGGTGTAATCAACACCGGGATGAGGCGAGCGCGAACTCACGCGCTTCGAGGATGACTGTCGCGAGGCGAGCCTTTGTTCCGAAATTGTGTATTTAGCGAAAACGCCGAATCGTAAATTCAGCAAAAACTCGCTCGCCGCCCGACGTTCCAAGGGGTGTCGGACGAGCGAGCGAAGGCAGTCCCGTCTTGAGACCGTCTGAATAACGACATCAGCGGAACCCGGCTCTTTCGAAGCGACCACGTATAGAGCCATAAATCCTTTTTCTGAAACCGACGATTAGAGCAAAATTGTCTAATCTACCCACGGCCGTAAAAGGTTACTCGCGTCGCGGTGTCAGTCTTACGGAGCTAAAATAAGTGCGAGCGTTAAGCCACGAACTCCTTAGAGAAGTGTAGTGATAAGCGTATGTGAGTGTTACTATTGAGTATAACCGTGTGAGAGCGTGAGCCATTCGGACTGTAACCACCGAAAAGTGAGTAGTTGAATGAGTGGAAACAACTAGATTAAGAACATATTGTAAGCTTCCTTGTTTCGAACCTTCTCTGCTTTTTAGTTTTTGACCTATTAAACATTTTAACTTGGCTTTCCATCAAAACATTGGTACGATAAATTGAAATCTTCCAAACCTATTCCCAGGGAACGCCCTGTAGAGGACGTTCACCTCCCAATCCACCTAAGAAATAAATATAAACCTCTGTAAGAACTTAGAGGGTTGAAGCCGTCGCGTGCGAGACCGCTCCGCACGTGACATAATGATACGAAAAAAAATAAATTTAAATAGATAATTCTTCTTAAATTAAAGAATAATTAATTTTTAGAAACTGAAAACGTGAAATTAAATAACTAATCATTTATCTATCTGTATGTCTTCTTTCAACTTTTCAATAAGTTCCAATCCATTGCATAAATGATTCAAATTACATTCCATAAAATTCATCAAAAGGCATGTCTTTGATAAACGATATTTCGATTTTAATTATTACGTGAGCGAAAAATGAATAAATATATAAGATGTTTTTCATAATTAGATTCATTTTTGAAGAATTTAATGATTGCGAAACTTATTTTTTCTTCAAAAGTTCTTCTTTTCTCAAAAGTAAATTAAAAATTATAATATAATTATAATTATAAAATATGTTAATTTTCTTGAATTGAAGAATAATTAATTTTGAAAAATTAGAAATATGAAATTAAATAACTAATCATATATCGATCTGTGTATTTTCTTCAAAGTTTTGAATAAGTTATAATACATTGTATAAATGCTTCAAACTACAATATATAAAGTGCATTATATGGCATTTTTTGATTAAATAATATTTTTATCATAATTAATGTGTGAGCGAATAATGAAAAAACATATAGAATTTTTTTAATAATTATAGTTATGTTTGAGGAATTTGATTATTGTGAAATTTTTTTTTTCAACATCTTCCTTTTTTTAGAAGTAAATTGAAAATTATAATATGTATAAGTAAAATATAAATCATAAGATTATTCATCATTCTATTTATTTCATCAATTATATATATGTATAAATTATACATTAATATAATTGATCATAAATGTAGGCGAATTGATTTAATAATTCAATGATATAAAAAAAAATAGTTCAGAAGGATCATATTTCCTAAATTGAAAAATAATCAGTTTTTAAAAATCAAAAATACGAAATTAAATAACTGATCATTTATCCGTCTGTATGTTTTCTTTAGACTTCTCAATAAGTTCTCATTCATTGTATAAATGTTTCAAATTACAATCCATAAAGGACATTAAGTGGCATTTCTTTAATGGATAATGTCATTATTATAATTAATATGTAAACTAATAATTAAAAATGTATAGAATTTTTCTGATGTTTACGTTCATTTCTAAAAAATTTAATTCATGTAAAAATTTTTTTTCTCTCAATTCTTCTTTTTTCAAAAGTGAATTAAAATTATAATACATATAAATAAAATATAAATAACAAATCTATTCATAATTTTTTCTATTCAATTAATTATATATATATATATATATGTACAAATTATACATTATTATGATTGAATATAAATAGAGGCAATTGAATTAAATAATTTGATGATATAGAAAATAATTAATTTAAATTGATCATTTTTCTTGAATTGAAGAATTATTAATTTTCAAAAATTAAAAATATGATATGAAACAACTAATCATTCATCTATCTGTATGTTTTCTTTGAACTTTTCAATAAGTTATAATCCATTGTATAAATGTTTCCAATTACAATCTATGAAGTACATTGAATGGCATTTTTCGATTAAATACTATTTTCATTATAATTAATATGTGAGCGAATAATGAAGAAATATAGGTATATATAATTAATTAAACGAAAAAATTGAGTAATAAATTTATTATTCATATTTCATTCATATACATTATAATTTTTGATTTACTTCTAAAAAAAGAATTATTCAAAAAAAAAAAAGTTTCACATTAAGCATATTTTTTGAGAATAAATATAATTATTGAAAAAAAAAAGTTTGTATTTTCTAATTATTCGCTCACATATTAATCAAAGTGAAAACATTATTTATTAGAGTAATGCCATTTATTGTACTTTGTGGATTGTAATTTAGAACATTTATGCAATAGATTATAACTTATTGAGAAGTTTAAAGGAAACATACAGATAGCTTTATGATTAGTTGTTTAATTATATATTCTCAATTTTTCAAAATTAATTATTCTTCAATCTAAGAAAAATGAGTAAGTTAAATTAATTATTTTCAGTATCATTAATTCATTTGATTTAATTTCACCCATTTACATTTAATTATATTAATGTATAATTTGTATATATACAAAATTATTGAATGAAAAAATTAGAGAATAATGTTATTATTCATGTTTTATTTATATGTAAAAGAAGTGAGTAAGTGGAAAAGAAGCTCTTGGTAAATTCCGTTATTTTAATTCTAAGGATATTGACCCCAAAATTGGAATTCAAGAACGTTTTGACCTCCTCCGTGTGATTGTTTGTGGATAGAGAGAGGCCTACTATCGAGATTTTAGTCTTCTTATTTTCCTTTTCAAGAAAATCAATTCTATTACTGAGTTGCAAGATTCTGTCACGTTCCTCCTTTGAGAGTGGAGAAATTTTTAAGTTGTTAAGTTCATCTTTCTTCACTGTGCTGTCTTCCAGAGCTTCAACTCGTTTAGTTAGATCGACCTTGGTTCCCTGTAAGTCGGTTTTCAATTCTGCTAGGTTTCGCTGTATATTCTCAAAGGCTGTTGCGTCGTCTTCGAACTTTTTGTTCATTTTATCGGTGAGCACCTTGAGCTTAGTTTCCTGGTCAGACCTGAGACCTCTCAATTCCTCCAGTATTTTATCCATCGCTGAATCACTAATATCAATTGGGTCCAGGTAGTCTTCTAACTCCGCATAATCTGTCTTCTTAAAAGTCTTCGAAGGCTGTTCCGGCTCTTCTGTGGGAGATTGACCGGAACTGTGTCTTTTCCTCTTGGTTTCGATAAAGTTGGTTATTGGAGTGCAGGTGTTGGCAGCTTCTGCAAGGAGTTGCTGGGTGGATGATCGCCCTTTTCTTGACGGGGCCGCAGGTGTGACACCGGCTATAGAGTTGTTGTGATTCAAAACGAGGCGAGGTTTGGCTAACAGTGGCGCCACAGGTGCGCGGTCAGAATTTGACCGTGAGATGTCGCCTGTATTCATTTACGGAGTCGGGAAACGTAAACAATCATAAACACGCCAGCTGAGCTCACACCGTGTTATCAGGAAAAACAGAATTTTATATGCTAAACTCGAAAGGATTTAAAGATTTGTATCTGCAGACTTTAATCACTTGTTTTCTACACAGAATATGCACGTTTTTATAATTTTTTACACAGAATTTATTGACTAGCAAGATTAAATATGATAGAGCGACAAAAGACACGTCTGTTCACTATAGATGCTCAGTAGCGCCCCCAAAATATCAAATTCAATGATTAATTATTTATTCATCTGTATGTTTTTTCTGAACTTTCCAACAAGTTTCATTCCATTGTATAGATGCTTCAAATTACAATACATAAAGTACATTGAATGGCATTTTTCTAATGAATAATATTTTAGATAATATGTGAGCGAATGATTGAAGAATATATGAGATTTTTCAATAATTATATTCATTACTTAAAAATTTAATCAATGTAAACTACATTTTTTCTTCAAATATTTTTCTTTTTTCAAAAATTA
This sequence comes from Neodiprion lecontei, assembly GCF_021901455.1. Taxonomy (NCBI): domain Eukaryota; kingdom Metazoa; phylum Arthropoda; class Insecta; order Hymenoptera; family Diprionidae; genus Neodiprion; species Neodiprion lecontei. The sequence continues at coordinate 17,038,287 of NC_060260.1, forward strand.
ATCAAAAATTGTAATATATATATATATATGTATGTATATTGAAATGAAACATGAACAGAAAATCTCTTCCTCATCCTCTTATTTATTGAAATTAATATATATATATATATATATGAATGACACATCAATATAATTGAATATAGATGGAGGTCAGTAAATTGAATAATGTAATAATAAGAAAAATGAATAATCTGAATAAATTTTTTCTCAAATTATTGGAAAATTAATTTTGAAAAATTAAAAATATGAAGTTAAATTATCAATTATTTATCTATCTGTATGTTTGCCATAAACTTTTAAATAAGTTTTAATCTAGTTTAAAGATACTGTTACGCCCCGATGTACCACCTTGGCGTACCTTTTTCAAAATTCCATTCCATTTCATTTCTTCAATTTATTCAATGCACAGATATTATTTCATCAAAATCTCATATTCTCATAACGGCGAGTTCCACCCCTCCTGGCAAAAGCCACGTAGAGACCAACAATGATCCCTAGTATAAGTGTGATAGAGCTGGAAAGTTTCTAATAAAATGTAACAGTTTTATATCCTCTCGTAGGAACATGCCGGGGATCATTTAAATGAGTACGAAATTCATCGTGCAGCGTAGCACGCCTTGTGCGCTTGGCTTCCTTATCGGCAGCAGTGCTCAAATTACGCGATTATGCACTTTGTATGCACTGTCGCCGAGCTCGGCGAGAGGCCGTGTGAGCAGTCTCAATACTGCTTCCAGGCGTAACGCACGCCTAATTAAATTGTAATATAACGTTAACGCCCGCACTGACCATTTGTTGTTATGAATTATAACTCAATTCTCTGTTTGAATGAACATATAAATACAAATATAATCGTTGCGTAATATTCGCATGAGAAATTTGGCGATCCTGCCAGGATCCGGTTTAAACCAACGAACGCGGCGCGCGTATCAAACGGCCGGATCATAGTGACGAACTATGGAAGTGAGTGCATAAGCCCAATAAATTCACGCGCGAACCTTCGGCTACGCGTTTATAAGTAATTATTACGAATTGCACCTAGCAAGGGATGGAGTGAAAGGCCGCCTTGCGTAGACAATTAAAGACTGCGTGTAGACCGCTTGATAATCAGGGACTGAGTGTAGACCGCCTGATTCTACGCTGGACAATTCCCATGGTGAACTTGTGTATTTATTGGAAAGGAAGCAAGTATTAAATTCTGCACTCCTTAGATACAATAAACTTCGCGTTTAAACCATCTAAGTGAAGTGAAGTGAGAATGAGGACACTCACAAGGGGAGTGTCAAACTTGGGAATCACAGATTTCCGTCACTTTTATATATATTGTAGGGCAGGGTCCCCTCAATAAATATATAAAGCGGCAAGACGCCATTCGTTTTTATTATTGAGAAATTTCAACTCAAAGTTCTATATGTAACTTAAGTAGAAGGAACCTTTTTACCGGTTGCAGCAATAGTTCCGTGGCGTAGCGGTAACGCTCTTGCTTACTGAGGGACCGAACGGCTGTTCAAGTTCCGTTAGAGTTACTTTTTTTTTTTTTTTTTATAAATTATTTAATACAAAAATAAATAATTAATAATTAATATTTCTATAAATTATTTTTTTATTTTTAAGTTAGGAAAAAATACAAAAAATGGTAAAAATAGGATTTGTAATAATTATAATAACAAAGTAATCAATATTATCAAAAATAAAGTCGCTCAGTAAGCAAGAGCGTTACCGCTACGCCACGGAACTATTGCTGCAACCGGTAAAAAGGTTCCTTCTACTTAAGTTACATACAGAACTTTGAGTTGAAATTTCTCAATAATAAAAACGAATGGCGTCTTGCCGCTTTATATATTTATTGAGGGGACCCTGCCCTACAATATATATAAAAGTGATGGAAATCTGTGATTCCCAAGTTTGACACTCCCCTTGTCAGACTTGAACCGCTCTTATATTCTTGCCCCCGGTGCCTGTCAGAGACTCCAGGACATCGAAGCCTCGTACCGACGGCTACCACGATCTTCGAGTGTGATGCTTCACACCTCAATTTGGCTACTCCTAGCGTGAGTACAAGCATTTTGTTACTTACTCGAGTCACCATAAACGCATCGAAGAAAAAAATCGTGATCGAAACTAAGAATTTAATGGTCAAACTTGAATCATTCAAATAAATAAAGTCAAAGCTTGACTCAAGGTAAATTTAAAAATAAATGACCGGAGATCGGCAGTACCTCCCACTATTGTTGAGACTGTAGAAAATGGACAATCCGTCACTTCTGAATCCCGGTTTGAAGAGAGATTATGGGATTTGACAAACCAAATGACTCAGCTTGTGAACAGGCTACAAGAAGCCACCGAACGTAATGATTTAACTGCAATGGGCAGATACCGTCTTGGTCTAGAGCAATTAAACGGAGAGAGGTTAACTGCGCGTCAACTTGCTCGCCGCGAAGATTTGCCTATAGAAGAGGTTACCCGTTTTATTCAATTGAGAAATCAAGAACGCCGTGAACACGACTTCATTCGTCGCAATAATGTAGAAATAAATCGAAACTCTGAAACAGTTCCGCGTCCCGAAGACACGCTTAAAAGCGTCACCAACCAAATGTTTCAGGAAATGCAACGACCGAATGACCAATTAACCGAAGAAAATCGTCAAGAGGAAGCTCTTACAAATAGTAATACCAATCGAGAAGCAATCAATAACTATTATCGCTTAACAGCTAACGATGATCCGAATGTTTCTAATATTTTGAGATCGCTCGGAAACCATACCGGAGCGATACCGCGAATTCGAGTAGATACCGCGCGTCTCGTTGAATCAGAGGTGGAAGGTCCTACTCAGATAGCTCCCTCAATCGTAACAAACCCACCACGTTACTCGGCATTATACGGGCTCGCTCAAAACCGATTTCTGCCACCGACACCGTGCATCAATGAGTTGGGCTCCCCAGCCAATTCAGGCTCGGACCATCAAGGTATAAATGCGATGCCAATACCGATCCTTTACCAAAATCGCTTATTAGAAAACGACCGATTCTCCACCGCGCGAGCCAATGTGAACCATGATATCTTGTCGGATACGGATTCGACACTGCAACGCGTTCTCGAGGAAAGCCGACGTTTATCACGGATGCCGAACGTACGCCTTACACCAAGGCCTAGTCCACAATGGCCTATTGGTCCGACGGATTACGAAATCCCACGAGGTACTGGTAGCAATACCCGTAGCAACGTCCCGCGTCGTCGTCTAGAACAGCAAGAAGAGGACGAACTTCGAAGAGCCTTGGAAATGTCTGCTCCTTTACCACATCGTCGTAGAAAGGACACTGTGACGTTTAGTATGACCCAGTTGCTGAGTGATCCCGAAGCTTTACGCCAACAGCTAGAGATGATGAGGAACATTAAGGAACTCGCTCGAAGAAACCAAACGAGAATTCAACTACCGGCAACTGCACCACCCCGAGACGTGCTTTCTCCTCGGAATCAAAGAGACCCAGGCCCGTATGCACGAACGGAAGCTTACTTGAACGGTGTCAGCCTACGCCCCGATGCTGCCGGAAGATACCCCGGAGAACCAAATCGCCCAGCGGACGAGCCCTACGCGATCCAAGATTTCCTACCCGCGTTTCAAGCCATCAAGATGATTGATTGCAGACGGAAAGCAGGCGAAGATGTACACGCTTGGATCATGCAAGTAAAAGCCGCCGATATGGTAGTTATGCCAACCCAACGTTTCCCGATTTGAGCATGATAATCAGCTTGAAGACGGGAGGAGCTCTTCAGAAGACCATCAACCAGAGGAGACCTCGTACAATCCCAACTTTACTTGAAGTCGTAAGATCAGCCGTCATTGTCGAGAAAAGTGCCACCACATTGGAAATGGAGCTTGGCAGAACAGGCCAAAAGGGCGACACTGTGGACGCCTACAATCTCAAATTCAATCAGATCTACCTAGATCTCGTAGCTGCCTTCTCGAATCAACAACTACGAGCGAACATCGATCCTAATCTTCAAGACCTCGAAAATGAAGTGTGCCAGTACTATCTGTACGGACTCAATCCGAGGATATTCCATCAAGCCAAAAACTGTCAGTACTTCAAGTTACTAGAAGCCCAGAAGGCCGCGAAAGAAGCCGAAGGCGAGGAATTGAATTTCCGAATTCATCAACAATAGTTGATGAACAGTAACGACACAGCCTCGAAACCCACGTTTTGGAACAAGTCCCAAATTTACGGGCCAGGCAGCGCATTAGATACGCGAAGATTCCAGGTACAACAAAGAACCTCGACGAACTCGCCAAGGTCAACTCCTCGACCACCAGCGTCTGTCCACCACCACGATGAAGCGGAACAAGATAAAGATAAAGAACTCCAGAGATGTGAATGCCACACTTGTAACACACATTGGACCGCCCATGAACAACAAGCAGTATGTCATAACTGCGGAACCAGAGGACACTACAGCCGGAACTGCTACGCCCCGCGCCGACCACAGAACGACCAACGCAAATTTTCAAAACGCCAGCCCCAAAGACAAACCGCCCAACGACCAAGTCATTGCACGTCAGAGGAACTCCAGTCAGAGGAAGAGGAAATAGAGGGACAGGAGGACGAACTAGAAGACAAGTGCCAACAGGGGCCCGTGTATGTTCAGTTTCACAGGGGCTACTACAGTGTGCTGTAATAAAATTTGGAGAAACAAAGCAAGGAGTAGCCCTTATGGTCGATACAGGTGCATCAATAAACCTCATAAAACGGAAGGTTATTTATCCATCCCATAAACAAATTTGTCCACTTATCAAACGCAAAATTTCCTTTAAAACTGGCAAAGCGCTAAATTCCGCGAATGAAATTGCTGTACTAACTCACACGGGACTAAAGGACGAATTCGTCATTATACCAGACGATTATCTGCCTGACGAAGTATATGGAATCATGGGAAACCCGTTTATGAGAACGCGAGATTTCCAGTTGAATGCCTCGACGCTCACACTGAAGAATAAGATACACCACCTTAGTAGCGACCGAAAAATTCGATTTAAACCAAATTCGGTGAACAAAATTGCCATCGATACCGACGAAAATAATCTCGATCTCATGTTATGCATGGTCTATAAAGACGGAATGCCTATGGAAAACATCCCGGTGCAGATTGTACACACGAACAATCATGGTACGGCTTATGGAATCATCACCACCGCTGAAGACGAAGATATCGAGCTCGGACTGGAGAACGTCCAAGTCCACCGAGTAAAGAGTATGTCAAACCCGGGTGTATGGCAACAACCACGTGATGAAAGAGAGCAGGCGCTCCAACATACTGTCGACTTGAAACACCTACCGGAGGAGTACCAGAAAGAAATTTGGAGTATTCTTCAGGATTTCAGCGATATCTTTGCCTTACAGGAGGAAGACATGGTCAATGGAACTTCAATGACTGAACATCGCATCGAGTTGTCAGATCCTCAACGCATTGTAAATGTGAAAAGTTTCCGTGCTCCACAGCTGCACCAGCAGGTGGTAAAAGAGGGAGTTGAGAAAATGCTGAAACAAGGAATAATAACGGAATCCGAGTCGCCATACAACTCGCCAGTTTGGGTTGTACCCAAAAAACCGGGCCCCGACGGAAAACCCAAGTATAGACTTTGGCATTTTGAATACCAACGAATGCCTTTCGGATTACAGAACGCTCCTGCGACCTTCCAATGCATAATGAACGGTGCCCTGAGAGGATTGAATCACAAGATCTGTTGTATCTACATTGATGACGTAATAATTTTTGGTGAAACGGAGGAAGAACACCATCGAAATGTAAGAACCGTATTTCAGCGTTTAAGACAATGGAACCTGAAACTCCAGCCAGAGAAGTGCGCCTTCATGAAGACTGAAGTGAGATACCTCGGATATGTCATCACTGACGAAGGGAGCAAACCAGATCCGGAAAAGACCAGAGCGATACAACAATTACCCGTTCCAGTCAACGTTAAGACGATTCGATCCTTCCTTGGTTTGACGGAGTATTACCGAAAGTTCATACAAAACTATTTAATGTTAGCGAAACCATTAACAAGGTTAACAAGAAAGGACACCCCATGGGATTGGTCAGCAGCCTGCCAAGAAGCCTTCGAAACCCTGAAAGAAAAGTTGGTTACACCACCGATACTTGTGAGATCAGATCCAGCTAAACAATACGTCGTAACCACCGACGCGTCAATTACAGCACGACAGAGAAGGAGATGCTTGCTGTTGTATGGGCCGTCAAGAGACTAAGAGTATATTTGCTCAATACACCAGATAAACCCTTCATCATCCGTACCGATCATCGTGCACTCGTATGGCTGAAAAATTGCGTAGACCCCAGTCAACGCCTGCTGCGTTGGAGACTAAGATTGGCGGAATACTCATTCCTGATAGAACATGTTTCGGGAAAAAGTAACGTAGTAGCGGATGAGTTATCTAGAGTCTTTCGCACAAAGGAAGAGATCTTCGGAAAACTCACTGAATTGGAAAAGGGACTATACGAAATCACACCGATTGATAGGAATCCCAAGTGGGTCCACCATATTGCCGCACGCCACATTGACATCGAGAGATTGTCACTCACAACAGGCAGAACAAAATCTCACATCAAACTGGTTCCCAACCGAAATCGAAAAGGGGAGGACGGCAAATGGGTGAAGATTACCCTAGAAGAAAAGGATGCCTCTGACAACACCCTGATTATACCAAAGAATCAGACTGATAGACGTGAGAAACTCAGAAACTACATTCATCCGAAAAGGTACGAAAAGATATACTTCTGGATTGACGCTAAGAAAACCACCAAAGAAGAAACCAATTCGATCGTCGAAGATCTCAAGAGGATACGTTAGGACTCAGGTGCAGACATATCATTTTGCTTGACAGGAAAGGATGTGCCTAACAAACAACAACAGAAAGAAATCATGGCCAGCGCTCACAACGACATCAATGGACACTTCGGCCTAGCAAAAACAATTGACCGAGTAAAAGAAACGGCCGTATGGTCACGTATGGAGAATGATATCAATTCCTTTATCCAGGCATGCCCACGTGTCAGATGTATAAAAAGGAAAGGATACAAATGAAATCACCCGCTATTCTTTTCGAAACCTTTGCTGAAAAACCTAATGATCAAATTTCAATAGATATCGTCGGACCTCTGGTCGAATCTTGGAATAAACACCGATATATCCTCACGATGCAGGATTCAATAACTAAATTCATTAAATGTGCCCCACTTGCGAACAAAACCGCGACAGAAGTTATCAAGGCTCTATCAGAGTACTGGATAGGTAACTTCGGGTGCCCCAAAGTAATCCTGACGGACATGGGAAAGGAGTTTTGTAACGAGCTGACCGATTCCTTTCTCGAACACTATAATATCAAACATATCACCACAACTGCATATCACCCGCAGTCGAACGGCTCTATAGAACGAATGCATAGTGTCTTGAAAGACTATATTCGAACTGCCTGCAAAGAGAGAGTACACACTTAGGACAAGGTTTTAACAGAAATGGCACGTGCCTATAACACTTCCGTTCATCAATCAACAGGTGAAACGCCTCACAACCTCATGTTGTGCCATGAAGCCAACAATCCTGACGGTTTCCGCGAAAACCGATTGGAAACCGTGATTAGTAAGAAAATGTTGTGGATACGAAAATGGGAGGAACGGTTCGAGAAAGCTCTGGTCTGGCTTACCAAATCCAGAGAGAAAAACCAAAAACAAGTGGACCGAGGAACACGACGACAAACCCCTTTATATCAAGTGGGGGATAAAGTAAAGATCAAGAACCATACGCGACAGAACGCCTTGGAAAGGATTTGGAATGGACCATTCGTCGTCTTCGAGATCAACGAACAAAAAGGAAATATCACTTACAAGAAAACCGCGGATGATTCCACAGCATCTTATTGGAAGACCCATCTGAATAACACCAAACCGTACTACGAATACGACACCGGACCAAGGGAAAACGATCCAATCCCTAGAATTAAACTGAAACGGGTTCAGGGTAACGATTGGATCTCCACGGAATAGAGTCTTGGTTTCTTTTGTTATAGGTGTAGCAGTCTATCCCTAGCCTACTTCGATGTCTTAGTTATCAATGGGACTTTACTCCAGGAGGAAGTGGGCAAAGTATATATGTACCAGGAAAGATGGAAGATATTCCAATCCATTGACGCAAGTGGGTTCACCAAACCATTACTCGACATCCACAACAAACTCGGAGGCCTCCAGACGATACGAGATACCTATCTGGACCATTGGAGCCCTGGTCAGCGATCCCTCGCCCAGTCCGCCCTGGACGCTTTAGATTTAGAATTTGCCCGTGCCTCGTCACACAAGAATATTTTGGAAGTCATTTCAGACTTGGGTGCGCCTATTTTTCAAATGACGCGGCGCCCCTCTAAATTAAGGGAATCTCAATCCCACGGAACCAAAACAAGTACTCCGAAAGCGCTCGGGTCGAGCGATGTTACTTACGAAGCCTCGCGCGAAGTTGGGGCGGTATTTGGAAAACATGTCCTTCTGACGGGCCTGGCAAATGAAATGTATCCCCTAAGGAAATCTTATCTCACGCCAAACATCAGACCGAAAAGAGGAATGTTTAACTTTTTAGGAACAATCCAAAAATCAATCTATGGAACTGATGTCGCGGATGATTTGGAAATAATTATTGTGAATCTAGCCTCACTAAAAAATGTAACGGACACTCTAAATCTTGTTGTAACCAAATCCTTGCACATCAATCAAGTCCAAATTAATATCTTGAATACAAATCAGCTCAAACTTAAGCACTCTTTGGAAACTGTATGGGGACAATTAGAATCATTAAAAATAAAAGGTAACGAAACACTTGCTTATCAGGAATACATGAAAGCTATAACTCTAAGTTTATTCGAAATTGAGGAACTGCAACGACTAATCGATCTGGTAATGACTGCCGTGCAATTAGGAAGGCATGGTATCATCGATAACGCCCTTTTTACTCCAAAGGAGCTTGTGACAGCTCTTCAAGCTTTCGACGCCAATGACAAAAAGACACTAATACCTATTAAGGAGGAAAATTACGAGAAGTTTATTAAAATAAGTGATTTAACTATAACTACAGATAAAGGCAAACTTATCTATATACTCACAGTGCCTTACTTAGAGAAGGAACCTTGGGTAATAATTCAGAATACCCCGGTGCCCGTAAGAATAAATCACACTTATGTAACGCTTAACCCAACATATGCTTTGAAATTAGTACGTAAGAATTTTATAAGAGAAGTCACATTTTCTCAATTGAAACAGATAACCGATTATTTCATTGGTGATTATCGTGATGTGGGACATCGCAACGATACTATTGAACTTTGTGAAAAAATAACTGATCCCATACCACGAGGATGCACCCTGAGTCGTTTTCTCGTCACAGATATTGCTTACATAAGAACGCAGGGATCGCAAATAATCTTACCTTTGATGCCAATTGAGGTAACCATAACATGCGCTTCAATGCAGACTTTTATCATTCAAATCACCAAGCCATCCCTGATAACCACGAATCAGAGCTGCGAACTTCAAACTTTGAAAACGCGAGTCAAATTAATCGTAGAACATATGACTCCTCAATTAACAGAAAAACATGCAGATACCATTTCCCCGTTAAACAAATTTGTAACAGGCCGGGAAATTGTATTGCATCACGTGATTAACTTGGATACCCTCAAGGATCAAGGACAAGCCATTTTAGACCTTGAGAGTGTCCTCGCGATTAACGAAGCGACCCTTCGGGTCAACAATACATAGGCTAACTTCAAAGGTATAGGGATCCCATCAATAGCTGCCATTTCTGGAACGATATCCGTCTTGTCTATTCTACTCTTGCTGTGGAAATTTGATATACCCACCTACATTTCGGCGTTCACCGGAAATTGTTGCCAAAGGAATCCCTCTGCTTTGGAAGTAGTAGAACGAAGGAAATTAGAACGCAAGATTGAGAAACAGGCTAAACGTAACAAAAGAATCCTACGAGAAATCAGAAGCCGTAGAGACGCGTCTTTGTCTTCGTCGGGGGATGTGATAGAGCTGGAACGTTTCTAATAAAATGTGACAGTTTTATATCCTCTCGTAGGAACATGCCGGGGATCATTTAAATGAGCACGAAATTCATCGTGCAGCGTAGCCGGCCTTGTGCGCTTCGCTTCCTTATCGGCAGCAGTGCTCAAATTACGCGATTATGCACTTTGTATGCACTGTCGCCGAGCCCGGCGAGAGGCCGTGTGAGCAGTCTCAATACTGCTTCCAGGCGTAACGCACGCCTAATTAAATTGTAATATAACGTTAACGCCCGCACTCACCATTTGTTGTTATCAATTATAACTCAATTCTCTGTTTGAATAAACATATAAATACAAATATAATCGTTGCGTAATATTCGCATGACATAAGGATCGACTTTCTTCAATTTAACTGGTACCAAGAACGGAGATAAGGGACTGCTGAATTAGCATCAGTAGCGCTCAGTCTGTAAATATCCCTCCTTTTAAGTTAAAACTACAACCAATAACTAGGATAAACCACTACCTTTGGAACCACCAAATTGAAATAGATGATTTATTAGGATGTATGAATGAATGTGTGAACATTGCATGTAAATATCTTTTGTTCATATCTTCAATGTGTAACCGACGAGATTGAGAATCGTCGGAACACCGTCGAAGAGCAAGAAGTAACGCTGACCATGTGGATTTGAGCGCCAGGAGGTCGCCCTCACCTCATTGGCTAATTGCCGTTGTGACTCATTACAAGTGAAGCTCCTTGGACCCTCGGGCCCAAGAAGCCGCGTCTTTCGTCTGTCAAGTTGCGAGGTGCGTGGACGTCCACCCGTATTAGCCTTTCTTAAGCAATACTAGCGTTCGGAAAATCTCAGTTGTGACCGGCCTAAAGTCTCGCGCTAATTTGTCGAATTCGAGCATTTAGTTATTCTGTGAGCTGCAAAAGACTGACTATCTTCTACGTTCCCATCTTTTCTGTGCTTCACTTGATCTCATCTTTTCGAGAATAGACATTTTTATGTCATTCCATTTTCTGTAATTAAATTGAGTTTTAAAGCGAATCAGGTAATTTTAAGTGCTGGTAATAATAACTACACCAGCGTTTTTAATAAATAATCTTTGGAATCATCTTTATCATATATCAAAATCAGCAAATTGACACTTTCAACTATAGCTTTCGATAGTAAGATATCATTCTAAATTCACAAAGACTAAGTGACCGACGTTCAACATCGTTCGATTCATCAACTCTTCCGAACTTGAGGTGAGGCACTGGTCCAGAATTCTACTGACGCAGACCGACACGATCCGACGGCTCTCAATCTCGTCGACGGATTCACCAAAAGATAAGTCTATCCGAGTGTTAATCTTCGAAATTGAACGAAGTCTTATTTCAACTTTACAATCAAAATTTACTTCAGTAATATTCATTTGGAAGCAAGTCTAGAATTGGTGGCTAGCTTCACTACCCTCAATTAAATCATACTTATTGTTTCCGAGATTTAACCAACAAGAATTAACAACAGGATATATAATTGATTTAAGATGATCTAAAAGGAGAGATACAATATCGAATAATTACGATCAGTTAGTTATAACCATCGTTCAGAGTAGATGTTCCTGGTACCGAATAATAATATCCTCTAAAATGGAATAACACATAATTGGCCAAAACCCGCAAACGGTCAAATTCATCAATTTGCAGCTTCTCTGCATTTGAATATAAATTCGTCCGTCGGCGTGGATCGTTATATGAACTCAAACGCTTTATAAATTGATACTTCCGGCTTTTATGTCATTATCACCATTCATTGTTAATAGACATTTCAATCACCAAATCATACAGAATATACCTCATCTTTTACCAGTTAAATCATATTGAACCATTTATTTTGAACGACCTTTTTCCCATTTTCATTATTATAAAGTTGCCTCAACAATTTAAACAAACCTCACAGACCTGTGCAGGACTATAGCAACACGATCCTACGAATTAACGGCTTATCGAGAGGTAGGTCTCTTCTTAGTTTTAATTTTCATTCATTGTCGTTATGTAGGAGCTTGATTATTTAATTAATCATTAACTACCACCGCTCAGTACACTCTCACCCCCACGTAACCATGCCCCAAATTATAATACATGAAGTAGATTAAATAGCATATTTTCAATGAATAATATTTCCATTTCAAATAATATGTAAGCAAATAATTGAAAAATATATAAAATTTTTTGAATGAGTACATTTATTTTTTAAAAATTCGAATGATGTGAAATATTTTTTTTCCTGAAATTTTTCTTTTTTTCAAAGTTACCTGAAAATTATAATATATAAATATATATACATATATATATCTGAATGAAACATAGATGATAAATTTCTTTCTCGTCCTCTTATTTAATAAAATTGCTTTAAAGATCGTGACGAATATTATTTTTGTGTGTTAGGGTTAAAGAATAAGTGAGATGAGGTTAGTCACCCTACGGCGCAGTTACTAACCTGAATAATTAGATATTGAGAGATAATAAAAGAGAAAGATATGATTGTTGGGCGCCAGACGCACATGCGTCAGAAAATAGATAATTAGAAAAAAAGGTAAAGCTAAAGGTAAAGGTAATAGACAAAGGTAAGGTCAGGTTCTACGACGGTTTTGCACAGCCTGCTCAGTATAGACAAGATAATTGTTGAGGGGTGGGGTTGAATCCAATACATAAAATAAGACACAGGCGAAGCAGAAAGAGTATCGAATATATTGGCTAAGAAGCGATAAATCTTCATAACAAGCAAACAACTGAAGAGGTTGAGATACAATTACGATGGGTGAGATTAATAATTTACAGTCAGATAAAAGTTAAGCGAGAGATTTAACAAATAACAGAACGTTTTCAAAATAAAGGAGAGATATGCGTAGGCTCGCGATACTATGATTCGAGGTAATAATTAACACGGTTTTATAATGAATAGGCAGAATAGAAAAAGATATACGGTACTTAAATTAGGTATTGATCAAGCAAACCATGAAATATGAGAAGCAATTATAAAGAAACATGCGAAATACAAAAATTGTAAAAGTTATCACATTACCAGAATTATCAGAGATATAACATAGGCAGGGAATTAATCATTACGAGATAAATTCAAGTAGAGAATTATTACAAATTATAGAAACTAACAGATAATACGTAGTCTCTAGTTTGCGGTAAGTGCGAGAAGAAAGAGCGATAGTGTTTGGTAGGGTAAAAGATAATTTCGGGATAAAGACAAATAATACTCGAGAGAATTATTACGCAACATACAACAAACCAAAGAGATTACGGACAACTACGATCAGCGGTATTAGCGAAGAAAATAATGAAAAATATGTTACTGGATACGTCGCAATACTCCAAAGTCAAAAGGACGACGAGCGGGACCGCGCGGCAATGTAAGATCGCTCGCACGTTACACTTACGAAGATGAATTAATCAAAGATAATACGTAAAGAAACAGTTATAAATTAATCAGAAAAAGTATAACGAATAGTGATGCTCAATAGCTAAGATAAGAATTGACAATTTAACAGAACACGCTGCTATACAGCGATATTAGACATTTAGGTATTCTAGAAGAGAAAGATAGCAAATAAATACAATAGTCACTGACAATGCGTAAGTAATAGTCAACCAGTCGCAAAGTTACTTGCAATAAGAAATAGAAAGGGACAAGATAAAAAATAGTAGAGAATAAGGTACGAGCCCAGGTGGCTCACGCAGACCAACTGCAAGAGAGAGAGAGAGAGAGAGATATAAAGATACAATATAATGCAAGTAATTTCGTGGCTTCACAAAATAGAAATGGAGTCTCACTCACGTAAAAAGAAGATAAAACAGGCACCGAAGATGCGGTAATAAAGCGAGAACTGAATCTATGGATAGCGATAATTATTCTGGGTACTACAAGAGCACGTCTTGATTGATGGAAAACTGAACGTAGAGTGTCGAGACGAGCGATGATCCTGATTTTCGTCGTGCTGCTGTCACTTGATTCTTTGTCAAATTTGCGTGATTCTAATTGGGCCAGCAGGTTGCGTAGGTCTGGTCTATAGGTAGGCGGCGATAATCCCTCGCCGCTTGTTTTTCTTCTTCGTCGACGATAGGTATCGAGGTATCGGGACATCGGAAGGTGGTCGGAGATGTTTACCCTCAGCTGTGCTACATCGTTGGTGAGAGGGAAGGTCGTACCGCTCATGTGTTGCGATATTGAGGTGTGCGACAATATTACGTCACCGATCTTTTGGACTTGCGACCGATCGTACTTCACTCCTTGCTTTACTGGTACTCCCCGTTGTAGCTATTTCGTTGGCGCTGCATCCCGGCCCTCGCTCATCGGAGCCCTCATGCCGGAACGATCTGGTGGTGATGGCCCTCGACCCGGATCCCCACACTAGATTCACCAGATCCACGTGGTCAGCATAGTCTAGCATATTTCACGCTACAGTCTTTCGATAGGACGGCTCATTAAGAGAAAACCGTCCTCTATTTGATAGACAACGACTTAGTAGATGTCGTGGTCCGTTTAGCTCCAGGCTGATAAGTATCGTCGACGGGAGGCTTTGTTGTGTTTTTGACGCACAGCCCTGTATGCCGTCGGGCGATGCATCCGAGCGGTAAAAGCATTGATTCGTGGTTCGGCTCCTGGCCGATAAGTCTTAAGTAGTTGGAGGTACTGTTTGTGCATCACGCACGACCCTGTTCACAACTGAGATAGGCATTCATCGGGAGTGGTTTCAGCGGTATTCGTTCGTCTGTAGTCGGTAGTGGTCGCTGTTGAGCTGGTACGTGACCCCTGTCAGGCAGTATCCTGGTATCTTGAAGCGGAAGTCTCGTAGATATATATATATATATATATATATATATATATATATATATATATATATATATATATATCTATTGTGACGTGGATTTCGTACCCCGTCACATGGTTCAATTATCGCACTTCCCTACGTACGGAATATCACTAAAAATAACGAAAGCACGTCTAAGGCCAATACTCCAAAACGAACGACGAGTTATCTTCAAGTAAAACTCAATTTATCAAGCTAATTCTATTCTATTTTCTAATTTTGTAATATATATATTATATATGTATATATAAATGATGAATTAAGATCTTTGAATATCAATGAAGGTAATGAAAGCAAATAATTGAATGATAAGAAAAAGGAATAATCTCAATAAATTATTTTTTTTGAAATAAAGGATAATCAATTTTCAAAAATTAAAAATATGAAATTGAATAATTGATTATTTATCTATCTGTATGTTCTCTTCAAACTTTTATATATGTATAATTTATATATATATACATTGATTTCATCAAATAAGAGGATGAGGAATAAATTCATTATTTATGTTTTGTATATATATATATATATATCAAAATGAAACATAAATAATGAATTAATTCCTCATCCTCTTATTTAATGGAATCAATGTATATATATATATATATAAATTATACATTGATATAATTGAACATAAATAAAGGTAATTCGATTCAATAATTAATTGACAAGAAAATAATTAATCTGAATAAATTATTTTTCCCAAATTAATGAATAATTAATTTCCAGAAATTGAAAATATGAAATCAAATAATCAATTATTCATCTATCTGTATGTTTTCTTTAAACTTTTCAATAAGTTCTAATCCATCGTATATATGCTCCAAATGACGATACATAAAGTACATTGAGTGGCATTTCTTCAATAAATGACATTCTCATTTTAAATAATATGTGAGCAAATAATCAAAGAATATATACGATTTCTTTGATAATGATATTTATTTTTCAAAAATTTGATGACGTGAAATATTTTTTTCTACCAAAAATTTTTCTTTTCTCAAAAGTTAATTGAAAATTATAATATGTATTAATATATTTAGAGTACATGTATGTATTATATATATATATATATACATATTATAATTTTCAATTAACTTTTGAAAAAAGAAAAATTTATATGTATCAGAATGAAACATGAATAATAAATTTCTTACTCATCCTCTTATTTAATAGAATAATTCATATATATATAAATTATACATTAATATAATTGAATATAAATGGAGGTAATTGAATTGAATAATTGGTGATGAAAAAAAACAATTACTCGCGAAAAATTTTCCATCTTAAATTGATGGATACTTAATTTTCAAAAATTAGGAATATGAAATTGAATGATTAATTATTCATCTATCCGTATGTTTTTTCAAACTTCTTGATAGGTTCTGATCCATTGTGTGGATGCTCCAAATCACAAAACATGAAGTACATTGAATGGCATTTTTTCAATGAATAATATTCTCATTCTAATTTTTATGTGAGCAAATAATCAAAAAATATATAAGATTTTCTTAATGATTATATTCATTTTTGAAAAATTTTATTATGTGTAATATTTTTTTTTCAGAAATTTTCCTTTGTTCAAAAGTGAATTGAAAACTATAATATATATACATAAATATCAGAATAAAACATGAATAATCAATTTCTTTCTCATTCTCTTATTCAATGAAATCAATTTATATGTACTGTAACGTGGCATTTCGTACCCTGTCACACGGTTTAATTATCGCACTTCCCCACATACGAATATCGCTGAAAATAACGAAAGCACGTCTGAGGCCCATACTCCAAAACTAACGACTAGTTATCTTTAAGTGAAATTCTCTTTATTAAGCTAATTCTATTCTGTTTTCTAATTTTGTGACGATCTACGAGAACCATCTACGAGACTTCCGCTTCAAGATACCAGGACACTGCCTGACAGGGGTCACGTACCAGCTCAACATCGATCACCACCGACTACAGACGAACGAATACCGCTGAAACCACTGCCGATGAATGCCTATCTAAGTTGTGAACAGGGTCGTGCGTGATGCACAAACAATACCTCTAACTATTTAAGACTTATCGGCCAGGAGCCGAACCACGAATCAATGCTTTTACCTTTCGGATGCATTGCCAGACGGCGTACAGGGCTGTGCGTCAAAAACACAACAAAGCCTCCCATCGACGATACTTATCAGCCTGGAGCTGAACCGACCATGACACCTACTAAGTCGTTGTCTATCAAATAGAGGACGGTTTTCTCTTCACGAACCGTCCTATCGAGGGCTGTGGCGTGGAATAGGCTAGACTATGCTGACCACGTGGATCTGGTGGATATAGTGCGAGGATCTGGGTCGAGGGCCATCACCACCAGATCGTTCCGGCATGAGGGCTTCAATGAGCGAGGGCCGGGATGCAGCGCCAACGAAATAGCTACAACGGGGAGTACCAGTAAAGCAAGGAGTGAAGTACAGTCGGTCGCAAGTCCAAAAGATCGGTGACGTAATATTGTCGCACACCTCAATATCGCAACACATGAGCGGTACGACCTCACCTCTCACCAACGATACCGCACAGCTGAGGGAAAACATCTCTGACCGCCTTCCGACGTCCCGATACCTCGATACCTGTCGTTGAGGAAGAAGAAAAACAAGCGGCGAGAGATTATCGCCGCCTATCCGTAGACCAGACCTACGTGACCTGCTGGTCTAATTAGAATATTGCGAATTCGAGGAAAAATCACATGACAGCAGCACGGCGAAAATCAGGATCATCGCTCGTGTCGACACTCTACGTTCAGCTTTCACTCTAAGAAGACGTGCTATCGCTATATCGTACCGCTATTACTATATCTACGTTCAGTTTTCACTCTAAGAAGACGCGTTATCGCTATATCGTACCGCTATTACTATCTCTTGTATCTCTCGTATCGTAGATTCAGTTTCTCGCTTTTGTTACCGCATCTTCGGTGCCTTCTCTATCTACTTTTTTACGTAAGTGAGGTTCCTTTTCTATTTTGTGAATCCGCGAAATTACTTGCAATGTATCGTATCTTTATCTCTCTCTCTCTCTCTCTTCCTTGCAGTTGGTCTGCGTGAGCCACCTGGGCTCGTACCTTATTCTCTATTATCTCTTATCTTGTCCCTTTCTATTTCTTATTGCAAGTAACTTCGCGACTGGTTGACTATCACTTACGCATTTTTAGTGACTATCGCTTTATTTTATTATCTTTCTCTTCTAGAATATCGAAATGTCTAATATCGCTGTATCGCAGCGTGTACTCTTAAATGATCAATTTTTATCTTAGCTATTGAGCATTACTAGTTCGCTATACTTTCTATGATCAATTCATATTTGTTTCTGTACCTATTACCTTCGATTAATTTATCTCAGTGAGTGTACCGCGTGAGCCATCTTACATCGCCGCGTGGTCCCGCTCGTCGTTCATTTGACATCGGAGTATTGCGCCGTATCGAATTACACCTTTTTCATTATTTTCTTCGCTAATATCGCTGATCGTAGTTGTCCGTAGTCTCTTTGGTTTGTCTTATGTTGCCTAATAATTCTCTTGAATATTATTTGTCTCATCTTAAATTATCTTTCACCGTACTGAACATTATCGCTCTTCCTTTTCGCAATTATCGCAAACTAGAGACTACGTATTATCTGTTATTTTCTATATCTTATAATAATTCTCCACTTGACCCGTTTCCTTGACTTTACCTTGTAATCCCCGTCTCTGTTATATTGCTGATAATTCTGGTAATGTGATACCTATTACAATTTTTGTATTTCGCATGTTTCTTATAATCGTTTCTCATATTTTATGGTTTACTTGATCAATGCTTAATTTAAGTACCGTATATCTTTTTCTGTTCTGCCCATTTATTATAAAATCGCATTAATTATTACCTCGAATCGTAGTATCGCGAGCCTACGCATATTTCTCGTTTATTCTGAAAATGTTCTGCTATCTGTTAAATCTCTCGCTTAACTTCACTCTGGCTGTAAATTAATTATCGCATCTATCTTAATTGTATCTCTGTCTCTTTAGTTACTTGCTTGTTATTAAAATTTTTCGCTTCTTAACCAAAATATTCGATACTATTTCTGCTTTACCTGTTTCTTATTTTATCTATTGGATTCAACCCCTCCCCTCTACCATTATCTTGTCTATACTGAGCAAGCTGTGCAAAACCGTCGTAGAACCTGACCTTACCTTTATCTATTACCTTCACCTTTACCTTTACCTTTTTTTCTAATTATCTATTTTCTGACGCATGTGTGTCTGACGCCCAACAATCATATCTTTCTCTTTTCTTATCTCCCTATATCTAATTATTCAGGTTAGTGACTGCGCCGTAGGGTAACCGAGCACGTTATTTTATAACCCTCGATAGAATAATATGTGCCCGTTACAATATATATATACTCGTATATGTCAGATTGCATGAAATTTAACTCACTGACTGCCGCATTGACACGGTTAAATACAGTTTTTATTGGATATACAGATCAATGGTATAATAGTCAGATATCGGTTTACTGATCTCAAACGTCTTCTCTCGGTCGTGGTCCCAAAAGAAGCGTCCAATGCCTCCTTTGTTTCCACTTCAAAAATCCCCGTCCCTCCGTCACGCAAGCCATTCATTGTTTTTACCCTCCACACCATCCGTAAGAGGCTGAGGCTGTTCCCAGAATGTACTCATAAGGCGCAACCTCTTCTGCAGCCATAGAGCCCGATCTCTTGGCTCCTCGCACTTGGGTTTGCAGAAGCATCGGCCGGAAATCGAGAACACTGTTTGGACGCAGCGCCGCTTGAAATTCACGAACTCCTTGGCGATGCGACACGGCTATACTGACTAGCATGTGTCCCGAGTGACAAATATTCATTTGTCCAATTTACTACTGAAACAATAAAACAGCATCGAACGAACTAACATTAGTTCTGTTTATGTATGTACTTTACATTTACATTGTACACACATATATCTATACTGTGTGTTGTATATTGACATTGAGGAAACAGAATCCAACTTCCACATATGTATCCTAATACCGAGTGAGTGTGTGAGAACGAAGAGTGTGTTTCTGAACAGAGCTAGTCGAAAACAAGATCGCAGGCATAGCGCCACGCCATGTCTGGTGTTGTCGTAAATCATTAATCATTAACTCCATATGTATTTCTATACAATAAATGTAGTATAGTATCTCTACAGAATTATTGGAGCCTCATTTTTCCCAACCATTCTAACAAGTTCACGTTCGGCTTTCCTGACCATTCAAGTCTGCCATCCTTCTTTGGCCAAATCTCAAACGGAAGTCCAAAAATCCCATATCCATGGCGCCAATTGCGCTGTAGGCATGCCTTATTCGCATCCGTACAATTTCCAACCATTGCCCTACACCTACAATAGCTCTGCAGGCATGCTCTAAGTATCCTCACATGTTCCAACTACTGCCTTTACTTACAATAGCTCTACAGGCATGCTCTAAGCATTCTCACATATTCCAACTACTGCCTTTACTTACAATAGCTCTGCAGGTATGCTTTGTGCATCCGTACAATTTCTAACTATTGCGACATGCTGAATCATTCTCAAGTTATATTTAGGCTTTGGGTTCGAGGTTTCTGGGTGATCAAGTCCAGCAAGCATCGAAAGCCAAAGTTGCACTTACGAATTGAAACAACGATAACCCATAGCGTGCCCTGCTCTTTTTCGGATTTGTACACATAAATCCGACTCAACCAGAACCACATGTTCTCTCCGAATTCTCAGCAGAATTCGAAAACCAAGAAAATCAAAAAAAAATGCACAACCACTTATTGTCCCGACCTACGTGGGCACAATCTCTCTGCAAACCCCATGTTTGCGTTCATGACCACAACTTTGGTGCCGCCACAATTTTACAAAAACCCACGAATCGCTACACGATTTTGTGGTCGTCTTCTTCACTTTCTGCGACACAGCTGTCCTGACTCGCCTCATCCCCTGGAACTGCGATCAGTTTATCATGAGATACCTTAATGCTACTGCGACCTCTCAATCCAGAGCCAATTTTTTGAACCAGATACCTATCGTTCGGAAGCACCGCAACGACTTCTACGGGACCGCGATATTTCGCGTCCAACTTCGTCTTTATCCTGTCATTGTTTCTCACCATTACAAAATCTCCAATTTTGAATGGCTTAACCGGTTTGTTCTTCCTATCGAACCTCTCTTTCTACTTCGTGGCTTCTGCTGTCATGCTACTTGTAGCCTCTGCCCTGAGTTCATGCAAATTATCGTTAACGGTTTCCACGCTACCATGCTTCACGCGTTCAATCTCAATTGCATTTATTTTTGTACCAAACAAAATCTCAGCGGGACTCTTCCCTGTTGTTTTGTGAACAGTCGAATTTATCGCAAGCTGCACTCTGCCTAACTCATTTTGCCATTTCTTTCCCTGAGCCTTGCTTACCGATAGCATATTCCTCATGGTCGACATGACCCTTTCAATCCGGCCGTTAGCTCCCGGCGTCCCTAAAGCTATTAGATGTAACACAATATTCTTTTCCTCACAAAATTTCTTAAATCGCGCATTTGTAAACCCTGAACCTTGGTCACAAATGATTCGTTTCGGTACCCCAAAAGTAAACGAGTGCTTCTCTATCTGACTAATTGCTGTTTCTGTATCCAGACCGTTTATCCAATTTAATGTCACAAATTTTGTGAATCCATCTATGATCACGAAAACGTATTCTTTTTTTTCTGAAGGACCTGATAGTTTACCCGATATATCTATGTGAATCGTATACCACGGAACATTATGTTTTTCTGAGAAAGAATTTCTTCTCTGCGTGCACGATGTAAGAAGACTGTAGTGTGTAGATGTTATGTTCACCCTTTTTGAATGCTTTGCTTCCGATGAGAAGCCCGTAAGACGGCAATGCTGTCTAATAAATGAGATGCGGGTGTGCAAACAATTAATCTACGAGAGAATTATTGTTGAAAAGATGTAAATTTGAAAAACTGGTGAATTTGAAAAATTAACGACGGAACCAGGAATCGAACCTGGTATTTAGAGATGCTTTACCGGAGACTTACTTCACTAGACCACCTAGCCGCCCTGACTCTGTTGTCGTTAATTTCTCTCATCACCAGTGAGTTCAAATTTGTTTTCCTGTGCCCGATTCATGTATGAGTAAGAATTTCTTTTCTGCATGCACGATGTAAGGAGACTGTAGTGTGTAGATGTTATGTTTACCCTTCTTGAATCCTTTGCTTCCGATGAGAAGCCTGTAAGACGGCAATGCCGTCTGATAAATGATATGCGGGTGGGCAAATCATTAATCTACGAGAGAATTATTGTTGAAAAGATGTAAATTTGAAAAACTGGTAAATTTGAAAAATTAACGACGGCGCCAGGAATCGAACCTGGTATCTAGAGATGCTTTTTGTTATGTTTTTTTATTGGATGCAACTGCGCTTGCATTGGTCTCGATACTGATTTGCAAGTTTGACATAAAATACAATTTTCTACAAATTTCTTAACCCGCTTTGACATATAAGGAAACCAGTAAAGTTCATACAACTTATTTAGAGTCTTTTCCCAGCCTAAATGGCAGATATTCGCGTGTACGTGGTGTATGAGTGACCATACCATCAGCCTTGGCACCACAGGTAACGTGATTTGCTTAGATTTTCTTTCTATCGTTCGCATTAAGATTTTGTCCTTAATTGAGTATGTCTTTGCGGTTTCCGACCCTTCCATTACCTCGCGATACAAAGTTTTTATTTCCTCGTCCTTCTGCTGTGCTACGATCAACCAATCATCTGCTAATTTGATTATTTTATTCACGTCGTCTTTGACTACTTGCAGTACACTCTTCTCTCCATGTGGATTTCTAGATAGAAAATCAGCGTGCTTCATACGTTCACCCGCGTGATATTCTATTTCAAATTCAAACGATTGCAAAAATGCCGACCAACAGTAAACTCGTGGCGTTAAATCTTTTTTAAGGCTTGCAGCCTTCGGTGAGTTACAATCCGTCACAACTAGAAATTTGCGTCCAACTAGGTACTGTCTAAAGTGCTTTATTGCATTTACAACTGCAAGGGTCTCGAGTTCATACGAATGATAACGAGTTTCAGCGTCTATGGTACGTTTGCTATAATAAGCGACCGGATGTTTTTCTTTGTCAATCCGTCGGAGTAATATAGCGCCATGCCCGAGGGCACTAGCGTCAGTATGCAGTTCGATCGGAAGATTAGGGTCGAATATTCGCAGCAACGGTTCTGATGTTAAATATTCAACGAGCTTGTTTCTAGCGTCGGTGTGTTCGTCTGTCCACGTTATCATCTTGGTGCTACCTGCACTAAGTTTATAGAGAGGAGCTGCTACCTGCGAGAATCTTGGTATAAATCTACGAAAATAAGATGCTAATCCTAACAATTGCCTTACCTGGGTCTGCGTTCGGGGGATGGGCGATTGTACCAGAGCTTCGATTTTTCGAAGGTTGGGCCTCAGCTCTCCATGCGACACAGTGTACCCCAGATAATCAATCTCAGTTTTCAAGAACTTACATTTCTTCAAATTGAACGAAAATCCATTCTCAGCTAATTTTGTCATTACGATTTTCAATCTATTTAGAGCTTCTTGTGCAGTTTTGCCTGGTATGAGAACATCGTCCAAATAAACAATCGTGAAAGAATATCTCAATTCTCCCAACGCGTTGTTAATTGATCTCTGATACACGAAAGGTGCATTCATCAGCCCGAACGGCATTGTTAAAAATTCGAACTGTCCATCGGGTGTAATAAACGCGAGTTTCTCGATCGAGTGTTTTTCTACGGGTATTTGATGGAACCCAGCTGTTATATCCAATGACGAAAAATAATGCGCACCGGACAAGCGATCTAATTGATCTTGAATCAACGGCAACGCATAACGATCCGCTACTGTGTTCGAATTTAACTCCCGAAAGTCCACGCATAATCTATCCGATCCATCCTTTTTCTTTACTAGGATTATTGGACTGGAAAATGGGCTTCTACTTTCCCGAACGATTCCTGCCTCGAGCATTTTATCAATCAGACCTCTTACAGTCTCCCGTTCTACAAGGCCCAATTTATAGGGTCTTCTCTGTACGATTTTATTTTCGTCTTTTAGCCTAATCTCAACGCTGCCAGATGTTACTCGAATCTTTGGAACTTCAACGCTCATATGTTTCGCATACAGCCTCAACAATTCTACAAGTGGTTCTCTCATTTCAACCACATCACAATCAACAGCATTGATATCAATCGTTGAGCTAATCGCGCCAACAAATTTTCCAGGTTTTGCAAATTTAACCATGGTTCCGTCCAACGTGACTGAGACACCATTTGCCAACAGCTCTTCTCCCAGAAATAATTTCGCGGGTAAACTTTTATCCGGTACCACATACAAATCAATTTCAACATTTATTCCATTCAGCTCGGCAAACACAGAGATCTTTTCACAACAATCTACGTATCCATTTCCAATACTCCTCAACCGTGTGAAGATTGATTTCCTTTTACCTGGCAACCTTTTTACCAAACTCTTAACTACAAGCGAACACTCAGAACCAGAATCAAAGATGAACGTCAATACCTTACCATCGGCCAGCCTCAAAGTATTCTCAGAAGAAGTCAAATTACATAGCCTTACTACCTTCTCATTCTTCTTAGGACAATGTGGGGCAATGTGTCCCTCTCCTTTGCAGCTGCAGCAGTTCACTAGTCTCCTAGAGTCCGAGCTTCTGCTGTCCGAACCCTTGCCCCTTGCATGGCTGCTTCTTTGTGACCGCGGGGCTGATCGGCAGTCGGCCCTGCGATGTCCATTCGTTCCGTAATTATAGCACTCGATGTCCAAACGATACGAGTTACCATCTCGCGGCACTGAAGTCTTAGTATGTGGACCAGGGGCTCCGATAAATGCACGCGGTCGATGATGGTCGGTCGTTCGTCCATCGTGGTACGACATCGCTTCCTGCAAACTTTTTGGCGATTCACGCACGAATACGTTGCGAACGAATCGGTTTTGCTCCGCATACGATGATCCTGCAAGTTGAGCGGCCGTTTCTTCAACCGTTTTCCTCTCATTGAGCCACGCTTTTACCTTTCTCCCTCTCTTCATGAAGTTCTCTAGCGTAAACTCAGCGTCCTCTGTCCACATCGTGTGTAGCTCCGACGCGACGTTCTTATTTTTTGCATACGCGCTTAAAAATTCAGCACGTATTCCGACCCAGGTTTTCCCTGAGGGATTCATATCCGTGAACCACTCAGCTGCTTCGCCCTTGAATGCTTTCGCCAAGTGCTGGACCACCTTATAATCATCGGAGCTATGTCGACGAATTCAGTCGTCAACCATTTCGCCCAACCGGTTGCGTCTGTTGTTTTCGCATCGAATTTGACGAGATCCATCGGAGCACGTTCTCGTCTAGAGAGCAACGCAAGAAGTCGCAGATTCTCCTCCTCCAATCTCGCTTCACGTCTTCTGCGCCTATTTTTCCTTCGCATTGAATCGTCAGATTCGTACTCGGACTCTGATGTCGTCGGGGACCGATTTGTTTTCCGACTTCGGGATTTTACATTGCTTGTCTCATGGTCAGTTACACCTACACTCTTTCCAGCGTCTCTCGCCACACTTGCACTCTGTTCACCGTTTCTTTCCATTGTTTTATCCAACGTAACCCACTAATACGGTTTACCTACAATCTATACCGCCCTCAAAACACAGTCGATTAAAAGTTCTGTATCCCACTTCTGATGTCAGATTGCACAAAATTTAACTCACTGACTGCCGCAGTGACACGGTTAAATACAGTTCTTATTGGATATGCAGATCAATGGTACAATAGTCAGATATCAGTTTACTGATCTAAAACGTCTTCGCTCGGTCGTGGTCCCAAAAGAAGTGTCCAAAGCCTCCTTTTTTTCCACTTCAATAATCCCCGTCCCTCCGTCACGCAAGCCATTCGTTGTTTTTACCCTCCACACTACCCGTAAGGGCGTGAGGCTGTTCCCAGAATGCATTCGTAAGGCGCAATCTCTTCTGCAGCCATAGAGCCCGATCCCTTGGCGCCTCGCACTTGGGTTTGCATAAGCATCGGCCGGAAATCGAGAACACTGTTTGGAAGCAGCGTCGCTTGAGAACCTCGAACTCCTTGGCGATGCGACATATCTATATTATGACGGGACGCCTGGCTAGCGTACCGGCACCTGGAGTTCAACGCGTGCCCCCAAATATTGTGCTTGGTAGTGACAAGCCCAAATCTCACTACACACTCGATGACCCCACCACATACCGGTAGACCAACCAAATTACACGATTTACCGTGCCCCTTCTTTATGGGACACGGCCAATCTCTATCCCCGAAAACCGCGAAACTAGACAATAAGAAAGTATAAAAGACGAGCGGAAATGTGGCTCGAGATCTATCATCTATTGTATCATACACCAAGGTAGATCAACGAATCGTCCAACGTGAGGACCTATCCGTGCATATATTGACGGAGCATCCCACGTCTACGAGGAGTCAGATATCGACACGACCCACGATCAGGAGACGTGGAGTCGTCCTTCCAGGACTCCTCAAACACTACTCCCCATCAAGGGGGGCATTCAACGTATTAAACATTTTATCTGTTTTAAATAAAAGTCCTTAGGTATTAGGGAGCCGTGTCTGAGTGAAGAACAGCATTCCGTCTCACCTCATGGCTCATATACGGTGATCGTCCCACAATCCTCTGACCCATAGGTAGGGCACTTGAACCTGTAGAGAGTCTCTGTCATTGCGACTGGATGTCTTGATACAGGTGACGGCATGTTCGCGTAGAATTCACTTTCATTTGACTACCACGCAAATAATATCCAGTCTTGCCATAGGGAAGCCGAACTATTATCCAAGCCATTCTGACTACCATTCTATCACGTAAATAATATTCTGTCTTAGTACTAACTAAACGAATCATTATCAATATCGAAACCGACTTGTCAACGACGATCCCGCATTGTCGAATACCGTCCTTCTGACCACCACGCTATCACGCAAATAATATTCAGTCTTGCTGTAGGTAAACCGAATTATTATCAAATTAAATAAGAAAGAGCTATTCCTTCCTAAATTACCACAAATTTATTACAGATCACAAGGAAAATAAATTCAAAACCTCACATCCTGTCTCTCATCCTGCCCCCCGAGAACGAAACATTCACTAGTTATTTAAACACTTCCTTTCTGGAAACAAATTTTTCGCATCACGAGTCAACCATTCATAGCGTTTGATCTGTGCGTGCTTTACACACACAGATCAAGTTTGACCCTCAACCGTTTACACGGCCTGTGATGATGGGTTTATTCCACTCGTGCCATTGCACGTGAGGGTGAGGAAACAACTTCTGAGGCTATCTCGAAAACCAAGTTGAAAGGGTCAAACTGTTCAAGCTCTTTCAGAAGTTCATCAAATAATCATCACGTAATCATTCTTCACCTTCCTCTCAAGTCCAGAGACCAAATCCTGCAGCTCTATCCAAGAGACAGGAAATTCGTAAAATTAATATAACATTCGAGCTTGCGCGAAATCTCCACGTCACCTCACATATACGTATGACATATATATTATGACGAAATTCAGCCCGCGAACAAACTCGAAACGTTTTAATATACATATGAAAATCAAACATAGATAATGAATTTCTTCCTTATCCGCTCATTTAATGAGATATGTTTTTGTGTTTTCTTTGAACTTTTTATTAAGTTATAATCCATTGTATAGATGCTCTAAATTACAATACATAAAGTACATTAAATGGCATTTTTCCAATGAATAATATTTTTATTTCAATTATCATGTGAGCAAATAATCAAAAAATATATCAGATTTTCTTCATGATCATATTTATTTTCGAAAAATTTAATGATGTAAAATATTTTTTTTTTCAAAAATTTTTCTTTTTTCAAAAGTTAATTGAAAATTATAATATATATACATGAATGAATATATATGTATCAAAATGAAACATAAATAATGAATTTCTTTCTCATTCTCTTATTTATTGAAATCGATTTATATATAGATATATATACAGGGTGTCCGTAAATTGCCTCCCACGGACTAGCCAGCATGATACCTCGTTAAAATCCAACCGAGAATTTCTTTTCCGGAAGCTCGTCCGACGCATAGTTTTTGAATTATAAGCGATAGCGCTAGGCCAATCAGAGTGCACCATTTCATCTAGATTTGCCGCCACGGAAATTGCTGTTTTGTTCGGCTGGGTGAATTATTATTATTCGTTTACAAATTGAATATCGGCACCTCCCCTCTCTCCCTGTTGTACCCCTTCTCGGGCGCTGACCTCGGTATTGTTGCCGCGGACACGCTGCCGGCCGCACATTCATGGGCGCACACTTGTGTGAGTAAACAGAAGCGCATCCTCAAGCATAAGGGGTACATCAGCGAGAGAGGGGAGGTGCCGATATTTAATTCGTAAACGAATAATAATAATTTACCGAGTCGAACAAAACAGCAATTTCCGTGGCGGCAAATCTAAATGAAATGGTGCACTCTGATTGGCCTAGCGCTATCGCTTATAATTCAAAAACTATGCGTCGGACGAGCTTCAGAAAAAGAAATTCTCGGTTGGATTTTAACGAGGTATCATGCTGGCTAGTCCGTGGAAGGCAATTTAGGGACACCCTGTATATATACTAGGGGCTTCGCCCCTGCGCGCTTCGCGCGCCAATCCCGTCTCGGCGCTGCGCGCCTCACTATTTCCTTACGCATTGTCTAGTAGACAGGCGAATTCCTTGATATTGATTTGATGACAGGTCTGCACTTGCTGTCCACTTCAATTCCTTCTGTGCTTACTTTTCTGTTTTTCATCAATCTAAGCTTCCATTCGTTGGTTGGAAATTGGTGATTCTTCTCTATTGATATCGATCTATCTCCTTGACTTGCTGAATTATTTCTGCTACCGCTCTGCCCGTTATTCTCCAAAATCACCTTCTTTACATTATTTTTTTCTCTATATTTGTGTTGCTGTTCACTCCGCAAAACACCTCTTTCTCTTGTGGTTAACATAGATCCTGGTCGTCCTCTTGCCTGGTTATAGGAATATTTGTTTATTATTATTCTCTGGATTATTTGGTTATTCGCACTTACAATTTTATTTTCCTTTTTCTTTTGTGATACGTCCGACCATCCACCGTCTCCATCGCCTTGTCTGCTGTTTGAAACTCCTCCTTTCTGTTCGTTGGTTGAAAAGCCAGTATGATTTTTTTCGTTCGCTTTCGTATATTTTCGCTGCTGTTCTCGTCGTCTAATTTTTTGCTCTTCTATGTCCATCACATTGGTTGGTCGTCCTCTTGATTTATTTTCCAAATCAATAATCACAATCAATTCTTCTAATTCTTCGACACCCTTCGTTGAATTATTTTTACTACCGCTCTGCCGGTTATTCTCCAAAATCACCTTCTTTATATCATTTTTTTCTCTATATTTGCGTTGCTGTTCATTCCGCAAAACACCTCTTTCTCTTGTGGTCAACATCGATCCTGGTCGTCCTCTTACCTGGTTATACGAATATTTGATGGATATTATTCTATGGCTTATTTGGTTCTTTGCACTTACAATTTTATTTTCCTCTTTCTTTTGTGATACTTCCGACCATCCACCATCTTCATCGCCTTGTCTGCTGCTTGAAACTCCTCCTTTCTCCATTGCCAACGTAAATCCTGGCTGTCGTTTTGACTGTTTAGTGATATATTTAGATTTACTATTATTTGATTGTTACTTTTCATACTTATTACTCACTATCTGGATTTTATTTTGGTCTGCAAGACATCAAAGTGTCCACTGTCTCCCTCGCCGGTGAAGAGTAGCGAGAATTGTGTTTCATTTTGTGATCCGATCCGGTGTGAATGAATTTGTTCTTCGCGATACACGATTAAACATATCTTAAAAATGTCCGCAGCTGCAGCTAATTCTGCTTCTTCACCGTATATTCGATTTTTATTCATAAGTATGCGATTTGTAATCACCAGGTGATCTAATCACAGCACCGTTTGACTCATTACCTGTAATAAAATCCGAAAATGTAGACCAATTATCCATTATATTTGAAGCGATACTCAGTCTCACCTCTGCGTGTCGATCTTGAGTGCCGTATACACAATACGCCAACGCGCGAAAAAGACAATTCCTGTCGGGAATCATCTTGATAATTTTCGTTTGCATGTTCATTTTTTGCGCGTCAGAAACAGATAACTATAAAGAAATTTGTCAAAGACTGTCATAAACAGCCGACGACAGCTGTCAAAGGGTTTGCTAGATGCTTTTTGTTTTGTTTTCGGGATCTCAACCCACCGCCAACTTCGTGCGTATACTATTGTTATTATAATCTTTTCTTATACTATTGTTATTATAGTCTTTTTTCACTATTCTTATTATAATCTTCTTCTACCTGTTCATTCGTTTGAAACTTTTTTTTTAGATATATATATATAAATTATACATTACTATAATTTGATATAAATGGAGGTGATTAAATTAAATAATTCAATAATAGAAAAAATAAATAATCCAAATGTATTATTTTCTTGAAATAATGGATTGTTACGGGGTAGATTGCGTAGGCTTCGATGAGCGGTAATCAGAGCCTACTCCACGCCCAGCCAAGGTGTTATTTGGCTATTGTAGGGTCCGTTCACGTCGACTATGCACTCGCGTGCTACTACTCCCAATGCAGGAAGTAAATGGAATAGAAAGGGATCGGTATTAAGGGAAGGTAAACGATTTAAAGTATATGATTGTTGATTAGTGGTCAATGCAACGGAGTCGGACAAGGGAAAGAGGTATGGTCTTGGTTTAGAGGGATAGGTGTCTTGCTTGAGCGCTGGGGTGGACCTGCCTGGTTTTGCGGGATGTAGCAGGCAAGCTAGCCGCGAGTTACAGGAGAACCTGCTGACTCGCGAACGATAAGAGTAGACTACAGATCGTAAGGTAACTAAGAGCGTGGGAAAGGAATATAAAGTCTGGAGGACGTAACAGGATGATCAATCTTCAAAAATTGAAAATATAAAATCAAATAATTAATTATTTATCCATCTGTATGTTCTCTTCAAACTTCTCAATAAGTTCTAATCCATTGTATAGATGCTCTAAATTACAATACATGAAGTACATTGAATGACATTTTTTCTGGTGAATAATATCCTCATTTTAAATAATATTTTAGCAAATAATCAAAAAATATATAAAATTTTTTCAATAATCATATTCATTTTTTTGAAATTTAATTGATGTGAAATATTTTTTTTTCGGAAATTTTTTCTTTTCAAATTAATGGAAAATCACAATATTTACTATTATAATATATATATAACTTCATTAACTGAGAGGATAAGGAAGAAATATATTATTTCTGTTATTTTGATATATATACATATCAAAATAAAACATAAATAATGAATTGATTCCTCATCCTCTTATTTAATGAAATCAATGTATATATATATGAATTATACATTGATATAATTCAACATAAATAAAGGTAATTCGATTCAATAATCAATTGACAAAAAAATAATTAATCTGAATAAATTATTTTTCCCAAATTAATGAATAATCAATTTTCAGAAATTAAAAACACGAAATCAAATAATTGATTATTTATCTGGCTGTATGTTTTCTTCAAACTTTTTAATAAGTTCTAATCCATTGTATATATTCTCCAAATTGCAATACATAAAGTACATTGAATGGTATTTCTTCAATGAATGATATTTTCATTCCAAATAATATGTGAGCAGATGATTAAAAAATATATAAAATTTTTTTAATAATTATATTCATGTTTCGGAAATTCGATAATGTGAATCATTCTTTTATCCCAAAATTCTTCTTTTCTCAAAAGTTAATTGGAAATTATAATGTGTATATATATATATATATATATATATATATTGTAACGTGGCAGTTTTACTGCGCGTTCCCCACGGCTCCCCGAACTCTAGACGGACCACAGACTTAGGGAGCACGCGGAGTAGACCGCGGCTCATTTCGAAAAAGAGCGCCAGGACAACAGTCACGCATCCGAGACTCTAAGAGGGGACCATCGCCGGTTTAGCAAATAAGATTTTTCAGGATTTTTGTTTATTTTTTTTTTGGGTGGCGAGTAAATGCGGCTTCGGACAGGGGATCGGCAGCAAGTCAGAACGACGTTACTGGATGGCAATCGCGGCGGATCGCGACGAAAGGAGGGCCTCGCACGAGGCTACGGAGAGAGCGTCAACGGAGAGCTCTGCCGCGAGGGAACCCAAGGCGGACGAGATTCCCGTTGGTGGCCGGCGAGCCGTAGCCCCCCCCTCCGTCGCCCAACTGACGACAGGTACCCTCGCGAAGTCATCACCACGCCACTGCCAAGCTACGGGGTACACGAGACTGGTCAGCCAATCAACACCCCGCGACAGCGGAATTCAACGATAGCGATACGCTAGATTGTAAAAATTGCGTAACGAGAACCCCAATGCGAGCGGGAAAATTTTGACTATGGATGGCGCCTATGTTCGGGGCATGTTCGAATTGCGGCTCCGATTAGCAGGACTCGTCACTTGAGTCCTGGCGACAGTTAGCGACAGTTGCGTGGCGAGAAAGTTAGAAAAAAAAAAGAGAAAAGATACTGTGTGTGTGATGGCTGAGACGGGAGTAGGAGAATTCCTAGTGTGGCTGCGGAGCGGTAAGCGCTTATAATTCTTTGCGGGCATATTTCGAGCGCAAGTTAAATTGGCACACCGATAAACGGTCGGCCCACGTAATCTTAGAGTTAGAGTAGCGCTCGAAATCTGTTTGCCGATCTCCTTGAGGATGACCGTAGCCTGAGTTTTCGGGATAACGCGTAGAGTCAAGGGGATCCCTGTAAAGTCTCGCGTCGAGTCACGGTTTCGCGTGGGGAACAATTTCGGAGTGAAATTGAGTGCGGCCAAATTCCGCTGCATAGGGTCTCGTCGAGTCTGCGTACGAAAAAGGGGTGGTGAACGTTGAGGGAATAGAGACTACGACTGGAGCTCGGATGCGTCATAATACGCTATACACTCGCGCGATTAGAAAAGCTTCCTAGAGTGATTAATTTGGTCGCGATTAGCGCGTCGAGGCACGTCTTTTGATTTAGTTTATGAATTATGGTGCATCAGCAAGGTGGCGACTAGCGCCTGTAGAAATAGGATACCAGCTAGATTTAATCAGAATTGCGATTAGCGTGTCGCGTATGATCTAGATTACGTTTGTTTAGCGGTTTATAATTAAGTGACGAGTAGCGTCGTAGTTGAGGCCGATCGCGAGCAGCGCATCGAGTCCGATTGTGTTTTTGGTTTTTGCGAGTTAGGGTTATTATTAAGACGGCGACTAGCGCCCGTAGGCCGTAGAGGTCTCCTAGATTTATTCATTTTTTTTTATTATTTGGTTTGTTTCTCCCTTGCTTATTTCTTTTGGATTAAATTTAAACCTTTGTATTTGGAATCGCGAAGGACGACCTGCGCAGTCGTATGAGTATTTTTATTTTTATTTTTATTTTTTTTGTAATATCGCTGACGAGAAATATATTATTGGAATTTTATAGTGAATTGGCCAAACCACGCGTTGGCTTACTTGTGTTACATCTCTCTCTACCCAAAAATTACCCCTCCCCTCTCCGCGGTACTGAGCTATCGAGTATATGGTCGCGGTATCTCGCATTACCGATCTCGAGGCGTGTTAATCACGCCAGGCGCCCAACAGATTTCGCGATATTGTTTTAGGGCCAGGGTACATCGTGGACGCCGATTTATTGTGCACGACGTAAGTCTCGGTCATTTTCTCCGAGTGACCGAAGATCGGTAAAAATCCACGTCACAATGTATATATATACATATACATATCAGGATAAACTATAAATAATAAATTTCTTACTCATTCTCTTATGTAATAAAATTAATTTGTATATATATGAATGATACATCAATATAATTAAATACAAATGGAGGTAATTGAATTGAATAATTGATGATGAAAAAAAAACAAATAATCTCGATAAATTTTTTATCTTAAATTGATGGATACTTAATTTTTGAAAATTCAAAATATGTAATTGAATGATTGATTGTTTATTTATCTGTATGATTTCTTCAAACTTCTCAATAGGTTCTAATCCATTGTATAGATGCTACAAATTACAATACATGGAGTACATTGAATGGCATCTTTTTAATAAATGATATTCTTATTCTAATTATCATGTGAGCAAATAATCAGAAAACATATAAGATTTTCTTGATGATTATATTCATTTTTGGAAAATTTTATCATGTGAGATATTTTTTTTTTTTCAAAAATTTTCCTGTCTTTAAAAGTGAATTAAAAATTATAAAATGTATATATATATATATATATATATATATATATATATATATATATATATATATATATATATGTATATATATATATGTATATGGGCTATTCCGCGTCAACCGGATCAGTCATCTCTCAGATATTTTTTTAATTTGGCATGTGGATTGTGTAAGGGGAGTTAGATTTTTGTGCCAAAGCGCGAATCTCATAATGCAAAATTCGATTTTTTATTAACAATAACAAATTAGACTCCCATTTTTTTCAAAAATTCATAACTTCGGCAACAAATTAGATACAATTTTTTTTTTTTTTTCAAATTACGCGGAAAGCTCCATAGAATTTGAAAAAAAATACGAAATGGTAAAAAAAAGTTGTTATCAATTGTTTATTTAACAATTAATTTTTCAAAGATTTTTAAAACAGTGACCGACACGATCAAAAAATTTTTTTAAAATTCTGACATGTTCCTTGAACTGTACTACAACCTGTGAATTAATTCCAGAGGGGTGTTTTTCTTCGTTTTCGAGTAAAAAATCATTAAAGGTGTCGATGCGCATGAAATTGCGGCGCGTCGAGTCTCTACGTAATGGCGGGCGGCCGGTTGCCGTCCACCGCTACCCCGCGGCGGCGTCGCGGCGTTATTTTAGAGTCATTTTCACGATGTAGGACATGATTGAAAAATCTGAAAAAAATACTGTACCTTCACAAGGCCTGCTCAAAGCGATAAGTGAAGTTTCAAGAATGTGTTTTTCACCGTTTTTTTATTACAGAGATTCGAAATTTGTTATGACGCATTATGATTCAAACATGAATTACGAACACAGGTCAAGTGTTGTTCCAGGATATGGAATACCTGCACCTGTGCATGCGTCACCTAAATCCTTCACTATCCAGGTAGTCCAGGTAGGGTCACCACCTCGATTCCGCGAAGGGGTCATTTGGCTAAAGTCAGGTACATTGAATTGCACCTGCATTATGTTAGCCCCATTGGTGGAATTCAAGCAATTAGAAGAGTCGTTGGGTGGGTGAAGCACTATATTCCAGGATATGGAATACGTCCACCTGTGCATGCGTCACCTAAATCCTTCATTATCCAGGTAGTCCGGGTCACCACCTCGATTCCGCGAAGGGGTCATTTGGCTAAAGTCAGGTACATTGAAATGCACCTTCATTATGTTAGCCCCATTGGTGGAATTCAACCAATCAGAAGAGTTGTTGGGTGGGTGAAGCACTATTCTGAACGAGTATAAATTTCGAGCATTTCAAAATGCATAACATTCAATCGAATACCAGTGTAGCGATCAGTGCAATACATCGTCTCATTCTTCACACAAGTAATTCATTTCTGAAAGCAATGTCTACAACAGATGTGAAACGGTGCTGTAATCCTTTCCAAAGAGTTGGCCATAATTGGGTGCGAAATTTGGTAAAGCCAGTGACACCAGCATTACGGAAAAAGTTTCCGGACCTAGGAGAATATGTGTGCATGGATTGTCGAATAAAATTGTACAAATGCAACACAATTACTCCATCTGATAAAAACGAGGTAAGTGATATGAATCATAATTATGCGAGTGGTGACGATCTTGTTTCACCTTCACCAATTAGTGAACAGAGCAGTGTGGAAATGTTTCTTGAGAATGATATCGGGCAAGAATTGTTGTGTGATGTGAAAGAATTGTTTATCAACGCGAAGTGTGTCGCGGACAAAATTAAATATCTCACAATGACTCCTCGTAGTTGGTCCATCAGAGAATTGGAGTTACAATTTGATTGTTCATATAGAATGGCTCGTAAAGCTAAAATATTGCAAAGTGAGCGTGGATTTGGATCCTCCCCAGATCCAAGACCATCTCGCACTCTTTGTGATGATGTTGTCTCTCATGTAGTGGAATTTTACTGTTCTGATGAAATAAGTCGGATCATGCCTGGTCAGAAAGATTTTGTCACTCTTCGCGATGTGGATGGTTCAAAACATCAAGTCCAAAAACGACTTGTTTTGTGTGATCTGAAGGAAGCTTACGCCGCGTTCAAGCAACAGCATCCGAATGATAAAATTGGATTTACAAAATTCGCGGAACTCCGCCCAAAGCAGTGTATTTTAGCTGGACCAACAGGAACACATACAGTTTGTGTTTGCAAAATTCACCAGAATGTGAAACTTATGTTGGTGGCGGTTAGCTCAATTTGTCAGACATTCAAAAGAACGTACCACGATTTGATAAAACAGATATCGTGTGACTCTCCAAATCCTTTGTGCTATCTCGGTGATTGTAGTAGTTGTCCAAGTTTTGATATGGTTACACACGAAATGGAAAGTTTATTCGACGATAATTTCGTAGAAAGTATTAGCTACAAACGGTGGACTCATACGGATCGATCTGTTTTAGAAACGATCACGCAAGAAACGGAAACGTTCCTCGAGACGCTAAAGGAACAGACGATAGCCCTCAAGAAACATGATTTCATTGCTAAACAGCAAAGTGCATATTTGAAAGACAGAAAACATCGTCTACAACCAGGGGAGTTCTTAGTTTTGGGTGACTTTGCTGAAAACTATGCATTTGTTGTTCAAGATGAAATTCAAAGCTTCCACTGGAATAACAATCAAGCTACCATCCATCCTTTTGTTGTGTATTATGTTGAAAATGAGGACTTAAAGCATAAAAGCTTCGTTATCATATCAGAAAATCTACAACATAATACAGTCGCGGTCCATCTGTTTCAGAAGAAACTAATCGGTAAGCTTTTTGAGTTCTTCGGTAGTGAAGTTATCAAGAAAATGATTTATTTTACTGACGGTGCTAGTGCACAATATAAAAATAAAAGCAACTTCATTAATTTGACTCATCATTTTGACGACTTCAATGTCGAGGCTGAATGGCATTTCTTTGCAACGTCACATGGAAAAAGTCCATGTGATGGCATTGGTGGAACTGTGAAAAGATTTGCTGCACGTGCAAGCCTACAGCGGCCCAATGAAAATCTTATTTTGACTCCAAGGCAATTATTCGAATGGAGTGTGAGTGCATTAAAAAATATCGCATTTGACTTCTGCAGCAACAGCGAACACGAAGAACATGAAAAATTATTGAAGCCGCGATTGAACCAAGCAATAACGGTTGAAGGCACTCGACGATTCCATTCATTTTTACCTCTATCTATAAAAACTGTAGAATGTAGGGTTTACTCTTCCTCTGATGAGTCATTTACCCGTAAATCTATGCGCTAAGATAGCCATGTAAGTTATGACGAAAACCTTTGCTCACATTTCTAAGTTTAATGCCCAGTTTGATCAAAGATTAATAGATTGTATCCATAGAATAAGCGATTTATTTGTATGAAATATATAATTGTAAGTGCGTTCATTTCGCAGCTTCCACATATCTTCGGGGGTGATTATAAGTACTAAAATAAGTAGCAAGTTATGTAATTATTATCATTTATGTGCACTCTCATGGTGCGTAACTGTTATTTTGAATCTCTGTAATAAAAAAACGGTGAAAAACACATTCTTGAAACTTCACTTATCGCTTTGAGCAGGCCTTGTGAAGGTACAGTATTTTTTTCAGATTTTTCAATCATGTCCTACATCGTGAAAATGACTCTAAAATAACGCCGCGACGCCGCCGCGGGGTAGCGGTGGACGGCAACCGGCCGCCCGCCATTACGTAGAGACTCGACGCGCCGCAATTTCATGCGCATCGACACCTTTAATGATTTTTTACTCGAAAACGAAGAAAAACACCCCTCTGGAATTAATTCACAGGTTGTAGTACAGTTCAAGGAACATGTCAGAATTTTAAAAAAATTTTTTGATCGTGTCGGTCACTGTTTTAAAAATCTTTGAAAAATTAATTGTTAAATAAACAATTGATAACAACTTTTTTTTACCATTTCGTATTTTTTTTTAAATTCTATGGAGCTTTCCGCGTAATTTGAAAAAAAAAAAAAAATTGTATCTAATTTGTTGCCGAAGTTATGAATTTTTGAAAAAAATGGGAGTCTAATTTGTTATTGTTAATAAAAAATCGAATTTTGCATTATGAGATTCGCGCTTTGGCACAAAAATCTAACTCCCCTTACACAATCCACATGCCAAATTAAAAAAATATCTGAGAGATGACTGATCCGGTTGACGCGGAATAGCCCATATATATATATATACATCAGAATGAAACATAAATGATCAACTTTTTCCTTATCCTCTTATTTAATGAAATTGATTCATATATACTGTGACGTAGTATTTCGTACACCGTCACATGGTTTAATTATCGCACTTACCTACGTACGAATATCGCTAAGAATAACGAAAGCACGTCTGAGGCCAATAATCCAAAAGGAACGACTAGTTATTTTCAAGTGAAATTCTCTTTATCAAGCTAATTCTATTCTATTTCCTGATATTGTAACGCGCTTCGAGAGCCATCTACGAGACTTCCGCTTCAAGATACCAGGATACTGCCTGACAGGGGTCACGTACCAGCTCAACAGCGACCACCATCGACTACAGACGAACGAATACCGCTGAAACCACTCCCGATGAATGCCTATCTCAATTGTGAACAGGGTCGTGCGTGATGCACAAACAGTACTTTCAACTATTTAAGACTTATCGGCCAGGAGCCGAACCACGAATCAATGCTTTTACCTCTCGGATGCATCGCCAGACGGTGTACAGGGCTGTGCGTCAAAAACACAACAAAACTACCCGTCGACGATACTTATCAGCCTGGAGCTGAACCAACCACGACATCTACTACGCATGTGCGTCTGGCGCCCAACAATCATATCTTTCTCTCTTGGTACATCTATATATATCTTAATATATCTATAATATATCTCTCAATATCTAATTATTCAGGTCAGTAACTGCGTCATAGGGTGACCAATCTAATCACACTTATTCTTC
This sequence comes from Neodiprion lecontei, assembly GCF_021901455.1. Classification (NCBI taxonomy): domain Eukaryota; kingdom Metazoa; phylum Arthropoda; class Insecta; order Hymenoptera; family Diprionidae; genus Neodiprion; species Neodiprion lecontei. Next base: position 17,077,523 of record NC_060260.1, read on the forward strand.
TACCCTCACAAACAAAATTAACGATATTGGTTAGAAAATGTTGCCCAACGTGGGGCCACGCCAATAAAGAGGGAGTATCTCATTCAATTGTGAAAGCAAATTCTATCTTATATCGCCAAAGCTCCAGAGAAAAGAAAGAGACCGAACACGAACTCACAAGCCCCAAAAATCAGTAAAAATGCGAGGAACTCAGACAATTGGGCAGCGAATTTGAAATAATTTATTGCCGCACCCGTCATTGGATATCAACCTAATTTTGAATATTATAATTGAACATCGTGACTGAGAACAGCATGAATATCGCTCAATTAAAAATATCGAAAACTTATAACTGTTAAATATCGCACGGCTTAACCGCCACCAATAAAGAAAATTTGAAAACTTTCAATATCGCACGGCTCAACTGCCATAAAAATCGCAGGCATGAAACCACTTCGATACTGCACAGATTAACCGACGTACCTCTTGAATAATAACAATAAAAAAACCCAGGAATAATACGATACGACATCAATATTCTAACTCTATAAACTCCTCAGTCTAGAGTACGGCAGGGGTAATCCCCTCTTGTAATTAAACTTGTTATCGATTCGCTAGATCGCTGTGTTTTTATTTCTTAAAAAAGGTTACCATATTGACTTTCTGGCGCGCCCAAAGTTTATTGTGAAACCATTGGCTTCTGTAGGGTAGTATAATCTCCCGTTGTTTATATCGCAGTTTCCGGCTTTAAAGGATCACGCTAGCTTAACCGATTCAACAATCCGTCAATATCGAAATTTCTTTTTCTTCAGGTCACCTATCGCTGGTAATCGTTTGTTATGTCAATTCACACGTCCGCCAAGGCGTGGGTAGACTCCTTGACCGACGTCGAGTTAAACACCGAATTAGAAGGACGCTCGTTGTCAATAACGGGTATATTGCCAGTCCCTCGTCAACGGCTTACGAACTATTGTAAACGATACGGCCTAAGCATGGACGACCTCCCTACTCTCGACGACGCTAACATGACAACATCGACAGACGACAGCGATAATATGACGTTACCTACACAGACACAACCGGTTGATCCCGTGTCTTACACCGACGACGAAATTCGTGACGTGACACGGCCTTCGAAAAGTAACCCCGATTCTTCAGCAACCGGCGCGATTCGGAAACAACCACCGAAACCGCAACCTAGCCGAATTAGCCCGCGAAATATACCGCCAGAATTCTTTCCCAGCAATAACGCACCGGCTAAACCGGCGCTCGTTCAGCAACCATCGTTAGAGCCACGGGAGTATCACCCGGCGAATTCGCAAAAGTTCGACTACCACACAGGGAATTTCCCACGTTATAAATATCGCGACGCACCGCTGCTGCGGAGACCTGCCTTCCGCAATCAAGGTTTCGAAGACAGCCAGTATAACTTTCCGCGACCGAGCGTGAATAGCAACTCAGCATCACCGTCTAGGCCGACAGCTCTGGCAGCATACGAAGTTATGAGGAGATGGAACCTCAAGTTTTCAGGAGCGCGTAAAGAGGACGCCGAAGCATTTCTTGCACGTATAGACGAGGGGCGATCACTCATTAACATTCACGACGAGGATATCTTGAATAGCATCCCCTTCTTTTTGTCAGGTGTCGCAATTTATTGGTTCCGCAACAAACGCGAAACGTGGCATTCTTTCGCGGAGTTTAACGCCGCGTGGCGTCGTAGGTTTGTCAATCCCGAGTTACAGATCGCATTAAGGGAGGAAATTCGTAGACGAACCCAGGGTGAATTCGAGTCAGTGTCCGATTATTTAACATATATAAAGGCGTATTTCGGGAGATTGAGACCCGCGTGGGAGGAAGAAGAGCAATTAGATTACGCATATCGCAATTTACTGCCGCGATCACAAATTTTAATTCGACGAGACGAACTACAGGACCTCGATGAATTAGAAGACCTTGCGAGGCGAGTAGAAATCAGCTTCCGAGTTGCAAGTAATTATCATGCACCGCCAACACCGAAACGATCGCTACTACCCGAATTAGCCTACCGCGGGCAAAGAAACCCAAGGCCTTCTCGCAATAATTTCGTAACACTCAACTTTTTCGAGGAAGACCCAGAACCCGAAACGGAACTAGCCAACGCGACCCAGTCTGCTCAATCGACACCTAATCGTGACACACAGGGTAATAGACCCAACATTCGAAATGCGCAACCACGTGGTAAAATACCGAGATCCAATAGCCAAAACAACAGCAGTGCACCATCCACCCTTACCGCGACTACCGGTTATTCTAAAACTTTTAACACCTGATACCGCATCAAAGCAAACAGCTAATTTCGTACGTTATATCTAATACCGCAAAACTTTCCTTTGCTTTCTGTTTTTTTTTTACCGTTTATGCCACTAAGCTCACAAAAAAAAACAATTTTTCTTTTTCTTTTTTATATATCGGTCCTATAAATAAATATCATTATTATCACTACGCAATTATTTTCTCGTTACTATAGTAACAGTGAACCACCTTATCACATGGACCCAATAATTCACTTTGTGCCCGCGAGCCCACTCCTGAATTCTGTCAGATCCACCGATACAGAGTCAATTAATCCTCACTCTGAAAAGAAAATTGGTTACAAAATGGCGCCCAACAATTAAGCCTCACTCAAACTCAACCTCATGACGCCCCAGGAACTAAAGAGATTAAAAACTAAAGAGACCCGCTCTCGGTATGGTAAAACGTCTAAATTCTACCTCGTCATCATCACCACGTCTAGCCATTTGACGCAATAACGACTTGAAGTCAAAACTCCTCTTTATCGCAATTATCTCAAAAATAACGGTTACAAATTATTTGTCGCTTCATCCAAAATAACACGCTATATGAGGTCGACTTCAATTTCACTATCGCCCTATATCGCATAAATTGTCTGAACTCCTCTGCAACAACACCCCCAAATAAACAAACGAATCAATCCCGTTTCTATCTTCCCGCGAAAATTTAGCTCATCACTTCCCATCCTTCACTCACAGCCGATCAGTTCTATGGTGAAACTTCAAAAATCATACTTTCGCCAAGATTCAGTAAGTCGCACTCGAAAGTCTCGCAGCCAAGTCAAGTATCGCATGGAACTTCAATCACATCCGATCTATCGCAACTACCTCTAATACCTCTAACGGTCACCTAGTCACATGCAGAAGTAAGTAGTCAACATAGTGGTTTCCGAATGGCAAGGGACCTCCTCGGTCCTCCGTAAGGAGGCGGGAGTTGTGACGTGGTATTTCGTTCCCCGTCACATGGTTTAATTATCGCACTTCCCGACGTACGAATATCGCTAAAAATAACAAAAGCACGTCTAAGGCTAATAATCCATAACGAACAACTACTTATTTTTAAGTGAAATTATCTTTATTAAGCTAATTCTATTCTATTTTCTAAGTTTGTAACGCGCTACGAGAGCCATCTACGAGACTTGCGCTTCAAGATACCAGGACACTGCCTGACAGGGGTCACGTACCAGCTCAACACCGACCACCACCGACTACAGACGAACGAATACCGCTGAAACCACTCCCGATGGATGCCTATCTGAGTTGTGAACAGGGTCGTGCGTGATGCACAAACAGTACCTCCAACTATGTAAGACTTATCAGCCAGGAGCCGAACCACGGATCAATGATTTTACCGCTCGGATTCATCGCCAGACGGCGTACAGGGCTGTGCGTCAGAAACACAACAAAGCCTCCCGTCGACGATACTTATCAGCCTGGAGTGAACCGACCACGACATCTACTAAGTCGTTGTCTATCAAATAGAGGACGGTTTTCTCTTAAGAAACCGTCCTATCTAAGGGCTGTGGCGTGGAAAAGGCTAGACTATGCTTACCACGTGCATCTGGTGGATATAGTGTGGGGATCCGGGTCGAGGGTCATCACCACCAGATCGTTCCGGCATGAAGGCTCCGATAAGCGAGGGCCGGGATGCAGTTCAAACGAAATAGCTACAACGGGGAGTACCAGTAAAGCAAGGAGTGAAGTACGATCGGTCGCAATATCGCAACACATGAGCGGTACGACCTCCCCTCTCACCAACGATGCAGCACAGCTGAGGGTAAACATCTCCGACCACCTTTCGACGTCCCGATACCTCGATACCTGTCAGCAAGGAGGAAGAAAAACAAGCGGCGAGGGATTATCGCCGCCTACCTGTGGACCAGACCTACGCGACCTGCTGGCCCAATTAGAATAACGGAAATTTGAGGAAGAATCACGTGACAGCAGCAAGACGAAAATCAGGCTCATCTCTCGTGTCGACACTCTACGTTCAGTTTTCCATCAATCAAGACGTGCTCTTGTAGTACCCAGAATAATTATCGCTATCCATAGATTCAGTTCTTGCTTTATTACCGCATCTTCGGTGCCTGGTCTATCTTCTTTTTACGTAAGTGAGGTTCCTTTTCTATTTTGTGAAGCCACAAAATTACTTGCAGTATATCGTATCTTCATCTCTCTCCACTGAGAGAAATGAAGTTCAGAATTCTGGTACCTAATGCTAAATTCTATCGACATACGCTCTACGCATATGACTTCGTACAAAAAAAATAGAGAATAATGATTTTAGTATGGCAATATTTATAAATGACGTAAATCGCTAGTCACGTTTGGCATTACATAATGTAACACTCGGAAGGTGTACCATTCTTTGCAGTGTTTGAAACCTAATATAGTATGGTAGAAAATACTAACAAGTCGAATAGTAATTGATGTTTTACGCATTAATTAGTTTTGCTACTGATTGTGGCATATTTTCCATTAGCAATCATAATTTTCAAAACTCGGAATCCCATTATGTGCTCCTTTATAACACGTGTCAGATTCTATGCTGGTATAGGTACGATTCTGGTATACAAGGCGAGAGGTAACCGATAGTGAATAGTATATTTGGCCAGTGTGAAGCACTGATTACGATACTGTATGGCAATCCTTGACTATCTTCTTGGATTGCGTGATACATGTATAAGGCCATTTTAATGCCCAAGTGATACAAGCATTGTTAATCGTCACTAGGCGTCTGCTACAACGCTGCATGGCAATTTCTGCTGTTCGCAGGGTAGTAATTAGTACAAAAGTAGCGAACCAGTCTAGTCAATAAGCAACTTTTTTACGATTTTCAATTACAGTTCTCCTAAAAATATGGTTGAGGTGTCATTCGATTCAGAATCGCATCAAGTAACTTTTTGAGAAAATTCAAGATCCGCAACAAAAAATTACAAAGGTTGTAAGCAATGGAGTAACAAAAAAGGGTTTTCGTTTTTCGTGAATATCACGAAAACTATTGCAGATATCGCAAATTTAAACAAAGATTCATAAGAAGCAAGTAATTTCCTACAGGAAAGTCTAAACTTCCGGAACTCCACCACCAATATTTATAATTTTAATCTGGAGGTAAAAATAGCGCTGAAAACGGACGGTGTGATGACCGTGCGCTCGGCACGATTCGCTCATATTTACAACAAAAAATCTTTTTTGACAAACAAATTTGAACTCACCGGTTATGAGAGAAATTAATGACAACAGAGTCAGGGCGGCTAGGTGGTCTAGTGGTGTAAGTCCCCGGTAAAGCATCTCTAGATACCAGGTTCGATTCCTGGCTCCGTCGTTAATTTTTCAAAATTCACCAGTTGTTCAAATTTACATATTTCAACAAAACTCTCTCGTAGATTAATGATTTGCACACCCGCATCTCATTTATTAGACGGCATTGCCGTCTTACGGGCTTGTCATTGGAAGCAAAGGATTGAAAGGGTAAACATAACATCTACACACTACAGTCTCCTTACATCGTGCACACAGAGATGAAATTCTCACTCAACACATGAAGTTGGCACATGAAAACAAATTTGAACTCACTGGTTATGAGAGAAATTAATGACAACCGAGTCAGGGCGGCTAGGTGGTCTAGTGGAGTAAGTCTCCGGTAAAGCATCTCTAGATACCAGGTTCGATTCCTGGCTCCGTCGTTAATTTTTCAAAATTCACCAGTTGTTCAAATTTACATATTTCAAAAAATCTTTTAACCCATTAAATATGAATATGCAGGGACGAAAAAAATTCAGGTACCATTTAGACACAATATGAACAATAATCCGTAAAAAAACAATTCCGTGATTTTTCAATTAATCATGCTCTTGTTAATCAAGTCGTTTTGATAATTTGTGAATCAACATAGAAACCCCTGTCATATTCCAACTAAGACCAGAAAATTTTTTTAACTTTTGGAATTCTTTCTTCAAAGGGTTTGAAGGAGATCCCCATTTGTAAACTTTTTCAGTTTCGATTTTTCTTGTTTTAATCAAAAATTTAAAGAATGAAAATGTTTAAAAATCAAACAGAGCTACCAAAAAACTTTTTTTTAAAATGTTTTGATTGTTTCAGTTTCTAATCATTGAAAAATATGTAAAAATAATTGAAAATTTTTTTCACTTTGATTATTTGAAATATTGTTATAAACAAGTGCATTGTTTATGAGATTATCGAAAATTGGTCTTTGACGAATAGATAGTCGATAAAAGCAATGATTTTTAGGAATAAAATTCTTTTATAAAACTAATTCCCTATAATTTTAAAACGCATTTTTTAACTAACACCTTTTTTTCGTCGCTAAAAATTGATGCTAAGAAACCATCATTACTTCAAAAATCATTATTACCAGTGCTCTTTCATATTCTGACAAAAAAACAATTTCTTGTCCATATCCCTATTGTTTATTTAATAAACAAGCTGTTATAAACAAATGAATATCCGTACTATATTTTTTTTCATGTACTACCAAAAATACGAAAACAACCCTGCACAACTTTTTGATGAAAATACTTTTTTCCCATTTTTTACATCATTTCAAATATTCTCATGTCTTCGAGGTAGCCATTTTTTTCAAGCTAACCATAACTTTCAGATACCAAGTATTAAATGAAGTAAAGTGAGTATTGAAAAAGTTTACAAATGGAGATCTCCTTCAGGTTCTTAGTTTGAAAATGACAGGAGTTTTCATGTTGATTCACAAATTATAGAAACGACTTGATTAACAAGAGCATGATTTATTGAAAAATTGGGGAAAATTATTTTTTTAAGGATCAGTGTTCATTTATGTGTCTAATTGGTACCTGAATTTTTTCGATCCTGCATATTCATACTTAATGGGTTAAAAGATTTTTCGTTGTAAATATGAACGAATCGTGCCGAGCGCACGGTTGTCACATCATCCGTTTTTAGCCCTATTTTTACCTCCAGATTAAAATTATAAATATTGGTGGTAGAGTTCCGGGAGTTGGGATTTTCCCGTAGAAAATTTCCTGCTCTTTATGAATCTTTTTTACATTTGCGATATCTGAAATAGTTTTCGTGATATTCGCGAAAAACAAAAACCCCTTTTTGTTACTTAATTCTTTATACCATTTGTAATTTTTTGTTGCGGATCTTGAATTTTCTAAAAAAGTTTCTAGACGCGATTTCGATTCGAATGACACCTCAACCATATTTTTAGGAAAACTGTAACTGTAAGTCGTAAAAAAAGGTGCTTGTGACTAGACTAAACGTTGTCAATCGAATGTGGCTGGCGTTGCCACGCTATTGGTCGAATTAAGCTAACGCGCGACGTCTTTTTTCCCGGACGAAAAGCGTCTGCTGTTGAGCTGTATGGCGATTCTTGCCATTCATATGGGTACTAATTGCTAAGCGAATAGTATCGCGTGCCAAATAAAAGGCTAGCAGTGCCAGTTCGGTTTCATTCTCTAACGGTCGAAATACAAGTATTTCTCATTCTTGTGGGAACAGTGTGAAGAAGAGCATCAAAATGGATCACTTGTTAGCTGAGTGGGGCTTGGAACACATCGTATCCTTTCTCAAAGGTGAGTACAGCACTGTTATTATTTTATCATCAATTATTAACGTACGCAAGTGCTTAATTTCATATTTCCTTTTTCGAATACGATCCGCAGTTCCTAGTTTAAAATTTATAGTTTAAAAGTTTGGGTTTTCATATTCACCGTACACCTCGAACACAACATTCGTTATATTTCCACAAGCATATTAACTCACTAATTCGTGCAGCTATCTTGAATACCTAATAGACGTACCATTATTCATATGTGCACCCTAATAGGATATACAAGTCTCATATACCTATGTATACGTATATATGCAGTTCTATTAGAGTATGATCTATAGATTTCTTCATTTTGCTGTATACATATTATAGGTACAAACACAAAGCTGTGCCAATTTCTTTGTCAGTATATTCAATTGAGCTTTCCACGGGTAAGTTTGTAAAATAATGTATACATATGTACATTTTCAGTATAGTAAAACATGTGCATTTATACGGGTGTCCCTAAATTGCCTCCCACGGACTAGCCAGCATGATACCTCGTTAAAATCCAACCGAGAATTTCTTCTCCGGAAGCTCGTCCGACGCATAGTTTTTGAATTATAAGCGATAGCGCTAGGCCAATCAGAGTGCACCATTTCATCTAGATTTGCCGCCACGGAAATTGCTGTTTTGATCGTCTGGGTGAATTATTATTATTCGTTTATGAATTAAATATCGGCACCTCCCCTCTCTCGCTGCTGCACCCCTTATGCTTGAGGATGCGCTTCTGTTTACACACACAAGTATGCGCCAATGGATGTGCGGTCGGCAGCGTGTGCCGCGGCAACAATACCGAGGTCAGCGCCCTAGAACGGGTACAGCAGCGAGAGAGGGGAGGTGCCGATATTTAATTCGTAAAAGAATAATGATAATTTACCCAGACGAATAAAACAGCAATTTCCGTGGTGGCAAATCTAGATGAAATGGTGCACTCTGATTGGCCTAACGCTATCGCTTATAATTCAAAAACTATGCGTCGGACGAGTTCCGGAAAAGAAATTTTCGGTTGGATTTTAACGAGGTATTATGCTGGCTAGTCCGTGGGAGGCAATTTAGGGACACCCTGTATTATCATCTGCTGCGCGAAAGATATACAATGTACAATACAATTATACAAAATAATCGTCAGATTTTTCCTTAATTATCGATTTTTTCCTATATGAATCGTAAAATTCACTGATTGTATATTTTTCGTATATTTGTATATACATAGCTCATTCGCGGAATGTAATGAATATTGGTGTTTCCAGTTTGCTGGCCTCTGCATATTGATTCTTTTGCCTATATTAGTTATGTGAATACTTTGTGAATACTATTTGATTGACGTATAGTTTTCATACATTGTCTTGAAATTACACTTTTGTTTTCATATTTATCAGTCATTATCTGCATGATTTTGTCAATTTCTTATTTACTTTCAATTACTTGTGTTATTTTCCAATTCAGCTGCGGGAATATCCCTATCCGATTTCCCGACCCTAAAATTCAGCGACCTCAAACACGTTTTAACGAATGTCAACGATTTCGTATACTTCTTTGAAAAACTAGAAGGGTGGCGTAAGATTAATTCAGAACCGCAGGTACTACTAATCCTCCTTGTCCTCTCATACTTTTATACGCTACTCTTTACTGTCGTTGCTGAGTTATCCTATAAATAGGTGATTTTATCATTTCACACGTCTACATACTTAGGTATAATTGTAAAAAATATAAAAACGCACTGAATGTTCTAATGCATGTGAGGTGGGATATCCATCGTCGTAATATTTGCATACGTTATGCTGTACGAATAATTGATGTTCCACAGAATAAGATAATGTACTTAATTGAAGGTGCATTTATTTGAGTGTGTTATTCATATTATTGTCAGATTAACTAGAGGGTGTCAAAGTGGAGCGCTGGAAGCCTTCCATCCTTTCATTTTGAAAATTGTTTATTAACCGAATCAATAATAGACCCGCAGAATTTTGATACACTGCCAGGTACACGAGTCATGCTCATATTTTTATATATATGATACACTGTGATTTAGAATTCGCGACGAACGTTTCACAGTGTCAATCCTTGAAGTTGAAAATGATGAAATGAAAAAATTGAAACGGAATTTAGGATCTTAATTTTGATGAGGATTGGAAAAAAAATTGAGAAAAATTATTATGATTAGTATTGTTTTTTTTTCAATTAAAAAAATAGTCGCCTTTCAGAGGAATTGTTTTTTTATCTCAATTTTGACAACAAGTGAGCCTGTGAAAGATTCGTCAAGAATTCGGAATCACCCTGTTTAGTTGAGATAGATAGCTGCAGATCCACATTATTTTTCGGGTTGATTTCGAGATACTTGATATTGTTTTTTTTTTCTGTGTAGACTTAAGCGAGTCAATATGTACAGGGCTAGAGCCCAGTATTGTAATGCAGGAAAATATTGCAACGAATGCAGTACCCAATTCTGAAGGTCTAGAGTTATCGCAAAACACTACCAGTAAATCTCCCACTCTTCTGGAACTAAAATCAGTTGAACGGCGTGAAAAACAAATACCCTGTACAAGCGGCACAGTAAGTATTGCAGCTACTGATTCGGCACAATCAACGTCAAATTCCGACCCGGTCAAAAGATTGGTATGTTTTCACAGACCTTATCAAAAATATCTAGTTAGGTATCTAAAATTGCAGAATAATGTTCACCTTTCTAAAGGGAGACGCTGGACGCTTTATATTTATCAATCAATATTCCCCTCATATAACGTTATGGTATTTACCTCGAATATGCCGAAATTATTACGTCCTACGGAATCGATATTCGTACAACAATTGTACGCCGTTCATAGATGGTTTTAAATTTAATTTTGGAATTGTCACAGTCTGCTTTACATACCAATTTTTATAGGATCTACAAACATTATTGCAAAAGGACAGCGATGGAAAAGCTATTTTAACGGTGTACCGTAGAACAGGATATTTAGCATCACGCCTTCGAAATCTCTTGGTTCAGAAAATAATTAAATGCAAAAAAGACGAAGCCTTTGAAGATATTTCGATTGGTGAAGTACTTCCTGAGTTCAGGTACATTGAATTGTTAACCACGGTATATTTTTTAATTCGGGTGTCATTGCAATGTAGGTATATGGGGTAGTCCACCACTCCTGAAACGAATTCTTGTAAACCAATTCTCCTATAGATTGAGCAGTCTAAAATGTGCATTACTCTAGATTTCTTGTATGGCATTTTGCGGAGATGAGGGATTTTCACGTGTTTATACAGGCTACATGACGTACGAAAAGACTGATCTGGACAAATCCATATAAATACAATTCTATATTGACAGAATTACAACAGATGAATTTGAAAGCTGGGCAAAAGAAATCCACGAAGTTTTTCCTTCTGAATCCATAGCAACGTATTACATCCCTTATGCAAAAGTACAAGAACAGCGTATCTGTGCATCCGGAAAGCTCTGGGAACATTTCCACTACACCAAAACTTTATTGCATAAGAGTGGCCTGTTACGCAATAAGCGCAAAGATAAATACACCAAACCCGAAGTAAACGTCGAAGAAACATGCGAAATTACAGGTGCTTTGATTTGAATAATAATTAATTTTTTGCACCATTACTGACATAATTTTTCTGGGTGAGTGATACGTCTAGATGTATTTTATAAATTGTTGTAGATGAGGATAATGATAAACTTAGCTGGCTGAAAACTTATATTGAATCGTGAGGTCACGTGGTGGAATATTGGGACAGAACTTATCACATCAGAAGGCGCAATTTAATCAAAGATAATACATCCGTTGCGGATTATATAAAAACGTACCGCTGCTTGCGGCAAGAGCTGGGAGCTGAATTAGTATGAATCAATTGGAAAGCCAAAACGTTAATCCGATTTATATCTATTACATTACGCGAAGATCTATATATACAGGGTGTCCCTAAATTGCCTCCCACGGACTAGCCAGCATGATACCTCGTTAAGATCCGACCGAGAATTTTTTTTCCGGAAGCTCGTCCGACGCGTAGTTTTTGAATTATAAGCGATAGCGCTAGGCGAATCAGAGTGCACCATTTCATCTAGATTTGCCGCCACGGATATTGCTGTTTTGTTCGTCTGGGTGAATTATTATTATTCGTTTACAAATTAAATATCGGCACCTCCCCTCTCTCCCTGTTGTACCCCTTCTCGAGCGCTGATCTCGGTATTGTTGCCGCGGCATACGCTGCCGGCCGCACATCCATGGGCGCACACTTGTGTGTGTAAACAGAAGCGCATCCTCAAGCATAAGGGGTACAGCAGCGAAAGAGGGGAGGTGCCGATATTTAATTCGTAAACAAATAATAATAATTCACCCAGACGAACAAAACAGCAATTTCCGTGGCGGCAAATCTAGATGAAATGGTGCACTCTGATTGGCCTAGCGCTATCGCTTATAATTCAAAAACTATGCGTCGGACGATCTTCCGGAAAAGAAATTCTCGGTTTGATTTTAACGAGGTATTATGCTGGCTAGTCCGTGGGAGGCAATTTAGGGACACCCTGTATATATATATATACACCTATATTTTATCTATATATATATATGTAAGTTTGTGGGCTGTTTACCTAAACTTATCCATGAAAAACAACAAACACGCTGAACGGGTTACTGAAAGGATAACCATGAGTGACCATCGCGGAGTCATCGCCTCGGGAGAGAGGGGAGTGATTGACAGACGCTCGAGACATCCACTAGCGTCATAGTGAATGCTCTGCAAATTATATTGTAAATTATTCTTTTTCATCACTGTTAACTAAGCCTACATTCCCGATCGTCAAAACCGACATTGTTGTTGATTTAGGTGACTATAAGTGTTATAATTATTTTTGTTATTATTTATGTAATTATTAGTGATTGGTGTTAATATAATGTTCTAGTATCGTTTCTACATCAACCCAAGTCGTTGAGACTCAGGAATTATTATTTCCGCAACCCTTTTAAGTTATAAGAGTCACGCTTATAACTTAAAAATCAACAACAAAATGGAGAAGGTCAAGGTCAAATTCCAGTTCGCCGCAGAAGACTGGGATACGAAGACGACCGTCATCAAGGTTAAATTCATCCAAGTATTGGAACAGGAACAAATTTTTTCTTTCGAACAAAACGATCAACCAATTTCGAACCATGCTGAGCTGGCCAAATTACCAGTGGTCAAAGGAATTATCAAAAGTCTGGATAAAAGAGGGAAGCAGAGAAAAGCTATCGTCTCACTGGACGCGCATCTGCAAAGGTTATACTTCGATGAGGAGGGTAATGTAGTGTTCAACGATTATTACCTGGAAGAAATAGAAACCCCCCAACCCACTCCAAACTCATCCAGTTTAACAGTTCCGGCACGTGAAACCCCGATCCAATTGATTTCGAAGGGCATCTTATTAGAAAAATTTTCAAACAGAAATCAGAACGCTGAATCATGGATCACTTTATTTGTGCTTGAATGTGAAAGATTTAAAGAGGAAGAAAATCAATTCCCCGAGGTTCTGAAACTAGTTTTAGAAGAACCAGCCATAGACTGGTTTACATCAATTTTTAAAACTTATGGTATGACGAAACCTTGGAGCTTTTGGGAAAGTTCCTTTCTTGAAACATTTGGGGAAAAATCGTGGTCAGAGGTCGAATACGCTTACTCTTTTCGTTGGATAAGTGGACCATATTTAGATTTTGCATTAAAAAAGAGAAACCTATTAATAGATGCAGATCCAGAATTAGGCGTCAGTTCACAAATAAATTTTATCGTTATTGCCCTGCCAAAATTTGTTCTATCACACCTTCGTAAACATGAATTGAAAACAATAGAAAATTTAATGTCTAGTCTGAGTCAACTTCAACCAATATCGAACAATAACAGCTCACGTATAGAAGTAAATAAGCAAAATCGAAAGTTCGATCCATGTCGTATTTGCGAGAAAGCCGGTTAGAAGAATAGATTCCATCCAGAGGAAATTTGCAGAAATGCAAGATCAGCGATTATCAAATCTGCCGAATCAAAAAACTAGATAGCATCCCACTCATAAGACTACATGTTACCGTAAATTGTAATGAAAAGGCCGTTGCTCTTTACGATTCAGGAGCCAATGTGTCTCTGATTAATTATACATTTTACAAAAAATTAAAAATGAATATCCCTATGAGTGGGGGCTCAACAATAAAAACAATGAGCGGCGTAGCAAGTACGAATGGAAGGGTATTTTTGAAATTGAAGATATTTGAAATAGAAAAAGTAGCGCCATTCCTAATAATGAAAAATGATTTATTTGAAGAAGATTTGTTGCTTGGCTTGGATTGTATAAAATCATTCCGATTGCGTCAAAACGAAAATCTTGAAATTTCTCAAAATATAAGTTCGAACAAAAGTTTTGATTGCGTTAAAATAAACTATGCTTCGAACAATAACGATAATAACGAAGATAGTCTGAATGGTTTGTTAAATAAATACGATTCAGTCTTCGCCAAGGAAAAGTTCGATATAGGTACAGTCAGAAACTTCGAAGCAAGAATAAAATTAACGGAAAATAAGTACATATCGAGAAAACCATATAAGTGCTCTATTTCCGATAAATTAGAAATAGAATTTCAAATAAAGATATTATTGGAATCAGGATTGATCGAGGAGTCGTATAGTCTATATGCCTCACCAGTGACCTTAGTACACAAGAAAGATGAAGAAAAAAAATCGCGACTATGTATTGATTATCGCGAACTAAATAAACTCATAGTACCAGAAGGTTACCCCTTTCCTAGAATTGATGATCTGATTGCTCGTGTTGGGAGGTGTGTTTACTTCTCGAAGTTAGATATCAACTCAGCCTTCTGGTCAATACCATTACGTGCGAAAGATAAATATAAAACGGCTTTCGTCACACACTACGGCCACTGGCAATGGGCGTGCCTTCCTTTTGGTTTACAATCGGCTCCAGCAATATTCCAACGAATACTTTCAACTATAATTAGAAACAACAATTTAGAGAGCTTTGCAATTAATTATATCGATGATATTCTGATATTTTCGAAAAATTACGATGAACACGTACAACATATTAAACAAACATTGGAAGTTTTACATGAGCAAGGCTTGAAATTAAACACGAATAAATGCAGTTTTGCTGAAAAAGAAGTTACGTATCTAGGACACACAATATCAAACAATAGTGTAAAACCGATTAATGACAATTTAATAGCGATCAAAAACTTTCCGATTCCGAAAACAAAAAAACAAGTTAGACAATTCCTGGGGAAAGTAAATTTTTATCTGAAATATATTCCTAGATCCTCAATTATCTTGGATCCATTGCATAATCTCTTGAGAAAAAATGTGCAGTTCGATTGGTCCGCTAGATGTCGAAACAGTTTTGATAAAGTTAAGGGTTGTTTATGTGAAGCACCAATTCTTGCAATATTCGACCCCACTAAACTAATTTTCATATATACAGATGCTAGTTTAGAAGGCGTGGGTGCAATACTAAAACAACCTCAAGAAGATAACACACTTAAACCGGTCTTCTATTTTTCGCGAAAATTGTCAGAATCTCAAAAAATAAAAAGAGCTATATTTATTGAATGTTTAGCAATCAAAGAGGCGATTCTATATTGGCAATATCACTTAATAGGACAAAAATTTAAAATATTCACAGATCATGAACCTTTACCTAATTTCAACATAAAAAATTGCAAAGATACAGAACTTTTACACATATTAAATTACATTTCACAATTTACATTTGATATCGAATATAATCCCGGCCTAAATAACTCAGAGGCTGATTGCTTATCAAGAAACCCGGTTCTATCAGAAAACAAAAATGATGAACGTTCTAAAATACAAATCGTCAACTTCATAACTATGCAAAACATTTTACAGAACCAAAAAGAATTAAAGTGGGACAAACATTGTAGTAAAGAAAATGATATTATATATAAAACCTTGAACAAAAGGAAAAAGATCTGGCTAACAGAAGAATATGGTATTGCAGCCCTTGAAAACTTACATAGGTCACAAGGTCACATTGGAACTAAACAGATGACACTTACGATTACACCAATATTTTATTTTAAAAATATGCATAAACATATTAAAATGATCTGCAGATCATGCGAAACTTGTATCAAAAATAAAACAAGATTTGGAAACTTTAAGGCGCTATTGTCGCAGTTGGGTCCTGCGTCCAAGCCGTTAGAAATAGTTTCATTAGATACAATAGGCGGTTTCACGGGAAATAAATCTCAAAAAAAGTACATGCACTTAATGGTAGATCAACTAACTCGATATGCATTTATGTCCACTTCAAAAACACAAATAGCAAAAGATTTTATAAACCTAGTACAAATAACAGAAAAGAGAGGTAAAATTCAAACAGTTCTGACAGACCAATATCCTGGGATAAATTCCAAAGAATTCAAGAAATATTTGAAAGAAAAAAATATAACACTGATTTTCACAGCTGTAGATTGTCCGTTTTCCAATGGACAAAAGGAGCGTACAAATCAAACATTAGTAAACAGAATTCGCTGTAAACTTTACGAAAACCAAAATAAATCATGGGCAACAATTGCCGAACAATGCATAAGTAAATATAACAATACAGTACATAGCTCTACAGGTTTTTCACCAAACTATTTGCTCTCGGGAATGGACAGGTCAATAATTCCAAGAGAATTAAATGAAAACACAAAAGAAAATTTAGATGTCAATAGAGCAAAAGCATTAGAAAATTCCATAAAATCGCAAAACAGGAATAAATTATACTACGACACTCACACAAATGCAATAGAATATAACGAAAATGACTTACTGTATATACAAAATGGGAATAAATTGAATAGAAAAAAATTAGATCCCGTCCGAACTGGACCATTCAAAATTACAAAAAAAATATCTAAATCCATTTATGAAATTGATATCGGTACAAGAAAAAAGATGTAAATATTTTTCACAAAAGCAAAATGGTCCCATATTCACAACCCGTCCCAGATCCTAACCAATCCTCTCCGGTAAGGGGGGATGTAAGTTTGTGGCCTGTTTACCCAAACTTATCCATGAAAAACAACAAACACGCTGAACGGGTTACGGAAAGGATAACCAAGAGTGACCATCGCGGAGTCATCGCCTCGGGAGAGAGGGGAGTGATTGACAGACGCTCGAGACATCCACTAGCGTCATAGTGAATGCTCTGCAAATTATATTGTAAATTATTCTTTTTCATCACTGTTAACTAAGCCTACATTCCCGATCGTCAAAACCGACATTGTTGTTGATTTAGGTGACTATAAGTGTTATAATTATTTTTGTTATTATTTATGTAATTATTTGTGATTGGTGTTAATATAATGTTCTAGTATCGTTTCTACATCAACCCAAGTCGTTGAGACTCAGGAATTATTATTTCCGCAACCCTTTTAAGTTATAAGAGTCACGCTATATATATATATATATATATCTATGAACTGCACACATAACAACTATAAATTTCGAATGAATTTTTAGATACATCGTGATTTTGAAAAACTCTATCCTGGAAAAAGTGATTCGCTGCTCAACAGACGGGATGCTATTCGTACACGGCTTCCTAAATTATCACAGGGTCCCCGCAAACCGAAAGGTTTGGATAACGAACTGCTGGTTAATAAACTGAAAACGTTGAGTCCTGGTAAGTAATGTATCTAAATGGTACGTGGACAGTAAAATTAGTCAAGTGTGGAATTAAAAGTCTGTATAGAATCACTATACGATGCAGGTGTATACACATACATAGGTATAATAAGCGGGGAATTTCACTTCAAATCGTCGAAGAAATGACCTGGTATGTCTTTTATATCGATTCACACTCTTTTTTACATGAAATGTATAATATAAAACCATTAGATACGTATTTTGGTGTTCGTCTGAATTTTCTTTTTCAATTCGGAAGGTCGTTTTAGCGTGGAATTCGCCAAATAGCATATTATTATAAATATTTGCAGAGCATCAAGATGCCGTGATATTATACCTTCTACCAACATTGGTTAAAGCGACACAAATTAAATACCAGCCAGTGACCAAGAAATGAAAAATCGCGGATTCAGAAAGCAGTTGCAACAGCGTAGGAAAAGGACGAGACAAAAAACCGTCAACCTTGGAGTCACAGGAAGCATTTGTTTTACATGTCTATGTAAGTATATTGCTGCGCACGAAAGGGTACATTCCAACAACGTCATGGCACAAGCATTTGTGACGTTTACCGGGACATGGAATGTTACTGAATTTACACACGAGTGCTTCTTATGAATTTGGCTATAATGTGTGTGTAACTCACAAATTTGAGGCAGTTGATTTTTACATGTCATTTATAACTAATGATTACCTTGATTATTAATTTTCATTTATAACGGGTTACAGAATGCTGCGTCCATCGAGCCGGCAATAGCCAATAAAAAGGCACAGCTACTACAGCAAAGACTAACGGCGCAACCCCACATAGTGCTTGTCGGACCGCTGGATAATATTCAAGCCAGCTATGTAGTGGTAGATGATGTCAGGTACACGACGACGTCTCCGCTGAGGGCACTAGATCTTACCTTTAAAACATTTTACGCTACCGATTGCCAGTATCCAATCCATGCGTTTCACATTTGGCTCTTCATTCAGAAGGTAGCATATGACATCACAAACACGGGTGACAAATTTGGTACCAATATAAATACCCTCATTGGAGAAGTGCTCTCTTATAATCAAGCCTCTTAGATTAACATACCCTAATGTCGTGCTTTGTGTGCCAGTGTATATTTCCTAGTAACTCCGAACTACTTCGGCACATAAGACTGTGACGGGTTTTGAGTCCGCACTAATAATGTGGGGGGGGGGGGGAGAGACAATTAGAGACGGGGCGGATAGAATAGGTAAAACTTGGTGTATATATTTGTGAGGGTGGGGGTTTGACTTGAAACTAATAAAGGTACAGAGGGGTTGTAGACGTCAACGGGGGCTGATCACGCCTCAGCCCTTAGCGTTGCTTAATACTAACTTACAGATACGCACGCGGGGGGGGGGGGGGGGGGGGGAGAGTGTGTAGGGTGACGGGGAATGTGAGGTAGGAAGGGTTGGTATTGCGAGAAGAGGAGCAGATCGGCTGTAGATTGCAGGCTAACCTGGTGTCGTCGGCGTGTGTGTGTGTGTATCGGTGTGTAGCGGAGTGTAACTGGGTCTCTCTGGTTCTCTCTCCTGGTGTCGTCGGCGTGTGTGTAACGGGGTGTATCGGTGTGTGTGGTTATGGGTCTCTCTCTCTCTCTCTCTCTCTCTCTCTCTCTCTCTCTCTCTCTCTCTCTCTCTCTCTCTCTCTCTCTCTCTCTCGCTCGTCCTCTTGGCTTCTCGTGGTTGCTGCTTTGAAGGCCGTGATCGTACTGCTCCTGGCGCTCGGCTCTGCCGAGCGTCGGTGGGCTTCGGTTACCTTCGGGTCTTTCCCGACGGGACGGGACTCACCCGTTCGGCTCTTCCCCGCGGGTTTGGGGTTTGTTATGACTTGCACTCTAGGTGCAACGTCACAAGACTTTCACATCCAGCGTCCACTGTATTTAGATGTAACGAAGATTCTTGTCAGCGTGGTTTTTCTTTATTTAATTCATTCCGTAAACACAGACATAGAACACATTTTTTGGCAAGTACGCCTTCCTCATCTTTAACAGTGCGCAATAACTTTCCTTCAGTCAGTAGCCTAAAAGGTACGATCGATCAATATAACGATTCAATTTCCACATCAAAGATTGATTCAAAAAATTTCGACTTCCAGTCACAGTGTGCGTCGAACGAATTAGGTGATGATAGTATTGCGGAGGTATTGCATGCGTTAGACAATTCAGACTGTTCATCCACAACGTCTGATGATGAAGAACCCGATTTGATAGTACTTTCAAATTCTGTCACTCCTAGTATATCTACGGACACACTCACAGAGAAATTATGTAAATATTTAATGGAACAAGCAAGTCATTTCGTAAGCAAGTTATACAATTTGTCCGATTTACCAAGAAAGAGAGTACAGTTCATAGTAGAGGAAGTCACTAACCTAGCCGATGGAAGTGCTGCATATGTGGTACGAGACCATGTACTAAGTCGTTTGAAAGCTCTGAATGAAAATCCTGAAAATTTATCCGAAATAACTGCTTTGTTCGATAAACTGGCAAATCCATTCAAAAATTTCGAAACTGAGTACTTTCGTTTCAAATACTTTATTTCATCTGGAAACTTAATTCTACCGGAACAAGTTCTACTTGGTCAAAGGAATGAATATAGAGAAGAGAACGGTGTACAAAAATTGGTACATATTCCTGTCACTGCCGAGTTCGTACCCATTCACCAAGTATTCAAAAAGTTTTTTGAGATGCCAAACGTGTTTCGGGACACGGTGAATTACCTTCAACGTCTTCACGAAAATTCGGACATAATTTCAAATTTTGTGCAAGGCTCATTTTGAAAACAGAAAATGTCAGCATTTGAAAATAAAATTGTTTTACCTCTGTTCCTATACTTTGATGATTATGAAAATAACAATCCTCTCGGGAGCCATGCTGGGATAGGAAAGTGTGGTGCTGTGTATCTGAGTATACCTTGTTTGCCAGCTGAATATCAATCGAAACTTGAAAATATTTTCTTATTCATTCTATTCAATACCATTGACAGAAAAGTGTTCAAAAACAAATTAATTTTTTCTCGAGCTATTGATGAACTTAAATTTCTTAGAGCGCAGGGTATAACGGTGTTTACTCCAATTGGAAATATACACATGTACTTTGAATTGGCATTAATATTAGGTGACAATCTTGGTATGCATGGGATGTTGGGCTTCGTGGAGTGCTTCCGAGCGAACTTTCCGTGTGGGTTTTGTTTGGTTCATAGAGATCAAATCAACAGCACTTTTGATGAACGATCCTGCGCCTTGCGAGATATTTGTAATTATGAGTATGGTTTGACATTAAATGATGTAAGTCGTACAGGAATCGTGGAGGAATGTGTTTTTCACGAACTAGGTAATTTTCATTCAACTCGCAAAAGATCTGTAGATCCAATGCATGATCTTGGTAAAGGTATATGTCCACGTGACGTTTCAAAGGTATTACATTACTTCGTATGTGTTGTCAAATTATTTACCTTGGAAGAACTCAATTCGAGAATTAATGGATTCCATTATAGTTTTCACGACAAGTCAAACAAACCACCTTAAATTACTCTCGCACGTTTGAAGAGCGGTTCTTTGCCGATGAGTTCTTCAGAAATGTTCATCTTTATTCGAAATTTACCACTTATTATCGGTGATTTAGTTCCGGAAGGAAATATACACTGGCAAATAATCATACAATTAAAAGCCATAATTGAAATT
This sequence comes from Neodiprion lecontei, assembly GCF_021901455.1. Lineage (NCBI taxonomy): Eukaryota > Metazoa > Arthropoda > Insecta > Hymenoptera > Diprionidae > Neodiprion > Neodiprion lecontei. The sequence continues at coordinate 17,098,803 of NC_060260.1, forward strand.
ATTTTGAGCAAAGCACACCAACCGACAACACACGATTATTTGGAAACATTGATCACCGAATATTTGAGACTAGTTTCCGAATTGTTTCCGAATTCTCTGACACCAAAACACCACTTCCTACTTCATTACCCTCGGATTAATGCTCAAATGGGTCCATTATGGAAACTGGCTTCAATGCGGTACGAAAGTAAGCATAGAGAGGGAAAAATCACATCTCACGTTTCGATCAGTCGGGTTAATGTTTGTAGAACCATAGCTATTAAACATCAACTTCAACTAAATCATCGGTTAATGAATTATGTTCCCTACGCTGAATATGCCCATGGCCTGACGCAGAATGTCCTTTTGACCAAGTTGCCCAAATATGCAGATTTTTGTCCCGCATTGCCATTAAATATCAGTCAAGATGTGAATGTTACCGAAGGGATAGAATTTTCAGGCCAACGGTTAAAGAAATTTTGTATTATTAAAACTATTTTCCTGGAAAAAGAAAATCAAGTTGTTCTGGTGGCTAAAAGTTTAGAACAATGCTTTTTCGATGTACATTATCAAGCCTATAAGGCCATACCTACAGATGAAGATTCATGGTGTTGTACTACATGGTCACAGTTTCGGTATGCATTTCGAATATCGCATATATTTGCGACAAATAATGGCAGTTCCTATGTTATAAAGAACTGGTATTAGTTTTTAAAAATAGTATAAGTATTGCAAACACTTACCTGCATAGTATATATACACATACAGCTTGTTCAATAGATAATGGTTCTATTTTGGACGCATCGGACTTTTTCATAAATAAATAGAACCCTACGCCAAAAAAATTGTATTTTGATCTCTGCCTTCACTTCCTCAAATTTATATAAGAGAAAATATAACATTCTTAAGGCATATGTTAATACAAGTTTTATTTTTGTCTGCGACGATAACGCTTGCGATTGGAAACACGTCAAGAAATAAATTTTCTAACTAAATATTTGCTGATATATGTTTCAATTGAAACTTCTGATGATTATGAAATATACATCGATCGAATATTTGTTTAGACTTGGATGACTAAATTTTGAATAATATGAATAGTGAAAAATGGTAATTACTAGACCGATTAATAATATCTATTCGAAGAATATCAATCATCACTCTACGTATATGAGGAACTACTCCACATACATATAGCAAATCTTACTATCACCAGAAATGTGTTACCTCATATATTAATGACGTAGATATTTCCATGCAACGTAAAGTATAGTCACAAGGTGTGGGTACGGATAGTTCACCGTTGGAAGGCAATTGCTGCAAGTGAGAGACGTATTAAGTCACATACTTATATACTGTGTAATGACATACACTACTGCGAAGTATATCTTATTAAACCAGTGAATGATGCTAATCAAATATGTGACCATTCCCTCACAGTTCTACATCTCGGTAAAGTACGCATTGTACACTTTCAGATACTCATTCAAGTGATGTCTGATGTCTTGCAATGCATCGTTTGCCATACATATAAGGACAATCCGCTAAAACCTTGATGGAAATATGGCTGCGCGTGTATGTCATATGTTACCAGAATATTTATGTGTCCCTCAACTGCCATAAAAATTTGGGTAATGAAAACCTTGATTTCGGGCTTACAATACCCGAAAATCGAACTCAATTTCTCTCAGTGTCTCTCTCTCTATCTTGCAGTTGGTCTGCGTGAGCCACTTGCGCTCGTACCTTATTCTCTACTATTTCTTATCTTGTCAATTTCTATTTCTTATTGCAAGTAACTTCGCGACTGATTGACTCTTACTTACGCATTGTTAGTGACTATTGCTTTATTTTATTATCTCTATCTTCTAGAATACCTAAATATCTAATATCGCTGTATAGCAGCGTGTTCTGTTGAGTTATCAATTCTTACCTTAGCTATTGAGCATTACTGTTTTGTTATACTTTTTCTGATTAATTCATAACTGTTCCCTTACCTACTATCTTTGATTAATTTATCTTAGTGAGTGTACCGCGTGAGCGATCTTACATCGCCGCGCGGTCTCGCTCGTCGTTCTTTTGACTTCGGAGTATTGCGCCGTATCCAATAACATCTTTTTCATTATTTTCTCCGCTAGTACCGCTGATCGTAGTTGTCCGTAGTCTCTTTGGTTTGTCGTATGTTGCGTATTAATTCTCTTGAGTATTATTTGTCTTAATTCCGAAATTGTCTTTCATCGTACCGAATATTATCTCCCTTCCTAATTTGTAATGATTCTCTACTTGAATTTACCTCGTTATTAATGATTCCCTGCCTCTGTCATATCTCTGATAATTCTGATAATGTGATAACTATTACAATTTTTGTATTTCGCATGTTCCTCATAATCGCTTCTCATATTTTATGGTTTTCTTGATCAATGCTTAATTTCAGTACCGTATATCTTTCTCTGTTCTGCCTATTCATTATGAAACCGTGTTAATTATAATCTCGAATTATAGTATCGCGAGCCTACGCATATCTCTCGTTTATTCTGAAATCGTTCTGTTATTTGTAAAATCTCTCGCTTAACTTTTCTCCGGCTGTAAATTAATTATGTCATCTATCTTAATTGTATCTCAATCTCTTTAGTTGTTTGCTTGTTATTAGGATTTATCGTTTCTTAGCCAATATATTCAATACTATTTCTTCTTCACCTGTTTCTTATTTTATCTATTGGATATAACCCCTCCCCTCTACCATTATCTTGTCTACACTGAGCAAGCTGTGCAAAACCGTCGTAGAACCTGATCTTGTCTTTATCTATGTCTTTTTCTCTAATTATCCATTTTCTGACGCATGTGCGTCTGGCGCCCAACAATCATATCTTTTTCTCTTATTATCTCCGAATATCTCATTATTCAGGTTGGTAACTGCGCCGTAGGGTGACCAATCTAATCTCACTTATTCTTCAACCCTTACACACAAAATTAATAATATTGGTTACGATACATAAATTATACATGAATATAGTTGAACATAAATGGAAGTAATTAAATTGAATAATTTGATGATAAACAAAGTTATCAATTTCAATATATCATTCTCCTCAATAAATGGGTGATTTATTTTAAAAATTGAAAACATCAAATTATATAATTAATTATTAATTTATCTGTATGTTTTCTCTGAAGTTTTCAATAAGTCTCAATTCATTGTATAGATGTTCCAATGTTCCTGGTATCGGACGAGGTGCTGCAGGTTTAGTCGGACGTTCCGATTTCTTTTGCAGATGACGTAAGGGGGGGGGGGGGGGGGGAGGGGGAGGGTAATCCAGATGTGGAAGGGACAGGGTCAGGGGGGTAAGTATGAACGGGTGGGGGTGTAATGCAGGGGCGCGCAGCGGCAGGAAGCGAAGGGTCGGGGCGGCAAACGGTGATACTTATTTTCGAATTTTTAAAAGCATGATGGATCATTCTGCGTACCGCGCTCCATTCTAATTTGTCGAGTCCGCAACCCATCAATGGTATCGAGACGGATGTTACGCCATCTTCTTACAAGGTTTTCCTAAAGTTAACCAAGGTGTTAAAGAAAACGTGGGGCAAAGGTTTGTCACTGTATTTGGGCTTTGTGACTAGGTCATAGATTTTTCGGTTTCCATGTGCCACAGAAATAACGTCGGTCACAGTCGGGTCGAATTCTCTAAGTTGTTCGCGGTTTATGAATTTACGTTATGTCACTTTAAAGCGATTCCTTTTGACATTTGGCAGTCAGCCGATATGCAATGAGCCAAGTTATCCTTTTGCTGTAAAAGGTCAGCTTTTATTTCTTTGATGTGTCTATTACGCATGGAAGGAAAAGTTTCGCTTTCTATGAGGAAATCGCTATAAGAAGGGCCCGGTAAATCAGTGGCTGGACAAAAGTCATCAGTTCCGGATTCAGTTTCTGGGATCTGTAACTTATCCGAGCCAAGGGAAGAATCTGAAAAATAGGTCAGTTGTGGTCTTCTATGAGGCGCAGGATTTGTTGAAGAATTTGTATCGCGATGGCGTTTAGTTTGGCGATGTACTGGGATCGGTGCCGGGGTAACAAGGGAGAGTTTAAGAAGTAACGGAGTTTCTTTATCGCTGAACTCATCGTCGGAGAGATCAGAGGAATCAGAGGAATCAGAGGAGTATATCATCTTAGAGGGTTGTGAGATATAAGGGTGTTTCAGCAAAGCTGGGTTGTTGGACTCGTCTGTGGTCTGTCGACGGCGTCTGGAGTACTGATGAGTCTTTTTGGTGCGTTTTTTTGGTTTATCGATAGAGGCTTCAGTCGTTGGACGGGGGCGTTTTGCATCTAAAGAAAGAATTTGAGCGGTGTCGGGCGGGGTGCGTTCCTGCACAGAGCATCACCGTTGGTATTAGATTTTTCGGACTTGTATTTCGTACCGAATTCGTCCTCTGCCAGTTCTAAGCTCCACCGTAATGAACGGGAATTGGGTTTTTTGACGCTTTTTACCCATTTGAGTGGCTCGTGATCTGTTGTTAAAATGAACTTCTGACCATAGATGTAGGGGCGGAAGTGATTCATACTCCAGTAGGCGGCTAAGAATTCTTTACCAGGTACCCAGTAGTTTAATTCAGCGGGCTTAAGGGCTCGGGACGCGTATGCTACCGGTAGGTCGGAACCGTCTTTATCTTGACTGAAAACTGCACCCATCGCGAATTTTGACGCGTCTGTAGTGAGCGAAAATGGTTTGCCGAAGTCCGGGTGTTGTAGAATTGGTGCTTTGCATAAACAATCGCGTAAGGTTTCGAAGGCGGAATGGTGTTTAGACGTCCAGATGAAAGGGGTATCCTTCTTTGTTAAATTGTTGAGGCATTTAGCAATTTTTCCAAAACTTGGATCAAATCTTCGGTAGTAACCTCAAAGGCCAAGGAGCTGTCTAACATTTTTGGGACTTTTGGGGACAGGATACTCTTTTACAGCTATCAATTTACCGGGGTCAGATTTTACTCCTGACTTAGTTATGAGGTGTCCGAGGTCAATGACTTCCTTGCGCAAGAATTCGCACTTGACTGGCTGTAGAGTTAAACCAGCAGCGGTTAGTCGCTTTAATAATTTCCGAAATTTTATCACGTGTTCTGGCAAGTTTCGAGCGTAAATAACTATGTCATCTGAATATACGAACATCTCGTTGCCTTGTAGGCCTAGGAGGACTTGGTCCATGAGCCTTTGAATGGTGGCGGGGGCGTTCTTTAGTCCGAAGGGCATACGAGAGAATTCATAATAGCCTCTAGGTGTCGAAAATGCAATTTTCGTGCTGTGATCCGGATGCATGGGAATTTGGTAGAACCCGAAAGCAAGGTGGAATGTGGAAAAGTATTTGTCTGAGTCAAGCTGATCAGGTATTTCCGTGATATCGGGCATGAGGTATGCGTCGCCGACTGTTTTTTCGTTAAGTTTTCTGTAATCGATTACCATACGCCATCGTTTATTGCCGTCACTATCCGGTTTTTTTGGAACGATCCACACCGGGGAATTATACGGAGATAAGGAATGTTTAATAAGATTTTGCTTGAGTAGTTAATCAACTTGGAATTCGATTTAGTTTTTGTGAACCTTGGGAAAACGGTATCGTTTGGTATGAATAAGCGTATTGTCCGTCGTGGGGACAGAGTGATCAGATAAATTGGTGTGGCCTAATTTATCACCTGGGAGATGAAAGAGATGGTTTAATTCTGTGACGAGCGAAATACGGATTGTTTTTCGGTGTCATTCAAATGATCAAGATGTAAGCTGATCTTCAGGACGTCCAATCTTTCTGACCTACTGTTAGTCAAGAGCACTGTTGTGGCACCGAAACAGGGTGTACTGTCGTCAGCGATAGGAGGATCGGATTGCAGTTGCGTGAGGTCAATGGACTGGATAGGGGAGGGGGAGATTATTAGTCGGTCGCGATGTACGCTTGGCGGCAGAAAGAATTAATGAGTTGCTGAGGAGACGGCCTGGGTGCGAAACGAGGGTTTTGGCGCGGGCATCGCTGTGGTGGTTACTCGGTACAGTGGGCGTAGCGTTGGACATGACTGTACTCAGTGGCTCGTTGAAGTCGTCTAGGGTTAGTGTTGGGAGTCTTATCTCTACGGCAGATTCGTTACAATTGAACGCGTACGAGTAAGCGATGCCGTTCTGGTTTTCAACTAACGCTTCACCACATGGAACATTGTTGCCTGAATCGATGCGTTTAAGGTAACCTACTTTAGTGTCTGGGTTCGCAACTGTGAGTGAAATGGCTTTCACGGTACGGGCCTGTATTGTAATTATGCGCATTTTTTCGGGTGCGGACGAGGGTTCATCAAATTTATGAAAGTGGATAGGCGATGAGGATCCGAGCATCACCGAGTTTGAGTTGAAAGAAATAGTTGCTTTCTCTTTTCGTAAGACGGGCTGGCCTAAGATACCGTCGTGCGGAATCGGAAAAAAGTCAGGGACTAAGAGAAAGGTATGGAATTTATAATCAGAACGTATTCCAGTTTTTGCGATAGTTTGAGTCTTTTTGTCCGTTATACCAGTCAGCGTCCAACATTCGTCGATTCTTTGTCGTACGAGGGGCCTGAAGGAACTTTCTTTGACCAAGTTGACGTCTGCACCGGTGTCAATAATAAATGTAGATATTTTTATTAGCTCGGGGGTGTCGATCAAAATTACTGAAGGGTCAGCTGAAGCTGTTATGAGGATATGACTCGATGACCGGAACGCTAGTTGTTTGCTTTACTCGCGGGCGCGTTCTCCCGGCGGGCGATGATCCCGTTCAAATGTTTATTAGAGCCTGCATTGCCTTGATTAATACGCGGGGAGGATCTACATTGGTCTACTGTGTGGCCTCTGCGATTACAATTGTTGTAGTGTAGTTCTTGGTTTATGATGCATTCATTGTGGAAGTGGCCCATTCTGCGACATTTGGTACAATATCTTTTCCTTTGCAGACGGTGACATTCCGTGATGGAGTGACCCTTGTGGTTACAAAATCGACAACCGCTAGGCAGAGCATTAACGTGGCCAGCAGAACAGGTGTTCGGATCGAGCGCTTGGGCGTAAGGTTTGGGCTCGGTACGAGGCGCTGGTTGATGAGCGTATCCAGGTGCAGGCAGTGACATCAGGGGGGGGATAAAGGAGGCCGCGGCGGGCACCTGCGACGGAGGAGTAGTATGGGGGGGTAACGGCAGGCACAAGGGTGTAGCGAGGGTGAAATATTGTGCCGAGAATTGCATCTGACGGTTGATTAGCTCGGCTTCTTTACCATTAGCAATGGTGACGGCAGGTTCGAAGGTCGGTAATGGTCAGACAGTAACGATTCTCCAGTCAAATTCTGGCCGAAGCCCTCTCATAAACGATCTAGAAGTATCCTTCTTCTGATCATTCAGAAAAAGCGTTGCTAAGTCTGGTGGGTGCTTTGCTATGATCGCTGTGCTTATTTCTTTTGATATTGCTCTTATTCTGCACAAGTAATCTACGATACGCTCATGTGGTTGTTGTGTAATTCTATCTAATCGAGCAGATAACTGGCGTATGGGGATATCCGGGCGGTATGCTCGGCTGAGGGCAGTTATGAGGTCCTCGACGTCGTTACAGTTAATGCCTATTACATATTGAGAAGCGGGGCCTGCAACCTTTGATTGCGGAAATTTGGTGAGAGTCATTTCATCCGAAACTTTTGTAAGAGTCTCAACGTGACGTAATTGTTTTACAAATGAGTCAAAGGGCATGTTGTGGCCGTCGAAAGGGGGGATTGTCGGCCAGACATCTTTTACTGACCATAAATTTGAACCGGTTTTGTTCGTTGGTGCCATGTTGAATTGAGCAGGGTATTGCAAGTAAAGGAATAAAAATATCAACTCAACACTAAGACTTAGAATAGACTTACAGGACGAAGGTAAACGCAAAAACTCAGTACAGCATACAGTTGTAGGCAGCTGGACGCGGGTGAAACTGGAAGAGGCGATACGGGTCATGCGTCGGCATGAGGAGGGTATAGATGAGGTACTAAGTGGCGTGCTAATGAATAAGTCTGGCAATCCAGGTCGTGGGGCGATGCCACTTTCGGGTCCAGATTCTCGTCTTAACAGGGTTGCAGGAGTCCGAATGAGCGGGAAGGGTCCATTCAATATTTCTCGGTTCGAAAAGTGATGTGTTTAGATGCGGTGTGTGGCTTAACTTGGCTATCTCACTGAATTTTCACTCGCTACATAGTTATTTGACGTCGTACGTATCGATGAATTTCAATAGAACCAAAATGTGACGGAGTTATTGAAATTGAAGACTCTTTCTAGAGCCTGTGTCCGTGGCAAGTTAAATAGGTTCTGCATGCCTGTCACAGTACTTTGTGGGCCAGAGTTCGTTCGTAACACGGCTATCACTGATTGGTACGGCGATAGAAATTTTGAGCACTGAACACTTTCGTAGAAAACATGCAGCACTCCACTGACGGGTTGGTCGACGGGCAAAACCGCTGACACCAATCTGTCACGGGGTAGATTGCGTAGGCTCCGATAAGCGGTAATCAGAGCTTACTCCACGCCCAGCGAAGGTGTTATTTGGCTATTATAGGGTTCGTTTACATCGACTATGCACTCGCGTGCTACTACTCCCAATGCAGGAAGTAAATGGAATAGAAAGCGATCGGTATTAACTAAAGATAAACGATTTGAAGTATATGATTGTTTATTAGTAGTCAATGCAACGGTGTCGGTCGGGGAAAAAGGGTATGGTCTTGGTTTAGAGGGATTGGTGTCTTGCTCAAGCGCTGAGATGGATCTGCTCAGTTCAGCGGGATGTAGAAGGCAAGCTAGCCGCGAGTTACAGAAGAATCTGCTGACTCGCGGACGATTAGAGTAGACCACAGAGCGTAAGTTTACTAAGAGTGTGGGAAAGGAATAAGAAGTCCGGCGGACGTAGCATGCCCCCCTTGGGGAAGAACATTCGGAGAGGGTACGGAATGGGATGTTCAAAAGGAAGTGGAATGCAATGAAACGTACTGACCGACTTACAGAATATTACAAAAAAAAGTCTCAAAATCTAGCGCCCAGATATGAGTGCGCGTTTAAGTTGGTGAGTATACATTTGAATGAGAAAAATTCCGAAATGACATCTTATTGTACTGACTCACTCACAGAATATTACAAAGAAGAGTCTAAAAATATAGCGCCTAGATGTGAGTGCGAGTTTAAGTGGGTTAGTATACATTTGAACAATGTTTCTCTGAATGACATCTTATAAATGTGGTGGTATCTATGATAGATATTGTGTATATTATAAACGAAACTTATGCAACATGCTGATGATTATGTTATGGCTGCAGATTATCACGGGCAGAATAAGGCAATAAAAGAATATGATTGCTAATAGCAGAGGGCTTAGCGCCAGACTTAGAGTGGTTCGGAGCTATCGTTGAGGCTTCGCTCGGGGAGCAATTGACGCGGCTTAGGTATGCCTAGTTCCATCATTTCAATTTCCGATTGGGTCCTGAGCAGCGACGAAGAGCGAGGACGCAGGTCATCGGGAAATGGTATTGTTTCTAGGTGCGGGTGGTGGATGGCATGGCGCGTAGGAATTTGGGGTTTTGTACGACGCTGGTGAGGGATATGTTCAAGGCCGGAAATAATTTGTTCTGGTGATAGAATTTTAGGTTGAACGATACCTTTTTGGGCGAAGGGGAAAGCGTCTACGAAGCAGGACAGGTCAAGTTCGTATTCGTTCAAGCGTCGGTCCACGTCAATTAGTCGGTTCAGTGTGCCAATTTCAATTTATTGAAATGGACGATTTTAGTTTTTCGGGGGGTAATCCAAATATCAGCGTTAATATCGTCAATTATACGTTCAATCGTTTACACTCCTTCATAGTGGTCGTCGAATTTGGATCGGGTTTCATTTAGTAGATAGACCTTTTGACCTGCTTCGAAAGTTTAGCTGTTAACATTACGGTTGTAATACGTCTTGGAACGATGCTTTGCTTGTTGTGGGTTGAACGCGGCGTGTTTTAGTATGCTGTATAGGGTAGCGATCGAGTCTAGAAGGAAGAAATCGTAAGAACGAGTATACGAGCTGGCAGGGTTCGCATCTGTTGGGAGTCTGGCTTGAGAGCCAAAAATTAGTTGGTGGGGGGTGAAGTTAGTACCTTCGTGCCTCGCGGTGTTATTACAAAAAATTGCAAAGCGGATGTAATCGTCCCAGTCTTCACCAGCATCCGTGTAGTGTTTGATGTGCTCAGTCAGAACAAGGTGACTGCGTTCTAGCAATCCGTTAGACTGTGGGCGGTAAGCTGTGGTTCGTATTTGCTTAATTTTGGAAAGTTTACAAAGTTGATTGATGACTGTGCTCATAGAATTTTGTCCTTGGTCTGTAAGTATTGCTCGAGGAGCACCGTAACGTGTTAAGTATTATTTTGCGAATGCTGCGCCTATAGTTTTGGCGGTGGCATCAGGTAAAGGGATGGCGTCCAGGATTTTGTCAAATTGCATTGTATCGTCAAAAGATATTTGTTGTTCGATTTGGTAAGGGGTAGAGGTCCAACAATATCTAATGCCACTTTGTCGAATGCATCGACAGGCGTGTCCGTTATCATCAACGGGAATATGGTTTCTACTCTGACCAATTTTTCTCTTTGGCAACTCTCGCAAGTTCTTATGGATTCTTGGATTTGTTCTTCCATACGGGGCCAAAAATACTTTTGTCTGATGCGGTTATATATTTGAGTGACACCTTGATGACCGCCGACTAACGATTCGTGGCATTATCTGATTATTTCTTTTCGTAAACATTCGTCTGGGATGACAGTCGTGTTTCGACAGAGCATGATTTGAATTTCTAAATCTGCGAAAATATAGGATAGAAGTTTTTGAAAAACGCCGGGATCCAGAGCGTCTAAACTATTATCGGTTATCGGAAGGGCAAGAGACTTTAGGTTTGAATCGGCTGAAGCCGGTTTGAGTTTGGACAATAGCTTGAAGATATCGTATAGGTTGCTTTCATCTGAGCGTTTTGTTTTCAATACAAGGGTCAAAATACGTCGACTATAGTGCTTAGATTCAATGATAATTAATTTTTGCAGACGAGGCCTCATTACTATTTGTGGGTCAACGATATTCTCGTCGGCAAGTTGGGCTAGTAGACCCTCAATCCAAGCGCAGTCTGTTGATATGACGTGCGCATAGTTGGTTTTGAGCATCAAAAGTCCATCATTGGTATCTTTGACATTTTTTGATACTGGAATGTCGTCCAAGTTCTCAATAAAACAAGCGAAACTGTGAGGGTCAATAATTTGATCATCATTAGTGTTGAGAGCACTGTCATGATTATGGTCAGTCATTTCCGTATATGAGTCGAATTATTGAGTGCACGTATAGAATTCAGTGTCCGTGAGCAAGTCGGAACTGTCGTCGTTATCAGAGGTGGGCGGGAGATGCGAGGGGGGAGGGAAAAAGGAGTGTAAGGAAGCGTTTGTCGGCATGGAAGTAGCGGGGGGTGTCTCCTAGCGGGACGCGGAGGCCCGACAGGGGAAGGGGAGGCATGATGACGTTAGTGAGCGGTGGCAGCGGTTTCGCCCTTTGACCTGCCCGTCAGTGCAGTGCTGCATGTTTTCTACGAAGGTGTTCATTGATCAAAATTTTTAACACCGTAACAATCAGTGATAGCCGTGTTACGAACGAACTCTAGCCCACAAAGTACTGTGATAGGCATGCAGAACCTATTCAACTCGCCACGGACATAGGCTCTATAAAGAGTCCTCAATTCAATAACTCCGTCACATTTTGGTACTATTGAAATTCATCGATACCTACGACGTCGAATAACTGTGTATCGAGTGGAAATCCAGTGCGATAGCCAAGTGAAGCCGCACTCCGCATCTGAACACATCACCTTTCGAACCGACAAATATTGAATGGACCCTTCCCGCTCATTCGGACTCCTGCAACCCTGTTAAGACGAGAATCTGGACCCGAAAGTGGCATCGCCCCACGACCTGGATTGCCAGACTTATTCATTAGCACGCCACTTAGTACCTCATCTATACCCTCCTCATGCCGACGCATGACCCGTATCGCCTCTTCCAGTTTTACCCGCGTCCAGCTGCCTACAACTGTATGCTGTACTGAGTTTTTGCGTTTACCTTCGTCCTGCAAGTCTATTCTAAGTCTTAGTGTTGAGTTGATATTTTTATTCCTTTACTTGCAATACCCTGCTCAATTCAACATGGCACCAACGAACAAAACCGGTTCAAATTTATGGTCAGTAAAAGATGTCTGGCCGACAATCCCCCCTTTCGACGGCCACAACATGCCCTTTGACTCATTTGTAAAACAATTACGTCACGTTGAGACTCTTACAAAAGTTTCGGGTGAAATGACTCTCACCAAATTTCCGCAATCAAAGGTTGCAGGCCCCGCTTCTCAATATGTAATAGGCATTAACTGTAACGACGTCGAGGACCTCATAACTGCCCTCAGCCGAGCATACCGCCCGGATATCCCCATACGCCAGTTATCTGCTCGATTAGATAGAATTACACAACAACCACATGAGCGTATCGTAGATTACTTGTGCAGAATAAGAGCAATATCAAAAGAAATAAGCACAGCGATCATAGCAAAGCACCCACCAGACTTAGCAACGCTTTTTCTGAATGATCAGAAGAAGGATACTTCTAGATCGTTTATGAGAGGGCTTCGGCCAGAATTTGACTGGAGAATCGTTACTGTCTGACCATTACCGACCTTCGAACCTGCCGTCACCATTGCTAATGGTAAAGAAGCCGAGCTAATCAACCGTCAGATGCAATTCTCGGCACAATATTTCACCCTCGCTACACCCTTGTGCCTGCCGTTACCCCCCCATACTACTCCTCCGTCGCAGGTGCCCGCCGCGGCCTCCTTTATCCCCCCCCTGATGTCACTGCCTGCACCTGGATACGCTCATCAACCAGCGCCTCGTACCGAGCCCAAACCTTACGCCCAAGCGCTCGATCCGAACACCTGTTCTGCTGGCCACGTTAATGCTCTGCCTAGCGGTTGTCGATTTTGTAACCACAAGGGTCACTCCATCACGGAATGTCACCGTCTGCAAAGGAAAAGATATTGTACCAAATGTCGCAGAATGGGCCACTTCCACAATGAATGCATCATAAACCAAGAACTACACTACAACAATTGTAATCGCAGAGGCCACACAGTAGACCAATGTAGATCCTCCCCGCGTATTAATCAAGGCAATGCAGGCTCTAATAAACATTTGAACTGGATCATCGCCCGCCGGGAGAACGCGCCCGCGAGTAAAGCAAACAACTAGCGTTCCGGTCATCGAGTCATATCCTCATAACAGCTTCAGCTGACCCTTCAGTAATTTTGATCGACACCCCCGAGCTAATAAAAATATCTACATTTATTATTGACACCGGTGCAGACGTCAACTTGGTCAAAGAAAGTTCCTTCAGGCCCCTCGTACGACAAAGAATCGACGAATGTTGGACGCTGACTGGTATAACGGACAAAAAGACTCAAACTATCGCAAAAACTGGAATACGTTCTGATTATAAATTCCATACCTTTCTCTTAGTCCCTGACTTTTTTCCGATTCCGCACGACGGTATCTTAGGCCAGCCCGTCTTACGAAAAGAGAAAGCAACTATTTCTTTCAACTCAAACTCGGTGATGCTCGGATCCTCATCGCCAATCCACTTTCATAAATTTGATGAACCCTCGTCCGCACCCGAAAAAATGCGCATAATTACAATACAGGCCCGTACCGTGAAAGCCATTTCACTCACAGTTGCGAACCCAGACACTAAAGTAGGTTACCTTAAACGCATCGATTCAGGCAACAATGTTCCATGTGGTGAAGCGTTAGTTGAAAACCAGAACGGCATCGCTTACTCGTACGCGTTCAATTGTAACGAATCTGCCGTAGAGATAAGACTCCCAACACTAACCCTAGACGACTTCAACGAGCCACTGAGTACAGTCATGTCCAACGCTACGCCCACTGTACCGAGTAACCACCACAGCGATGCCCGCGCCAAAACCCTCGTTTCGCACGCAGGCCGTCTCCTCAGCAACTCATTAATTCTTTCTGCCGCCAAGCGTACATCGCGACCGACTAATAATCTCCCCCTCCCCTATCCAGTCCATTGACCTCACGCAACTGCAATCCGATCCTCCTATCGCTGACGACAGTACACCCTGTTTCGGTGCCACAACAGTGCTCTTGACTAACAGTAGGTCAGAAAGATTGGACGTCCTGAAGATCAGCTTACATCTTGATCATTTGAATGACACCGAAAAACAATCCGTATTTCGCTCGTCACAGAATTAAACCATCTCTTTCATCTCCCAGGTGATAAATTAGGCCACACCAATTTATCTGATCACTCTGTCCCCACGACGGACAATACGCTTATTCATACCAAACGATACCGTTTTCCCAAGATTCACAAAAACGAAATCGAATTCCAAGTTGATTAACTACTCAAGCAAAATTTTATTAAACATTTCTCATCTTCGTATAATTCCCCGGTGTGGATCGATCCCAAAAAACCGGATAGTGACGGCAATAAACGATGGCGTATGGTAATCGACTACAGAAAACTTAACGAAAAAACAGTCGGCGACGCATACCCCATGCCCGATATCACGGAAATCCTTGATCAGCTTGACTCAGCTAAATACTTTTTCACATTCGACGTTGCTTCCGGGTTTCACCAAATTCCCATGCATCCGGATCACAGCACGAAAACTGCATTTTCGACACCTAGGGGCCATTATGAATTCTCTCGTATGCCCTTCGGACTAAAGAACGCCCCCGCCACCATTCAAAGGCTCATGGACCAAGTTCACCTAGGCCTACAAGGTAACGTGATGTTCGTATATTTAGATGACAGTTGTTTACGCTCGAAACTCGCAAGAACATGGAATAAAATTGCGGATATTAATAAAGCGACCCACCGCAGCTGGTTTAACTCTACAGATAGACAAGTGCGAATTCTTACGCAAGGAAGTCGTTTACCTCGGACATCTCATGACCGAGTCGGGAGTAAAACCTGACCCTGGTAAATTCATAGCTGTGAAAGAGTATCCTGTCCCCAAAAGTCCCAAAAATGTTAGACATTTCCTTGGCCTTTTAGGTTACTACCGAAGATTTGATCCAAATTTTGGAAAAATTGCTAAATGCCTGAACAATTTCACAAAGAAGAATACCCCTTCCATCTGGACGTCTAAACACCAATCCGCCTTCGGAACCTTACGCGATTGTTTATGCAAAGCACCAATTCTACAACACCCGGACTTCGGCAAACCATTTGCGCTCACTACAGACGCGTCAAAATTCGCGATAGGTGCAGTCCTCAGTCAAGATAAAGACGGTCCCGACCTGCCGGTAGCATACGCGTCCCGAGCCCTCAATCCCGCTGAATTAAACTACTCGGTACCTAATAAAGAATTCTTAGCCGCCTACTGGAGTATGAATTACTTCCGCCCCTACATCCATGGTCAGAAGTTCATTTTCATAACAGACCATGAGCCACTCGAATGGGTCAAAAGCGTCAAAAAACCTCATTCCCGTTTATTACGGTGGAGCTTAGAACTCGCAAAGTACGACTTTGATACGGAATACAAGTCCGGGAAATCTAATGTCAACGCTGATGCTTTGTACAGGGACGCAACGCCCGACACCGCTCAAATGCTTCCTATCGATACAAAACGCCCCCGTCCAACGACTGAAGCCCCTGGCGATAGATCAAAAAAACGCAGTAAAAAGACTCATCAGTACCCCAGACGCCCTAGACAGACCACAGATGAGTCCACGAACCCAACTCCGCTGAAACACCCTAAAATCTCACAACCCCGTAAGATGACATACTCCTCTGATTCCTCTGATTCCTCTGATGTCTCCGACGATGAGTTCAGCGATAAAAATACCCTGTTGCTCCTCAAACCCCCCCGCTTTACCCCGGCGCCGATCCCAGTACATCGCCAACCTAAACGCCATCGAGAAACAAATTTTTCAACAAACCCTGGGTCTCATAAAAGACCATACCTGAGCTATTCTTCAGATTCTTCCTCTAGGTCGGATGACTCACAGACCCCAGAAACTGAATTAGGAACTGATGACTTTGGTCCACCCACCGATTTACCGGGCCCTTTTTATAGCGATTTCCTCATAGAAAGCGAAACTTCCCTTCTTATGCGTGATAGGCGTATTGAAGAATTAAAAGCTGACCTATTACAGCGAAAGGATAACTTGGCTCACTGCATATCCGCTGACTACCAAATGTCGAAAGGAATCGCTTCAGAACTGACAAAACGTAAATTCATAAACCGCGAACAACTTAGAGAATTCGACACGACTGTGACCGACGTTATTTCTGTGGTACATGGAAACCGGAAAATCTATAACCTAGTCACAAAGCCCAAATACAGTGACAAACCTTTGCCCCACGTTTTTTTCGACACCTTGGTTAACTTTAGGAAAACCTTGCATGAAGATGGCGTAACATCTTTCTCGATACCATTGATAGGTTGCGGACTCGACAAATTTGAATGGAGCGCCGTACGCAAAATGATCCATCATGTTTTTCAAAATTCGAAAATAGGAATTACCGTTTGCCGCCTCGACTTTTCGCTTCCTGCTACCGCACGCCCCTGCATTACACCCCCACCCGCTTATACTAACCCCCCTGACCCTGTCCCTTCCACATCCGGATTACCGCCCTGCCGCTATCTGCGAAAGGATTCGGAACGTCCGACTAAACCTGCAGCACCTCGTCCTATTCCATCTTCACCCCCACCCACTGACGTCATCATGCTCACCCCTGTCGGGCCTCCGCGTCCCGCTAGGAGATACCACGCCGCCACTTCCAGGCCGACGAACCCTCCCTTACACTCCTTTTTCCCTCCCCCCGCGCCGCTCCCGCCCACCTCTGATAACGACGACAGTTCCGACTTGCTCACGGACACTGAATACTATATGGTGCACTCAACAATTCGACTCCTATATGAAAATTACTGACCATAACCATGACAGTGCTTTCAACACTAATGACGATCAAAATAATGACCCTTACGGTTTCGCATATTTTATTGACAACTTGGACGACATACCAGTATCGGACAATGTCAAAGATACCAATGATCGACTTTTGATGCTCAAAACCAACTATGCGCACTTCATATCGACAGACTGCGCTTGGATCAAGGGTATACCAGCCCAACTTGCCAGCGAAAATATCGTTGACCCAAAAATAGTAATGAGGCCTCGTCTTCGAAAATTTGATATCATTGAATCTAAGCACAATAGTCGAAGTATTTTGACCCTAGTATTGAAAACAAAAAGCTCAGATGAAAGCAACCTATACGATATCTTCTAGCTATTGTCCAAACTCAAACCGGCTTCAGCCGATTCAAACCTAAAGTCTCTTGCCCTTCCGATAACCGATGATAGTTTAGACGCTCTGGATCCCGGCGTTTTTCAAAAACTTCTATCCTATATTTTCGCAGATTTAGAAATTCAAATCATGCTCTGTCGAAACACGACTGTCATCCCAGACGAATGTTTACGAAAAGAAATAATCAGATAATGCCACGAATCGTTAGTCGGCGGTCATCAAGGTGTCACTCAAATATATAACCGCATCAGACAAAAGTATTTTTGGCCCCGTATGGAAGAACAAATCCAAGAATCCATAAGAACTTGCGAGAGTTGCCAAAGAGAAAAATTGGTCAGAGTAGAAACCATATTCCCGTTGATGATAACGGACACGCCTGTCGATGCATTCGACAAAGTGGCATTAGATATTGTTGGACCTCTACCCCTTACCAAATCGAACAACAAATATCTTTTGACGATACAATGCAATTTGACAAAATCCTGGACGCCATCCCTTTACCTGATGCCACCGCCAAAACTATAGGCGCAGCATTCGCAAAATAATACTTAACACGTTACGGTGCTCCTCGAGCAATACTTACAGACCAAGGACAAAATTCTATGAGCACAGTCATCAATCAACTTTGTAAACTTTCCAAAATTAAGCAAATACGAACCACAGCTTACCGCCCACAGTCTAACGGATTGCTAGAACGCAGTCACCTTGTTCTGACTGAGCACATCAAACACTACACGGATGCTGGTGAAGACTGGGACGATTACATCCGCTTTGCAATTTTTTGTAATAACACCGCGAGGCACGAAGGTACTAACTTCACCCCCCACCAACTAATTTTTGGCTCTCAAGCCAGACTCCCAACAGATGCGAACCCTGCCAGCTCGTGTACTCGTTCTTACGATTCCTTCCTTCTAGACTCGATCGCTACCCTATCCAGCATACTAAAACACGCCGCGTTCAACCCACAACAAGCAAAGCATCGTTCCAAGACGTATTACGACCGTAATTCCAACAGCCAAAATTTCAAAGCAGGTTAAAGGTCTATTTACTAAATGAAACCCGATCCAAATTCGACGACCACTATGAAGGAGTGTATACGATTGAACGTGTAATTGACAATATTAACGCTGATATTTGGATTACCCCCCGAAAAACTGAAATCGTCGATTTCAATAAATTAAAATTGGCACACTGAACCGACTAATTGACCTGCACCGACGCTTGAACGAATACGAACTTGACCTGTCCAGCTTCGTAAACGCTATCCCCTTCGGCCAAAAAGGCATCGTCCACCCTCAAATTCTATTACCAGAACAAATTATTTCCGTCGTACAAAACCCCAAATTCCTACGCGCCATGCCATCCACCACCCGCACCTAGAAACAATACCATTTCCCGATGACCTACCTCCTCGCTCTTCGTCGCTGCTCCGGACCCAATCGGAAATTGAAATGACGAAACTAGGCATACCTAAGCCGCGTCAATTGCTCCCCGAGCAAATCCTTATCGATAGCTCCGAACCACTCGAAGTCTGGCGCTAAGCCCTCCGCTATAAGCAATCATATTCTTTCATTGCCTTATCCTGCCTGTAATAATCACCAGCCATAATATATTCATCAGCATGTTGCGTAAGTTTCGTTTATCATATACACAATATCTATCATATATACCACTACATTTATAAGATGTCATTTAGAGAAACTTTTTCCAAATGTATACTAACTCACTAAAACGCGCACTAACATCTAAGCGCTCTATTTTAAGACTCTTTTTGTAATATTCTGTAAGTGAGTCAGTACGATAAGATGTCATTCAGAAATTTTTTTCATTCATATGTATACTAACCCACTTAAACGCGCAATAATATCTAGGCGCTAGATTTTAAGACTTTTCTTTGTAATATTCTGTGAGTCAGTACGTTTAATGGCATTTCACTTCCTTCTGAACATCCTATTTCTACCCTCACCGAATGTTCTTTCCCAAAGAGGGGCATGCTACTTCCTCCAGACTTCTTATTCCTTTCCCACACTCTTAGTTACCTTACGGTCTGTAGTCTACTCTTATCGTCTGCGAGTCAGCAGATTCTTCTGTAACTTGCGGCTAGCTTGCCTTCTACATCCCGCTTAACTAAGCAGATCCATCTTAGCGCTCAAGCAAGACACTCATCCCTCTAAACCAAGACCATACCCTTTTCCCTCGACCGACTCCGTTGCATTGACTACTAATAAGCAATCATATACCTTAAATCGTTTACCTTTCCTTAATACCGATCCCTTCCTATTCCATACACTTCCCGCATTGGGAGTAGTAGCACGCGAGTGCATAGTCGACGTGAACGGACCCTATAATGTCCGGTATAATAAACTGGTGAATTCGGAAAATCATCAAATTTATATCTTCAACAATGAATTTTCTCGTAATCAATGATAATGCATATCCGCATTTCAATTATCAGACGGTCTTTGACTGTCTTACGGGCTTTACATCAGAAGCGTAAGATTTTAAATTTCAAACATTCCTCACATACATTTTTACATCTGCTGCTTAAGAGGAAGAACACTGTCTATTCACACACACAAAAGAACAAGAAAACAAATTTGAACTAACTGGTGATGAGAGGAATTAACGACATCAGAGTCAGGGCGGCCAGGTGGTCTAGTGGAGTAAGGCTTCGGTCAAGCATCTCTAGATACCAGGTTCGATTCCTGGCTCCGCCATTAATTCTTCGAATTCACCAGTTTATTAAATTTATATCTGTACCTATTATGATCGGAGGATTTGGAAACTGACTAATTTCTTCCATACCAGGAGCACCAGATATAGCTTTCCCTCGAATAAACAATATAAGATTTCGACTACTTTCACCATAATTAATCTTACTTATTTCAAGAAGATTAGTAGATTCAGGAACAGGTACAGGTTGAACAATTCACCTTCCTTTTCTCAAGAAATCACGGGCACTCAGGACCATCTGTTGATTATTCAATTTTTTCTCCACATATAGCTGCAATTTGATCCATCCTTGGAGCAATTAACTTCATTTCGACAAAAATTAATATACGACTCAGAGGAATTAGATTTGAACAAATACCTTCATCCGTTCGAGCAGTAAAATTAACAGCTATTCTTATTTTATTATCCCTTCCAGTACTAGCGAGAGCAATTACAATATTATTAACAGATTGAAATATAAATACAACTTTTTTTGATTTTTCAGGCGGAGGAGACCCAATCTTATACCAACATTTATTCTGATTTTTTGGACGCCCAGAAGATTATATTCTAATTTTACCAGCTTTCGGAATAATTTGACATATTATCTCACAAGAATCAGGAAAAAAAGAAACATTCGGAATTCTTGGAATAATTTATGCAATAATAACAATCGGATTATAAGGATTTGTAGTATGAGCTCATCATATATTGACTGTAGGTATAGATGTTGATACACGAGATACACAATATACCTTACTAGACCACAAGAAAAGACCGAGTCGCCAGGCACCACACGTGAGCGAGAGAGAAGTCAGAGTCGTAACACACCACACGAGAATGTGAGGAAGTCCGTGTCGTCTCAAGCCATACGAGAGCGAGAGAGAAGTCCGAGTCATCGTGTGTCACACGGGAGCGAGAGAGATGTCCGAGTCATCCTGTGCCTTACGAGACCTGGAGATAAGACCAAGTTGCTGGGCACCACACGTGAGCGAGGGAGGAGTCGGAGTCACCGCACACCACAGGAGAGCGAGACAGAATTCGGATTTATCGCGCACCTCACTAGAGCGAGAGAGAACACCAAGTCGCAGCAAACCACACGAGAACGACAGAGAAGTCCGAGTTCACGCGCACCTTACGAGAGCCAGAGGAAAGTCCGAGTCCCCGCGCACCTGGCAAAAGCGGAAAGGAAGCTTGAGTTACCATGTGCTACACGAGAGCGAGAGAGAAGTCGGTGTCGTCCCGCGCCACACGAGAGCAAGAGAGAAGTTCGGGTTCCCCCCTGTCACGACGGATCGAGTGAAAACTCCAAGTTGCCCCTACACACACAAGAGCGAGACAGAATTCCAAGTCGCAGTGTGCCACACGAGAGCGAGAGAGTTGTCCATCTACCCTGCGCTCCACGAGACTGAGAGAGAAGACCGAGTCGCTGGGCGCCAGGAGTGAGCGAGAGAAAAGTCAAAGACGCCGCACAACGCACGAGAGCGAGAGAGAAGTCCGCATTGTCTGAAGCCAGACGAGAGCGGGAGAGAACTCCGAGTCGCTCTGCGTCCTACGAGACCGAGAGAGAAGACCTAGTCACCAGGCACCTCGTGAATGCGAGAGAGAAGTCCGAGTCACTGCACACTGCACTCGAGCGAGAAAGAAGTCCGTGACGCCGGCGCCACACGAGAGCGAGTGAGAATTCCGAGTCGCAGCGTACCACACGAAAGCGAGAGAGAAGTCCGAGTGTCTACGCACCACACGTAAGCAAGCGAGAAATCCGATCGACTGCACCTCTGCGCGACAGCGCGACAACAGTTCGAGTCGCTGTGCATCACTTACGAGCGACAAAAAAGTTCGAGTCGCCGAGCACCACACGAGAGCCGGAGAGAAGTCCAAGTCGCCACGTACCACACGCGAGCGAGCGAGAAGACCGTGTCGCCCCGTACTACACAAGAGCGAGAAAGTGCACCGAGTCGCAGCGAACCACACGAGAGCAAGTGAGAAGTCCGAGGCACCGCGCACCTCGCGAGAGCGAGAAGAAAACACGAGTCACTCTGTGCTTTACAAAAGCGAGTGAGGAGTCTGATTCGCAGCGCACCTCGCGAGAGCGAGAGAGCAGTCAAGGTCGCCGCGCCACACGCGAGGAAAAAGAAAGACACCGAGTCGCCGGGCACCACACGCGAGTGAGAGAAAACACCAAGTTGCAGCGAACCACACGAGAACGAGAGAAAAGTCCGAGTCGGCGCGCACCAGACGAGAGCCGGAGAGAAGTCCAAGTCGCCACGTACCCACTGATATATATGTACACTGGATTGGATTAAGCGTGGTACCGTCACGCCAATTGAACGGTAGCCATTTTGTACAGATTCTTGTCACTTCAGATATATATATATATATATATATATACGTGATATATGTATGTGTATATAATCGATTGCGCCGGAAAATTACAGTAACAATTATTGAGGTAACAATGAGTACCTGCGTTTTTTGCAAAACAAAGCAATCAAAATATCGTGGGCGATCATTTCACAAGTGAGTATACAACGCTGAAGCGTTCTGCAAATGATAACTTGCAGAGGTTATGTCAGCATACGAAGTATTTACTAATTATATTTAACGAGTATTATAACGTACGAATCTTGACAGTAAAAATTCACAATATTTGAATTATGAACCGATCTTATTATAATTGAAATTGAAAACTCGGGTATTATTGACTCAGGGATTAAATTATAATTCGATATGTAGATTTCCCGTGAAAGATGTGTTGCGCGTTCAGCATTGGTTAGAAGAAATGAAGAGGAAGGACTGGAAGCCAAACCGAAATAGCACATTGTGTTCAGCTCATTTTACAAATGACTGCTTTGATAGGACAGGATTCCTAATTACATTGAAAAAGAACAGTGTACCAACTATATTGACAACCCAAAATCAGAGTGTTCATCTTGTCACCGATTAAAGGAATATGGACGTGGCTATTCATTCTTCAAGTAAGTATCGTTACTCAATGCAACATAACGTGTGAATTAATAAATTTAAACTTTGCTTGTTATGTAGGTTCCCATTGGATGAACCTGATATTATGAAGCAATGGATCGCAAATATAAACATTGGACCGTGGTCTCCATCAAGTGATAGCTTTCTGTGTTCCGACCACTTTGAACTCTCTTGCTTTCAGAAGAAAAGTAAAAATTATATAACTTTACGAAAAGGCAGTATCCCAACGTTATTTGGTGAGATCTGAAACTATTAATCCCTATTAGGTCAGAGAAAACTCAGTGTGCATAAAGACACGTTGATGTGATGCACTATTGCGTCAATGCCGTCAAAGCGGTTAATTACCTACAGATTATAAAGTGCTCTGGTACAGAAAAATCGTGTTTGACACATTTCTGTGTATTTCCATTGTCGTTATTTATTAGTAACTTATCTGTAGGTGAAAACTTGCAGCAGACCGAATTTCAGGATGAATCAGATCGGCCCACCACAGTGAATGTAACCAAATTACATGATCACCTACATATTTGTACCTGATTTGCATGCTCAGATATGTACATCTTTTTTATTTTCTTTTGATTGTGCTTGTAACTTTTTCTTCATGTGAATGGATTGTGGATTGATACTACTAATTATATTACGGTTGTGGTTTATCGCACGCAACTCTATAAAAATGCCTTAACGTTTGCAAGGAATGTTTTATTCTCCATATTTTTGAATAAAGTTTTTACTCACCCAATTCGATATAATTTAATTCAAAACTTTTTTCACATGTCTTAAGCTCCACTTTGATGATCAATGGATGGTAAATGGATTCCCTAACGGTTGAATTAGTGTTATACAAATTTTTGAATAATCCGTATGGAATTCAGCCCACCATAGGATAGAGGATGATGGACAGAAACTTCTTAGAATGGAGGACTTCTTTTGAACATGAAGAAAAATCACGCTTAAATACAAGTTTTTCGTCATATTATTTAATGATCTTTTACATCATATAATTGTAAATAATAACATACCTTCGAAAAAATGATTTGTTCTTCATTTAATGTATCAAACATTATTTTACTCGTCAAAAACTTTTTTTGTGTGACGAATATATCGTTAGACCTAAATAGCATATATTACGCAGTTCAAATCTAGCGCGCATTTTGTGACAACTTTCTGTACAAGATGGCGGAAATTAAATTGTTCAATTGGACGCACGAGCTTACACGTAGAGTATACGGTAATATCCAATCCAGTGTATATATATATCAGTGCACGTACCACACGCGAGCGAGCGAGAAGACCGTGTCGCCCCGTACTACACAAGAGCGAGAAAGTACACCGAGTCGCAGCAAACCACACGAGAGCAAGAGAAAAGTCCGAGTCGGCGCGCACCAGACAAGAGCGAGAGGAACGTCCGAGTTGCAGTGTACCACACGAGAGCGAGAGAGAAGTTCAAGTCAGCACGCACCTCGCGAGAGCGAGAAGAAAGCACGAGTCACCCGGTGTTACACGGAAGCGAGTGAGGAGTCCGAATCGCAGCGCACCTCGCGAGAGCGAGAGAGAAGTCCAAGTCCCCACGCACCTCACGAGAGCAAAAGAGTAATCCGAGTCCCCGCGCACCTCGCAAAACCGGCGAGAAGGCTCGAGTTACCATGTGCCACATGAGAGCGAAAGAGAAGTCCATTTTCCGCTGCGCTTCACGAGAACGGGAGAGAAGACCGAGATGCAGGGCCCCAGAAGTAAGCGAGAGTGAAGTCGGAGATGCCGCACACCGCACGAGAGCGAGAGAGATGTCCGCATCATCTTAAGCCAGACGAGAGCGAGAGAGAACTCCGAGTCGCCCTGCGCTTCACGAGACTGGGAGAAAAGACCTCGTCACCGGGCACCTCGTAAATCCGAGAAAGAAGTACGAGTCACCGCACACTGCACTCGAGCGAGAAAGAAGTCCGTGACGCCCGCGCTACACGAGAGCGAGTGAGAATTCCGAGGCGCAGCGTACCACACGAAAGCGAGAGAGAAATCTGAGTCTCTACGCACAACACGCGAGCGAGCGAGACGTCCGATCCACTACGCATCTACGCGACAGCGGAACAGTCCGAGTCGCTGTGCATCGCATGTGAGCGAGAGAATAGTCCGATTCGCCGAGCACCACACGAAAGCTAGAGAGAACTCCAAGTCGCCGCGTACCACACGCGAGCGAGCGAGAAGACCGAATCGCCCCGTACCACACAAGAACAAGACAGAACTCCGAGTCGCAGCGAACCACACAAGATCGACAGAGAAGTCCGAGTCATTGCGCACCTCGCGAGAGCGAGAAGAAAGCACGACTCACCCTGTGTTACACGCGAGCGAGCGAGGAGTCCGATTCACTACGCATCTACGCGGCAGCGCGACAACAGTATGACTCGTTGTGCATCACATATGAGCGAGAGGAAGGTCCGAGTGTTCGAGGACCACACAAGAGCGAGACAGAAGTCCGAGCCGCCACGCACCCCGCGAAAGCGAGAAGAAAGCTCGAGTTACTCTGTGCCACACGAGGGCGAAAGAGAAGTCCGAATTTCCGCGCACTTCGCGAGAGTGAGAGCGAAGTTCAAGCCCCCGTGCAGCAAACGAGAGAGTAGAAGGACACCGAGTCACCGAGCTCCACACGCGAGCGAGAGAGAACACCGAGATGCAGCGAACCACTCGAGAACGAGACAAAAGTCCGAGTCGGCGCGCACCAGTCGAGAGCGAGAGAAAGGTCCAAGTCGGCGAGCGTTACACGAGAGCAAGAGAGAAGACCAAGTCGCCCCGCGCCACACGAGAGCGCGAGAAAACTCCCAGTCACAGCGAGAAGAAAGCACGAGTCACTCTGTGCTACATGAACGCGAGTGAGGAGTCCGATTCGCAGCGCACCTCGCGAGAGTGAGAGCGAAGTTCAAGCCCCCGTGCAGCAAACGAGAGAGTAGAAGGACACCGAGTCGCCGAGCACGCCGAGTCGCAGTGTACTACACGAGAGCGAGAGAGTTGTATGGGTCGCCCTGCGCCTCACGAGACCGAGACAAGAGACGGAGTCACCGGGCACCACACGTGAGCGAGAGAGATGTCGGATTCACCGCACACCACACGAGAGCGAGAGAGAAGTCCGATTTTCCGCGCATCTTGCGAGAGCAAGAGAGAAGTCCAAGTCGCTGTGCAGCACACGCGAGAGAAGGAGGACACCGAGTCGCCCAGCTCCACACGCGAGCGAGAGAGAACACCGAGATGCAGCGAACCACACGAGAACGAGTGAGAAGTCCTAGTCGCCGCGCACCACACGAGAGCAAGATGAAGTTCGAGTCGCATCCCGTCTTACGAGAGCGAGTTAGATCCACCAGTCGCCCCCTACAAACGATCGCAAGACAGAATTTCGAGTCGCTGAATGTCACATGAGAGCGAGAGAGACCTCTGAGTTGACCTGCGCCTCACGAGACCGAAAGAAGAGACCAAGTCACCACGCACTTTGCGAGAGCGAGAAGAAAGCTCTAGTCACCCTGTGCCACACGAGACCGAAAGAGATGTCCAAGTTGACCTGCGCCTCACGAGACCAAGAGAGAAGACCAAGTCGCCAGGCAAGCCACGTGAACAAGAGAGATGTCGGAGTCGCCGTGTTCCACACGAAAGCGAGAGAGATATCTATTTCGCCCTGCGCCTTACGAGAGCGAGAGAGAATTCCGCGTCGTCCTAAGCCAGACGAGTGCGAGAGAGAACTCTGAGTCGCCCTGCGCCCTACGAGACCGAGAAAGAAGATCTAGTCACCGTGCACCTTGTGAAAGCGAGAGAGAAGTCCGAGTCACCGCACACTGCACTTGAGCGAGAAAGAAGTCCGTGTCGCCCGCGCTACGCTAGAGCGAGTGAGAATTCCGAATCTGAGACCAAACATTTTCGGCTTCAAAACTGAAGAATCGTGATTAATTTTTGGCGAAAATATTTTTGACTCCGACAGAAGCTGGAATAGATTTTTTCGTGCAGCACTCCGACGTAATTTTGCAGAAGAAGTTGTTCGGGCGCAATTTCCATACGGTGGATCAACGCATCGAAATTTACAGCCCAAAAACAAAGAATTTCGCTCGACATTCCCCTCCTGTTGATCTCACACTTTTTCGTCTGCGATTTCTGAGCCCCTGAGTTTTCAATTAAATAGCAAAGATTCATCTGAATCGAATCTGAGTCCAGAACTCTTCGGCTTTAGAACTGAAGGAATTGTAAGGCATTATTGGCGGAAATTTCCGTGATTTTGACTAAAGCTGGAATAGGTTTTTGCATGCAGCATTCCGAAATAATTTTGCAAGAAAAATTGATTGGGCGCAATTCCAATCTGCTGTGTTGAACACATCAAAATTCACAGCTGAAAAACAAAGAATTTCGCTCGCCATTCCTCTCCTGTTTATTTCATACTCTTCCAGCTGCGTTTTCTGAGTCCCTGGGTGTACAAATAGTCAGAAATGGGTCGTTTATATCGAATCTAAGACAAAAACTTCTCGGCTTTGACACTGAAGAAATGGTAAGGCATCTTTGGCGAAATCTTTCCGATTTCGATCAGTGCTGGAATAGGTTCCTTCATGCACTATTACGACGTAATTTTGCAAGAAAAGTCGATTTGGCGCAATTTCAATATGCTGGGGCCAACGCATCTAAAGTTACAAGCGAAAAACGGAGAATTTTGATTACCATTTCTTTTTTGTCAATCTTACGCACTTTCCGAAGCGTTTTCTGAATTTCTGGGTGTCCAATTCGTAAAAAAGGGTCATATGAATTGAATCTAAGACTAAATATTTTCGGCTTCAAAACTGAAGATCCGTGATGAATTTCCGGCGAAAATATCCATGATTTGGACAAAAGCTGGAATAGATTCTTTGGTGGAGCATTTCCAGGTAATTTTGTGAAAGAAATTGATTGGGCGCAATTCCAATATGCTCCGATCAACGCAATCAATTTACTGCCGAAAATCGTTGAGCGTTGCTAGCTTTTTCTCTCCTGTTGATCCCACGCTCTCTTTGCTGCATTAACTGAGTTTCTGGGCGTTTAATTAGTCTTGCAAGGGTCATTCGAATCGATCCTGACTCTAAAAATTATCAGCTATAAGTCTGAAGAAATAGTAAGGCTAACCCCTTCAGATTTCAAGCGAGAAATTCTGCGATTTGAACAAGTGCTGGAATAGATTCTGTCATGCTTGATTTCGACGTAACTCTGCAAGAAAAATCGATTGGGCGCAGTCCCACTACGCTGCTATCAACACATCACAAGTTACAGCCGAGAAACGAAGAATCTTGCTCGCAATTTTGATCCTGTTGATCACACGCTCTTATCGCTACGTTCTCTGAGTTCCTGGGGGATCAATTGGTCAGGAAAGGGTCATTCAAATCGAATCTGAGACGAAAACTTTCCGGTTTGAAAACTGAGGAATAAGTGGGGCAAACCCTCGCATTTTTGGCGAATATTTTGGCGATTTCGACAAGTTCTGGAATAAGTTCTTTCACGCACTTTTCCGACGTAATTTTAAAGAGAAATTGATTATGCGCAGTTTTAATACACTGCGATCAACGCATCAAAAGTTGCAACCGAAAATCGTTGAATTGAGCCCCACATTTATCTCCTGTTGATCCCACGTTCTTTTTGCTGCGTTTTCCAAGTTCCTGAGGGTCCTGTCTGCGAGTTAATCGGCCCTCGTAAGGAAAATTCCTGTAAAAGCAAGATGGTGAAAAGGACGATTCAACAGGAATAAAGTCTTCTAATTTTCCATCAAAAATCCCGTGTACATCATCCCAATCATAACTTTGGCACCCAACAGCGAGAAAGAACTCATCGAGAATGAGTTTCTAATAAAATATTCAGTGATGATTGGAACGATTAGCAAGATATCGCAAAAAGTGTTCGTTACGCGTCAGGCAATACAAAGACGCCAAAAGGCCCGTTCGTGCGGAGACGCGAGCAGTGAGACAATGGCGGCCAGGAATGACCGTTAAGGGGTTAGGTGGGTTTCAAAAGCTCAAAATAGGTACATTTTTATGAATTTTTTTTTATTTAATCAACAGAATATTTCATTCCATCAATTCAACACATAAAAGATACATATTTTATAAGTAGTTTGTGAAATTTTCATTGAAAAATATTGAAAATTAAGGCGTGGACACGTCGTCTGCTATGACCCCTCAAAAAAAAGTTCTCTCGACGTAGTCAGGATAACTCATGACAGATTCGTCTGAAATTCAATAACCAAAAATTTTCTGTTAGTAGATGTTTAAAACTCGTGCTTGGACGAAGGAAAAAAAAACAAAAATTACATTTTTGGCGGCGTTGAAAACAAAAAACCCTTATTTTGAGTAAAATTTGCACCCTTCATGGCCTTGAAAAATTACTTGGAATAGAAAAAAAAAAATTCCTTCGTTCAAGTACGAGATAATGTTATTTTGAAGAAGTGTGCAAAATTTGAAAGAGATCGGTTCATAAGTTTTCGAGAAATCGTGACTACCGATTTCAAAAATGTAGTTTCGAGAAAAACGCGATTGAAGATTTACATTCAAATAACATGTAAATAATCGTACTTACACCGTATAATGATGCAAACCCATGTTTTTTCCACGTGCCATCACCTGACACGGTAACATCTGTCGTATCTTCAACATTATTTTCATCACACGTTAATTTTTTTTCTTGATTTGCAGCAGACAACAAAATTGATTCAGCAACAGTTATGACGCACTCATGTATTTTATCAACATAAAAATTGTACGTTGATGCATTCAAGAATGAGGAACTTATATCCATCAAACCACAGAATTTTTTACATCCGGCAAGTCCTAAGCCTAGTATTCGCATCACAAAAATAAACGAACAATAGCTAAGCAGCTGCCTCGATATACCTGCCTCCATATACCTGCGTCACGCTCGGTTATAGCCTGATGGGTGAAACATCCAAAAGCTATATCTCTTGGAATATGACTCGGATCGTTTTAAAATTTTAAAGGAATATTCTCGACATATTCAATTATAAGATAAGCAAAAAAAAAAAAAATCGATTTTTTGAAATTTTGAAACCCACCTAACCCCTTAAGCCACACGCTTCGAGCATAACGTTTCTCGCTGACGCCGAAGCAAACGGTAGACGTAAACAGTGACTATCAAGTCACCGTGCGGTACGTCGTGTAAACAAATACGTGTTTGCATAGAAACTTCAAGACATTCAGTCATCGAGAATTGTAGCATACGTCCAACGTTACGGACGCGAGAGAAAAACCGCGCCGCTAAAGCAGCTTTCGGTCTTTCCGGTACGCGATCTCATATCGATAGCAAACAGCTGAGATGGTGAAGCATCGAAGCATCGAGTTTGTGCACACGCGCGTTTTACTATGTTTTGTTCGCTCGCACACGTCGAGTATTATAACATCGAGTACGAATTCGAACGTGCGATTCTACTCTCATATCGTTTACTCGCACACGGCGAATATTTAAACAAATATCAATTGACTTCGACACACGCGAGTCGATGCGAACAAATATTATCGAGAATCATCTCACCAGTAGTTTCGAAATCTGTCCTGGTTTTTCGCCAAGTGGGGCTTTCATTGGAGCATCGGCTCATTGAAAGCAGTCGTCACAGCAGACATCATCGCATTGGGCAAAGGACAGAGATCATCTCAAGGTCATCAGACAGATATTCGTCGTTAGAAGCTACATCAGTCTCAGCAAACGCAGGTGAGTGTGTTCTTTTCAATTCCTTTCCCATTCCCGATTCGATAAAAGAGTAATAATGGCAGAGTTAAAGCAATTGCAACAAAAGCGAGCGACTATCAAAGGTCAGCTCACGCTTATGAAAAACGCACTGTCGGATGATATTGAATTATCTCAGGCTAAAGTCAAAGTAGCAAAGTTTGATGAATTTTTCAAATCGTTCGGAAAAGCTCAGGACGGAATTGACGCGCTTAAAATATGTACCGCGAAACATGAAGAAGCGAAAATGAAGGTCCAAGACGATTCAGACGCGCAACACACAGTTTTCGAAGAAATTTACTACGCAGCAGCGATAAAAGTTCAAAGAACAATCGACGTAGCTATGGCTTAATCGCAGGCTCAAGCTGTAGCGCAGGCAAAAGACAATCGGATTCATAATAATGGTAATAATGATCATAAAAACGCGGATCGACGAATAGGCGTCAAGCTTCCCGTATTACAATTGCCACAATTCGGCGGCGATCATCAACAGTAGCTTCTATTTAAAGATTCTTTCAAATCCATGATACATGAAAGTATAGGAATTACGCCAATTCAGAAAATCCAATTCTTGCGTAGCTCGTTCAGTGGCGAGGCATTGCAGGTCATCGGAGGACTGTCAAGGATTGTGACTAACTACAAGAACGCATGGGAATTACTACAGAAAATTATGAAAACAAGAATTTTTCAATCAATACACATTTAAATCAACTGCTTGACTTTCCAGCAGTAACGAAAGATAAAGCATCGTCGATTAGGCAGCTGATCGTCCACGTACGAACACACTTGAAAGCTTTAAAAACTTTGGAGCTTCCGCTTGATAAACGGGACGAGCTTTTCATTCACTTATTGAAAAATAAAATGGATTTTGATACACAAAAAGATTGGGTGGAAAGAACATCTCCTGATATAAACAGACGACCAACGCTGGAAGAATACCAGGTATTTCTAGACGAGGGAGGTCGTACGCTCGAAATGATAAATGAAGGAAAAAACAAACAAGAAACAACGAAGCCTCCTGTGGGAATAAATAACGAAAAAAGGGTATCTTTAGCTTCCGTTTCGCAATCCTCTTGCACAATCTGCAATGAATCTCATTCGATATATAGATGTCCACAATTTCTACAACTGTCAGCATCGGACTGAATAAACGAAGCAAAATCGTAAAGGTTATGCATGAACTGCTTGGGAAAAGGACATCTTAGCACAGCCTGTAAATCATCAAACTGCAAACAGTGTGACAAAAAACACAATACATTGTTACATTTAGATTTAGAAAACAAGCCTACAACGGAGGAAAAATCGAACGGCGAGCCATCGAAGAAATCCGTTGTGACACATTGTGCAAGAGACAACAGTCAACAGACCGAAGGTATTGTTATTTCAAATGCAAGCTTCGTAAAAAAGCCAACATCTCATGTAGTACTATCGACTGCTCGTCTTGAGATCGAAGATACTAATGGAAATAAGCACACTTGTCGAGTGCTCTTAGAACCGGGTTCGCAGTCGAATATTATAACAGAAGAAATGGTGCGCAAACTCAAGCTCCAGTGCGAAAAACAGAACGAGTTAATCAGCGGTATCAACAAAAATCAGACAAACATTGCACGCACAACCACAGTAAAGATAAGGTCGATGCATGCAGACTTCGAGACGCTCATCGATTATTTGGTGCTACCGAGCATCACAGGACGTTCGCCACAGGTGAAAATCAATGCAAAATTAATAAGTTTGCCAGATGGATTAAAATTGGCCGATCCGAACTTCCATGAGCCAGGCGCGATTGATCTACTCGGCGGTGTTGGGCTTTTTTGGAGATTAATGTGTTCAGATTCAATTCGACAACCAAAGGAAATTTCAAGATTGCAAAATACTTTGCTGGGGTGGATCGTCGATGGCGAGCTCATCGATGCAAGTTCGAAGAACCAGCGCTTCTATGGACTCGTAACAAACGCAGCGTTACAGGAGCAATTGGAGCATTTCTCGAATCAAGAGGAACCTCGCGAGACAAGACGAATGGCTGAAGAAGAAGAAGAATATGAGGTACAATTCTCGCAGACTGTACGAAGAGACAAGACCGGAAGGTTTATAGTAGCCTTACCCTAAAAGCAAGAAGTTCTCTTCGGTGTGTTAGAAAAGCAGGCGGTTCGACGTCTGTTCTCGCTCGAGAGACGTTTCAGGGCCAATCCTCAAATCAAAACGGAGTACGTTAAATTCATGGAGGATTACCAAAATCAAAAGCATATGTCGCTCGTTCTAGACGGCACAAATTTGAAACAAAACGATTCATTCATTTTACCGCATCAGCCAGTCATAAAGACAGATGGATCACGACAAAACTGAGGGTTGTTTTTGATGCTTCAGCAAAAACTTCTCTTGGCCCTGCATTGAACAAGTTAATGGTTGGACCGAACTTGCAGAATGATTTGTTCAACATAATTCTGAGGTTCTGATGACACGAGTTTGTTATTACAGCAGATATAGCTGCAATGTTTCGTCAAATCATCGTCAGAGAGGAAGATAGAGATTTTCAAAGAATCCTATGGAGAACAGACGAAACTCAACCAGTTCGGAAGTATCATCTCAACACAGTGACTTACGGGACAGCTCCCGCACCGTACCTTGCTATCAGATGTTTGCGACAATTGGCAACAGAAGAAACCAACACGTTCCCACGTGCAGCTAGAGCCCTCAGAGAAGATTTCCACATGGACGACGTTATCACTGGTGAGAAAACAATAGAAAAACGATAGCTTTGGAACGAAAATTGGATGAACTTCTACGAAAAGGTCAGTTTCATCTAAGAAAATGGCGTGCGAGCGATCGACGAATCCTCGAAAACATATCAAAGAAACGCGAAGCGGATAGTTTGCTAACAATCGACAAAGAGGGTCCAATGAAAACCCTTGGACTTCTTTGGGATTCGAACTCCGATACAATGCAATACAGCGTGAAAATCGACGAGACTTCGAATATCACCAAACGAGTTGTACTTTCAAAAATAGCGCAGATATTCGACCTGTTGGGTCTATTAGGTCCTGTAATAATTAATGCAAAATGCATAATGCAGAAAATGTGGCAGTCGAAGACGGGGTGGGACGAGCTCCTGCCTCCAGGGATTCAAAATAAATGGACGGAGTTCTACAGTTCTTTGCCAAGTATCAACGGCGTTTGAATCGAGAGCAATGTTAATCCGCAAAATGCACAGGAGACCTTCGATCTTGTGGGCTTCGGCGATGCTTCTGAAATAGCATTCGGAGTCCGCCTCCATGCAGTTTCAAAAGACTCGAAGGGCGATAAACAATCACATCTCATCGGATCAGAAGGCAGAGTCGCACCGCTCAAAACTATTTCACTGCCAAGATTGGAGATAAATGCCGCGTTGTTACTCGCGAAAACTATGTAACACCGCACGACAAGCATATGGCGACAAAATTCGTAAAGTTTTCCTTTGGAGTGACTCAACAATCGTCCTCAGCTGGATTTCGACATCGCCGAACATGAGAAAAACGTACGTGGTTAATAGAGTCACGAAAATTCAAGAATTGTCTCAAGACGCGACTTGGCTACACGTGTCTTCCAAAGAGAATCCGCGGATTTATTGTCAAAAGGAATCACAGTTGATCAATGGAAATGCAGTGACCTCTAGTGGCATGGCCCCGAGTGGCTTCGGTCTGAAAAATGGCCTAAAAAAGTAGAAATTGAAGTAGATAAGACGGAAATGAAATCATCAGCCGTACTCATAAGCACAAAGACTGAGACGTTCGAAGTGCTGCGGAAGTTCTCTTTGTTCGGCAAATTACAGCGAGTAATAGCTTTCGTTCTCAGATTCAAAGCCAATGCGTTGAGTGGAAAAAAAATGGTCCACTTTCGGTTAAGGAGTTTAAAAAAGCAGAAAAAGCAATCATAAGACTGACTCAGCAAGAAGCATTAGCAACAGAGCTTCAGTCCATCGAACAAGGAGCACAAGTCATCAAGACAAGCAAAATTGCTTCCATCAATCCATACATCGACAGTGAAGGTCTTCTTCGGGTTGGCGGAAGATTGTCGAAGGCTGATATTCCGGAAACTCAGAAGCTTTCGATAATATTACCAACTCGACACCTCATCACGAAGATGATTCTCAAGAAAGAGCATATCCAGCTGCATCGCTGCGGTCCAGAAAACTTACTGTGTTCCATACGATCAAAATATTGGCCACTGAGTGGCAGAAGAGAGGCACGAAAGGTTACGAACGGTTGCCTGCTGTGCTTCCGAAATAAACCGAAAACTCCAGAAGTCATGATGGGCGATCTACCGAGCGAGCGTGTTCGTTGATCTTTGAGACCACTTACTTCTACTGGGGTAGATTACGCAGGCCCGTTGCAAGTACGTGAAAGTCGTCGACGAGGTCTAGTTCACACATTAAAAGTGTGGATTGTTGTATTCACCTGCTTCGCGACAAAGCCAGTTCATCTGGAGCTTGTTACGGAGTTAACATCAGAAACATTCTTGGCAGCACTACGGCGATTTGTCGCTAGACGTGGCGTTTGCTCACAAATTATATCCGACAATGGTACCAACTTTGTTGGCGCAGTTCGAGAATCAAAAGAAGTTTTCGAGTTTCTCGAAAAAGAAGAAAACACGATATCGGAGCATCTCTCACAACAAAAAATCACCTGGAAGTTTATCCCACTACGGGCACCGCATTTCGGCGGAGTGTGGAAGGCGGCTGTCAAAATTACAAAACGACAGCTTAATACAGTTCCCATGGGCTTGGTCTCAACGTTCGAAGAATATTATACTCTTTTGGTCGAAATCGAATCGATCCTGAATTCCCGACCGTTGACTCCACTATCCAGTGATCCCAATGATACAACTGCCATGACCCCTGCCCATTTCCTTATTGTGGACACACTCATATTGCCTGCAGAACATAACTATCTTGAAACATCCGACAACAGACTGTCGCGATGGCAACACCTTCAAAAGGTTCGCCAACACTTTTGGAGGAGTTGGCATGCGGAGTATTTGTAGCATTTGCAGAGACGAGGCAAGTGGTGGACAAAAACCAAAAATATCGAGATCGGAGCTCTCGTGCTTCTAAAAGAGGACAACGCTCCACCACTTCAGTGGAAACTTGGACGAGTCGTGGAGATCCATCTGGGCACTGACGGTGTTGTGAGGGTGGTAGCAGTGAAGACTGCGACGGGAACCTTCAAGCGGGCGGTGAAGAAGATCTATCCGTTACCAATCGACCGAGATAATTCGAAATTTCAAAATTCTTTATTAACATTCAAACATTCTCTATTTGTTGAGGATATGTAAATTTGAACAACTGGTGAATTTGAAAAATTAACGACGGAGCCAGGAATCGAACCTGGAATCTAGCGATGCTTTACCGGAGACTTACTCCACTAGACCACCTAGCCGCCCTGACTCTGTTGTCATTAATTTCTCTCATAACCAGTGAGTTCAAATTTGTTTTCATGTGCCCGATTTGTATGAGTAAGAATTTCTTCTCTGCATGCACGATGTAAGGAGAGTGTAGTGTGTAGATGTTTATGTTTACCCTTTTCAATCCTTTGCTTCCGATGAGAAGCCCGTAAGACGGCAATGCCGTCTAATAAATGAGATGCAGGTGTGCAAATCATTAATCTACGAGAGAATTTTTGTTGAGGATATGTAAATTTGAACAACTGGTGAATTTGAAAAATTAACGACGGAGCCAGGAATCGAACCTGGAATCTAGCGATGCTTTACCGGAGACTTACTCCACTAGACCACCTAGCCGCCCTGACTCTGTTGTCATTAATTTCTCTCATAACCAGTGAGTTCAAATTTGAAAAAGTGAGTTCAAAGGATTGAAAAGGGTAAACATAAACATCTACACACTACACTCTCCTTACATCGTGCATGCAGAGAAGAAATTCTTACTCATTCTCTATTCGTATTCGGACATTTACCATGTGAATGTCACGTTTATTATTTTGTTTCATTTTTTTATTTCTTGATTCTGTGATATTTATAGTTCACATAGGTTATATCATTCGTTTTGTTTATTCATTGATGTTTATTATCTTTGGAAAAGAGCCTTTCAAGGGGGGCGAAATGTCTGCGAGTCAAGCGCCTCTCGCGAGGAAAATTAGTGTAAAAGCAAGATGACGAGGAGGAGGATGTAACGAGAATAGAGACTCTTAATTTTCCATTGAAAATCCCGTGTACATCATCCCAAACAGGTATAATTGGTGAGAAAAGGGTTATTTCAGTCAAATATTATACCATAAATTCTTGACTCCAAAACTAAAAAAATAGTAAGGCATTTGTATTTTTTGCGGAAATTTTCGCGATATTAACAAGTGCTGTAATAGGTTCTTTCATGCACTATTTCGAGGTAATTTTGCCAGAAAAATCGATTATGCGCAGTCTCGATACGCTGCAATCGACGCATTAAAAGTTGCAGCCGAAAATCGTTGAATTAAGCCCAACATTTCTCTCCTGTTGATCCCACGTTTTTTCTGCTGCGTTTTCTGAGTTCCTGAGGGTCCAATTAGTAAGTAAAGGGTCATTTAAATCAATCCTTCTTATTTTCAGCAGAAATTTTCGCGATTTTGACAAGTGCTGTAATAGGTTCTTTCATGCACTATTCCGACGTAATTTTACAAGAGAATCCGATTGGGCGCAGTCTCAATACGCTGCGACCGACGCATCAAAAGTTACAGCCGAAGAAGGAAGAACTTTGCTAGCCATTTTTCTCCGGTCAATTCCACGCTTTTTTCGCTGCGTTTTCACAGTTCCTGCGTGTCCAATTAGTCAGGAAAAGGTCATTCGAATCAAATCTAAGAAGGAATGTCCTACCGCTGACATCCTTCGATTTAGATAAAATTTATATATGTTATTCTACATCAAAATCTGTATTTTATTTTTATCGGAGGAAAAATGTTTCTAGGGGGTGAAATTATCCTTTGAAGTTGAGACCTCCGAGGGGTCCTTTCCAGGTTTCACCTATCTTCACTTGAGGTAATCGAATGCACCCAAATGGATGATTATCTTAATGGTAAACCGTGAAAAATGCAACTGGTTTCATATCGGGGGGTTGCATAGGAAAAAAGTTATAGCGGTTGGAATTCATAAAATTGTTATAACAAAAAAACTATTTCACCTATCTCGATGATTTCGATTGCACTTTGAAGAGCGAAGAAAAATAATACATATGGGGTTTCGCGTTTTTCTAGCAAATCAAGTTAAGGGGTTAAACTACCCCTATGTATGTTTACATTTAATCACAATAAAACGGCAGTATTTCTTTTTTCTTATTCCTTCTCCTAGTGATATGTTTTTTTTTTAATTTACCACAACCGTATCACGTATATAGCATTCAATTAACGGTTTTATCTAGGAGCCAACTTATTAATAGATCGATCTTTCGTTGAAAAAGTATTTATATCTGACTTATCGATAATTCTGACTGATTTATATTTGGCAATAAGATAACTAATCATACGATAAGCGCTTCCACATATTCGTTTCGGTAGATAAGACTAAGTTTTGGGATAACGCACAGAAAAACTTCGTAGTCAAGTAAAAAAAAGAGAACGTACAATATGCTCGTATCTTTTATTGACAATATGTCAACAGTTCAACAAAATAATCACTATAGCAATGAACAGAAGCTAATATATAATCATATGCTCTATCAGCCGTTGTAAGTACTGCAGTAATGATAGTCATTGAAAAAGTGTTCAAAGCGTAACGACGTTTTACATCAGGAACAGCAAACAAGAGTAACATTTTCACATCCTGGAACTTCTTAGTGTGAGTTGCAGGAATCTCCCAATGCAAAGTGTACAGGATTTTCAAGATTCGCTTGTTTTTCTTCTATGTAACAACTTTTGTACCAAGAATATTTGAAAAGATCGATATAACGTGGTGACGACGGTTGGTAATGAACAAGTGACTGAAGCTCTATACTGTTTCTCAAATGCAAATCAAACATCACAATTCATCGAAAGACAATTATCAGAAAAATGTCTAACAAAATTTTTCCATACTCGGAATCCAAAAACATCGAGGGGCTGGATTTTTCCGGTAGTTCTTTTGAGTATAAGCATTACTTTGACATCTCTATTTGAGGGTTTCACATTAAGTACAGCTTGGGGACAGTGTCCAGTCCAAGAATCAATCAGTAATAAAGATTTCAAACCAACTTTCGGGAAAAACACATGCTGCACCCAAATTTTAAAATGATCTGAGAATAGAAAAACCTATTATTTTTTCATTCGAAAAAATGTCTATACAAAAACAGTGGGTATAATTTATACCTGAAGTAAGCTTCCCAGACTTGGATACGTCTCTGTATACATTATCTGGTCTGAAAAGCGTTTTCTCCACTATTGGACCAATCTTGCTAGTTGATTCTTTGAAAACCAAAAATAGAGGAGATAGCAGCTTGCCGTCAGCTGATATAGTCGGCTCAGTAGTGTAACTGTGGCTTGTAGAAGAGACTGATTGTACAACACATTGTACTTGCTTTTCTCTTTTGACTGCTAAAGTTCTTCCGGAACGCATTTCTAGTTGGAAGCCACTCTGATCTGCATTAAATGTATTTGACAATCCATACCTTCTATTATTTTGCTCTACGTCGTAGACAAATTTCTGAATCTGTCGTTCCAACACTTTTTCATCTTCGATTGTTTTGCATGTAATGAATTTATTAATTTTTTTCGATACGATACGATGAGCTGCTTTGAATGAGTTTATCCATGTATGAAATGCTTTGAAACGAACATCAGTATGCCCTATTTCTTTTTGAGCATGTATTGCCCATTTTTCCGAGACAGAATCGTACACTATTAAACCAGCATCTACAGCAGCTTTGAAATTTTTGAAAGTGTAACAACAAATTCGTACTAATTTTTCTTTGTATGTCCCCCCTTGTTCTAATTGTGGGCCCACCGGTGCAACTGTCGTATAGATTGCACTTTCTTGAACTTTGGTTGCACACTGCCCAAATCCAAATTTCTTTTCTTCCCGCTGCGTAAGATAAGTCTTCGTTATCATGAGTGCATGTATCAGGTGAAAGTTCTGGTTCATATAGGGCGTTTGTCCATTGTATATCTTCAACAATTTTCATTTCCCAATCCTTAAACGGTCCTTCAAGTTGCAAAGAATTTTCTTTTACCATTTCGAAACCACTGCATTCGTTCATTGCACTCAACAAAATATTTTCAAAGTTTTCTTTCAACTGTTTTTCATCGTTATTTACTGGCGAATCCGGTAAACGCATAACTATAAAAGTTGCGAGAAGCATTCTAATAACGTTCAAAGAATTCATCTCAATTTTGATTATTATTTGCAACTTCGTTTTAAATAGTCTCGAATTGTAAGTGACTTCATTCGTCGTGTAAAAGAAAAGTAGCCCACTGTGGTGAATATATTCCGCAATCGCAGTTTTATCATTGCTTCTACATCGTATTTCAAATCTGATTATGGGAGCGAGTCACAGACTGAACAGAGATGACTCCCAGATAACACCCTCAAGTGAGGGCGGCGGGAGGGGGGATTACGATGACTATGAAAATATGTCGGTATTCACTAAATTCTTGTGAAAAATATAAGGAATAGATGTTTTTAAAATTCGTCTTGTGGTATATTTAATATTACCTATGAAAAAAAATTGTTATTTGTAAAGTTATCCAATCTGTCATTTTTGGCGGCATGAATAAGTAAGTCAATTCTTTCAAACTGTGAATATGATTCATATGAATACCACCAAAAGTTACAAAAAATAAAAAATTGATAAAGTGGTAGAATTTTCAGCGGAAAAATTTGATTTCTTCCAATTTTCTTTGCTCAAGTAGGTAAAATCCATTGTTCAAATAAATTTGAAATGGAATGTTTCAAGTATAACTAGAAGAGTCTCAAATCGCCTTCAAATAAAAAACAAACCATTAAAATTGGATGCATACTTTTGGTGCTTTCACCAATTATGAAAATGTAATTTCGAGAAAAATCTGTCCATCGTTTGACACGTAGATGTTGAGAATTTAGAGAAAAAACGTATTACTGAGAGAAGAAATAAGAAAAAAAAGAATTACTGCCGTTTTATTGAGATTAAATGTAAATATACATAGGGGTAGATCACCCCCTCAACTTGATTTGCGAGAAAAACGCAAATACCCGTATGTATTATTTTTTTCGCTCTTCAAAGTGCAATTGAATTTATCGAGAGAGGTGCAATAGTTTTTTGTTATACCGATTTTATAAATTTCATCCCTTATAACTTTTTTCCTATGCAACCTTCCGATATGAAACCAGTTGTATTTTTCATCGTTTATTATTAGGGTAATTATCCATTTGTGTGCATTCGATTATCTCAAGTGAAAATAGGTGAAACCTGAAAAATACCCCTCGAAGGTCTCAACTTCAAAGGATAATTTCACCCCCTAAAAACGTTTTTCGCCGATAAAAAAAAAAATACGTCTCTCTTACATTTTGATGTAGAATAACATATATTAATTTTATCAAAATCGACGGATGTCAGCGGAAAGTTCACTCGATGCGTTTAATAGATGGTAGAGGAAACGTGACGAATGCCAATCAAACATCAGAAAAGAAACGTGAATGAGAAACGGTTTTCTAGAGTATCGGGTAAACGTATAAAATGCGTTGTCTTGTCGGGATTGTAATCCGTTGTACCTGTGACAATTGGTAAACGTTGAAGGAAAGTAAACTTTACACCGGTCGCATACGTTTACTCGATGCGTTTAATAGATGGTAGAGGAAACGTGATGAATGCCAATTAAACATGAGAATAGAAAAGTAAATGAAAAACGGTTTTCTGTAGAATCGGGTAAACGTATAAAATGCGTTGTTTCGAATGGATTGTAATCCGTGGTTCCTGAGACGGTGAGTAAACGTTGAAAGACAAGTTCGAAATTCGCGGACTACTCGTTGTACCGTATAAGTACGTCCTTCGAACTTCCCACCTTCACACTCACACGCTGAGGATATTTCATATCATTTAAATGGAATTCGGAAAGTCCAACCTCAAATCCGTAATCATTGCGATTTAAAAGCCCTTTGATACAATATCCCATGAGAATCTGACAAGTTTTGGATTTTAGACTTCCGCCATACTGAATCTGCCACTAAATTTTGCGTAAATCTAGGATGAGGTTCGTTATCAGCAAGCCAAACAACTTTTAGTTACCAATTTTCTGAATTTTTTGGATTTTTTATCATATTTCATATATTTTTCTTTAGATCCAACTACTCCAGAGGATGTAAAGGAATGAATCTAGTATATCAAATCTATACTTATATGCTAGCTGGTTTTTTAATAATTTTTTTCATTTTTTTTATTCATCTTTCAAAGTTATGAAATTTCCATCTTCTTATAATAGCTGTTTTAAATTTTGTTATATTTTAAAAGATTTTTCCTAATTTTTTTGAATATTAAAAGTTCGGGGTTTTTTTCAAGTTTTTAATCTATATACTTCAGACACGATCTGGTCGAAAACTTGTGAAAAAATTTTGATTGCGCTTTTCGTCGTTGTACCTAGACAGCACTTTTTTTTAGGACATAAGTCCTAAAGATGACGAAAAGGTATCACGACGAAGTCGTCTTTTCGGCAGGGCGAAATGATGTCTAATAGATGTCTTGCAAAAGACGACTAATCGTAGTTGATTCAACGACGTCTATTTGAAGATGTCGAATAGACATAATGATTATAGTCGACTGAAAGATGTCTATTCCAGGATGACTTTTGTAAACTTGACGAGAAGCTGTCTAGAAAACGTCTTTCAGAAGATAAGTCAGCTAGCGCCAACTGCGGCGTGTAGTCAAACGAAGATTGCAAGATGGCTGCTTGATAACGCGTCATACGAAGTGCGCGTCATTGCTGTGCACGTGATTTCGCGAGCTGGAGAAAAAGTAAGTTAGATTATTACAAACTAGTTAAACATATGATTAAATAACTTTTGATCATTATTCAATATCCGATATGTGATTATCGAGTGCTAGATATAATCAGTTGATCCATGTAGGGTATGATCTATCAAATCCACATAACCTCTTCTCATTTCTAGTATGTCGGTTGAGAAAAATCTCAAATTTAATCTTTTAAATAATATTATAGAATACGTCCAAGTTCTATGCTGGATAATAAAATCTGCATCTGACTAATTTTGGTTGACGACATTTATTTCACATTTACCGAAAATACATAATCACACGAAAGGTGACGAAACGACGTCTTTTAGCCATGCGTAAAAAACATTTACAGACTTGGCTACCAAATGTCTTATAAACATGGCTAAAAGCCGTTAAACAGTGGGTCATAAGACATCTCTTTGTTATCTTTTAGGTGACTTAACGCTTTCGCTAAAAGACAACTTGTCGAGAAATTTGTTATCTTTCAGACATCTTTTAGACAACTTTGAGCTGTCTGGGTAATGTAAAGTAAGGAATCAGATAAGTTTCATTCAAAATTTCATAATATATGAGCTATCGTATCTCAGAAAAAAAGAACAACAAACATACGTAGAAAGTTGTTTTTATGACTTACAATAGTACACTGATAATAAATTGAAGAATGTTGGAAACCGATGTATTATACTTATATGTATTGAATCGAATGATGTTTTCCGAGCCGATATTCTTTCCAAGTTTGAAAATCCAGACAGTGCCATGACACTGGCCTGGGACCAAACAGTCCATTGAGTTGTTATACAATGACGTGAATTTTTTTCGCTACAGAATCTTATGATTTGATCGTACATGTCATCCCC
This sequence comes from Neodiprion lecontei, assembly GCF_021901455.1. NCBI lineage: Eukaryota > Metazoa > Arthropoda > Insecta > Hymenoptera > Diprionidae > Neodiprion > Neodiprion lecontei. Next base: position 17,142,361 of record NC_060260.1, read on the forward strand.
TTGATAATTAGAAATTTGAAAACCGTATTCAGTATAAATAATTTCGACAATCGTGACGATACTACACAGATTAGAGTATGAGGTTTCGATTCTGCTCCCAACTATGGCGTTGCTGTCGTTGAACAGACGAATAATGATCGAATAAGTGAAATCTCTCCGGATCGTGAACGTCCGTGAAGATTCGGCAATGCTTCTGAGCTCAACAGGCCGTTGACGGCGGGCCTCGGCAGTGAGCAAGGTGTGATGGAGGGGGGGCGCTGCACGCGATTGCCCCATGTACTCTCAGTGTGGTTCCGCCTGTGAAGTGTATTACCTCGTTGAAGCGTCTCTGTAAAGCAATTTCTGCCAACCTTTTCTCCGTAAGTACGTAGTTTCATTATAATTATTATTATTCTTATTACGCTCTTTCCATTCAGGATAATTATGGAAATATAACTTGCTGTTACATTGCTTTATCTTGAATGAGAGAAGCAAGAGTTTACTTTCTCGAATAAAAAAGACGCTTAGTATAGAGACGTAGAAAATAAGCATTTCTATCGAACTTTCAAGAAGGGACATTTTCTTTGTCTTGTTTACGGGAATTTGTTCGTTTGTACAGTAATGCGTCGAATAGATGCGTATTAAACGGTACCTCGTGAAAAACATGGTTTATTCCACGTCTATTCAACGGCCTTGATGTTGATTCCGCGATATATTAACATGGACGATGAATTTTTTTGGAATCAGAGGAAACAAATAGTATGTTTTCCGAAATGATTAGAATTACAGTCGGCTGAAAACCATGTTTGGAACAATTTTTTTTTTCGTTTTTCTAGCGTGTACGTAGTGCCCAGCGCGTTCGAAATACTCGACCGTTATTTGCAAAATTATTGTTGAGGAAAACAATTGGTGAATAAGAAATACATTATCTCAATACTGAAAAAAGGCATTTCTAACGAAGTTTTAAGAATAGACATTTTCTTTGTCCTGTTCGCAGAAATTTGTTCGTTTGTACAGTGATGCATCGAATAGACGCGTATTATACCGTACCTCGTGGGAAAATTGGTTTATTTCACGACTATTCAACGACCTGCATTATACTGGTTGGGATACACATTTCTTAATACTAATTTTTTTAATCATCATGAATAAACTTGTGCTTTTTATTTAATATTCTATTTGACCCCCATTTCAGGCAATATTGTATTTCAGGCAAGAGCGCATATGCTAACACCTCTCAAGTAATTCAACATTTTCGAATAATCGATCTCCTCACTAAGGTATTGCCTTATTCCTTCCATTCTATACTAGAGTTGTAAATGAAACTTAAAATTGCTGAATATGCCTCTGGAACGAAAATTACTGAGCAAGCGACATTCACGTCGGAAACAGACAGCCGCACTGAATCAAACTGATTTTCTTGCACCGCACAACAGCGAAGAAAGTATTAATCTTCACTGTGAACAAGACAATTCTCAATATATCCATTCTAACGAAGCACAAGCATGTAGTAAAGTCAATTTGAATTGTAATACACCGTGTACGTCGCTCGTTTTGCCATCAGAGGAAGAAAATTCCACCACATTAAATTCCGAAGATCTATTTGATAAATTTGATAGTTACAGCCATGATAATGTAGACAATCTAGACAGTTATTGTTACCCTGATTATCGTCAAGCCCATTCTGCTAATGTGGACAGTTTCCTGGGTGCAGATAATTCTAAATCCACTAATTTTATCATATCACAAACATGTTCTGCAACCAATTCAAATTGTTATATACAACATACCTCCCTCGTTTCGCTAGTAGAACAAGAACCTGCCTCCGCATCAGACCAGGAAGTTCCATCCAGTGAAAATAACAGTGATGTCGAAATTAACATAAATAATCTAGAAAATTGGGTTCAACCTGATTTCTCTGAAAGACAGCCTTTTGATATCAACAGTTTCCTTAATTCAGATTTGGGCCTCAATGATTTAGATAATAAAGGAACTCAAATTGATTAAAGCGACCAGTCTACGGACGATGATAATGAACAGGTTAGGTTTGAAAATAAATTCCAAGAAGATCTGCGAAAGTTGGCTTGTGATTGCAACATTACTCATACGGCACTTGATAGAATGTTAGCTCTCATCCGTCCAAGATATCCATTTTTACCCAAAAATTCTAAAGCTGTCCTGAAAACTAAACGCCAAATTAATGTATCCGATTTGAGAAATGGGCAAATGTGTTGTATAGGCATTGAAGAAGGATTGAAGGTAAATTAATCGGTGGCCTGATTAATTCTGCTAAGTACACAAATATTATAACAATTGATATCAATATTGACGGATTACCATTATATAAAAGTAGTTCCGTGAACTTGTGGCCTATATTATGTAGAAGTCATTTATTAAAAGATAGTCCGCCATTTATGGTCGCGGTGTTTTGTGGAAAAGGCAAACCCGAGTCATTAGATAGCTATTTGCTTGAATTTATCAAAGAAATGAGTTTCTTGCTACAAAATGGCATCGAACATAATAATCAAAATTTAAGTATAGAAATTGGTTGCTCTTTGTATGATGCCCCTGCTAGGGCAATGCTCAAGATGATCGAAAGTCATACTAGCACGTTCGGTTGTGAAAAGTGTTACATTGCAGCTGTTTCATTGCAAAGAAAACTGCATTATCTAGTCGATCACACTAATCACCGTAAAAGATGTGATGAAGACTATTTTAATGAAGATCCGGATACGGCGCACATCAAAGGTACATCGCCATTGCTTCGTTTATTTGTTGGACTTGTCACGCAATTTCCCCTAGATCCAATGCACTTGATTTACTTGGGGGTGCTCAAGAGATTATTAATTAATTACTGGATCGAAGGACCACGCTTTGTAAGTTTCCAAAACAAATGTTGAAAATTATCTCTTCTGAAATTGAAAAACTGCAAGCTTGCGTATGTTAGAATATGTTGAAATCGATAAAAAAAAAAAAAAAAAACACACGGTCCTGGGCGAAGGCAGAGATTCCGAAGGGTATCAGGTCACAGGGCGAGAATGCTTTCCAATGTACGACATTAACCACAAAAAGATTTAAACTGTTAATACAAGACCCCGATAACGTAGTAGCACTGAATAGTAAACTTTATGTATTAAAATCTATCATCTGTATAGATGGTGTGTACAAATGGAGGAATTACAAATGATGCGTATAGTCAATGTACAACTTCAATATTACAATATTACTTACAAAAAATTACAAAACTTTCTTAACTCAATGTTTCTTAACGCGATAGCTGGCACTCAATCTATCCCTTATGAGTTATGAGAAGTTCGGTAACGAATCCACGGTCGACAGGATACTCGATGTGTCCTTACTCGACTGCTTCTCAATCAGAACTGCCTCTTCCTTCGCACCTTCTTATTCCAAAAAGCTTCAACGGGCTCATCAGCCCGCTCCCCTTTTTCCTCTTTACCTCTACGGGTAAATAACGGTACCTATCCCGCGACCGTGGCTACGTTCGGTGACCAGATGTGTCACCCCGAACCAAATCAGCGAATGTCATAAACGACTACCCTTATGTTTGAATTAACTACGTATTACGGTTATAAATGTTTAAACTAGGGTCTTGGGAATTTCCACTCTCAGGGAAAAACCCGACCATTCTGCTCTCTCCGACATATATATGTATAATTAATTTTTCGATTTGTAGCAATCATGTGTCTCTAATATTTTTAAAAAATTTGCTTTTTGTCTTTTTTTTGTGTTCGTGAAATTATTCGTACATTTTTATGACATATGACAATTCTACAGTTTCTGCATTAAAAAACCAAAATGTGGGCGATAATTGAATTCTTGAGAGGTAACAACAGTAAAGAGTGTGCTCTGATCCCTGTATTGTAGTTGACGGACAACAATACTCAGTGCTATTGGCCTCGGACAAAAACTGAGAAAAAGTTCAAAAACCTAGTCCGAACGAATGCAGCTCTTGAACGATCCTGGCCCGTCTATGCCGTACATCGTGTGCTTGATACTAAAGGTGTATAATTTGACAGTTTTCTCGATTCTTCTTAGAGTTTTATTACAGAATTAGAGCGACTGGACACTACCCAAAGGTCTTGCAGGTGGTAACAAGAAATTTAACCGACGCATGTATCATTCTTATGCAATTATGTGTGATAAACTGTATGAGGTTGCAGAACTCCCTGTTTTCACTTAGAATTGCTTTGGTTAACAGACGCAATTAGATTTTTTGTTTCTCCCACCAGCGTCACTCTAATAGACGATTATCACACGATCGAATTGAAGTATACGTATTAATTACAATATAATACGACTAGAGGTTGGAATAAAGTATTATTCGATATTGAGTATTTTTAATTGATACGAAAAACTGATTCAAAATTGAAAATGAAATTATATTTGTCATTGAAACATTATGAAAGACTATTTACTGTGACTGTCGTGATTCAATACAAATCTAATCTATTACCGGTGGAGAGTTTCACTTGCAGAAATTTCAAGCCATAAATGTTGTTTTCAAATATATGCGTAAATACTTAATTTTTTCCATCATCTTTCTGTTTGATGATAACATTTTCGTTATAGTTGACTAGGATGTAGCAATAGAGTATATGACTAATGTGATAGACAACGGCCCTTCTGAAGACGGTATTAACATTCAGCCAATAACACAGAAAAAGGTGCCATCTGAAAACCTATCGCCAGAAGATGATACAGTTGATGAAAGTGAGCCTTCAAAAAAGAAAAGAAAGAAGCACCACAAACACCGTAAGCATCATACAAAAAGTAAGCGCCGAAATCGTATCAGTTCATCTAATGATGCATCGAACAGCAAACCCAGTAGTAACTCTACTGCAAGTAGCTCTCAAGGATTTGTCTCGGATTAGGAAAACCGAATTCCAAATATCCCGTTATTCAAAAGAAGTTTAACAGGCATGGGGCAAGATAATTCAATCATTACGAAGCAGCGTAATACTACTAATATAGCCGACGGTAGTGCACATGCTGGATTGTCAGGTGTGGCTCTGTCATTTTCCAGCGCAATTGTGCGCTCAACACCAGAAAGAAACCTTGGATCTCCAAGTGAGGCAAATGAGACGCAGCGGTCTTACAAATCATCAGTACCGCCTTCTTATCACTCAAGTCCGCATGTAAGAACACCACAAAGAATTCTTAGTCATCAAGATGTCGCAAATGGACCCTTGCATTTGAACGGTGCAATTTTGGATCCTGTTGTTACACAAATGCTGCGAAAAATCTTTGAATACTTGCAGTATTTGAAGCAACAGATGGAGCAGACTCAAGTCGCTCTAGCCACAACGGAAAGAGCTAATCAGGCCCAGATAGCCCAAGTACAAGGTGCTCCGCGGCCAGAATGTTTCCCTGAATGGCCCATTTCTTCACTGGATGTCTTCGATGCGTTCATTGAGATGATACAGATTGAAGAGCACCATAGTTACCTTGTAAGTGACTAATATAATCTACTCACAATTCATTCTGGAATTCGCATACAAAAATATGTCTGGTTCAGAATATCTTCTTGAATTTCTTGATAATGTTGTATTGATTATGTCTGTATTTTGTATTCTATTTGCTCGATCAGTCAGGGAAACAGTTTTTTTTTTCTAACTAAATATTGTATAAAACACAAAAACTGAACTTAAGATCAACACAATATTAATAGAAGTTGGCATATTCGGAGGAAAATAGTAGTGAATAGGTGGATGGCATTTCTTTGGAGTTGGATCGACAGCAATTATTGTGTAAAAACTTAGAAATCCTGTGACACGAATTGTAACCCATACATTTAGGCCCGACACATTTGGTGTAGATCTTACTTCGGAAAAGATTTGTCCGTACATGCACGAAAAAATTTTTTAAATCTGGTTTACAATTATATATGAACAAAAATATAATTTGATTTTTTGATTCATTTACTTTCTTCAGGTCTGAAGGCTTTCAACGGTAGGTGGCCCATCACAGCGACAAGTCGTCATGAATATGATGAAACTTTTGATGACGAATACTTTGGCTATGGAGTATAACTGGGCGGAAAGAGAAAAGAGATCATTCAAAAAAACTAAATTAAGGTATATTGTCATTGGTGAGTGAAAAGTCTACAGTTCACGTTTCGTTCATATTGCCCGCAACTAACTAAAGGGCCATTGATTCTTTTTCTTCAAACCTGGTGAACCTTCCGTACCTATACGATGAAGCGGATGATAAATATATATTTTGTTATAGAGAATCTGTGTTTGGTTTGAAATGAATTGAAGGATGTATTTTTGTCAAGGTTTGTTATATTTATAACGAGAAATCGGTTGTCCAAAAATGTTTGAATATTCACCGATGCTCCTTCGATCTAAACCTACAACATTGAAAACTATGAAAAAAAAAGATGAAAAAATGTTAAATCAAATCGTAAACAATAGTGTTGGAAATGGAGAATGTAAGGCAAGTAAGCCGAAAGTGCAGCTATTTCCAGCTATATGTCGAATTCAAATGAAATAAGCACCGTCTAATTCGTATTGACTGAATTCATTATCATGAACTATTTACATCTAACACGACTTTTACTTCCTGAGAGGTTATGCCCTAGAATTGCATAGTATCCTTGCAAAGCAGTAATACTGAGAAAATCAATTCAATTCGAATAAACTTTTGATTTTTATCCTCATTCAAATGTTATCTTACAACTTATGTTCAGTAAACGTTGATACAAGTATTTATGATTATTTTAAATAATAGCATAATTATTTTAAATAATAGCATGACTATTTTGACATCGAAAAAAACTAACCTTTAATCTTCGATGGTGTAGACTCAGCGGTTCCACAATACGTCCTATATAGAGCTTAGAGATGGAAGATTAAAAAAATAAGACATCCACACACATATAATAGGTAAATGTTCAGTTCAGCTTCCCAATAGTATAAACTCCTCGCGATCGGAATCCTATATGCTTTATAACTGCATTAGATTCTTTTCACTCATTTGTTATTCTTAATCTCCTTTGTTCGCTCTTCAACAAATAATTCAAGGATAACTGAATAAGCCTTTTCGTGCACTTTGGCATAATCAACTCTGAACTTCTGATTGTGAGTGGTTCTGCTGCGTTGAGTAGAAATGGTGTCTATTAGTGCACATAATTGAGCAATCAGATGATAAACAATTTTTTTTCACATCTTGTTTCAGAGGCTGCAAAATTGGCGTGTAAAGATGATCCAGTCAAATCTTCAGATTTAATTATAGAAAATGCGATAAAAGACTGGTTTAAGCTAGCCACAAGTAGGTATACATATTCAGTTGCTAGAAAAAAATCCGGAAATGAACCCACGCAGCATCCGCCTTCACCGACCTTCCACTCCCGCCAAATTCACCCAACAACCGCAGGGTTTAGCAACAAAACGTTGAAAGATAATCCGCTATTTTTTGTGTGCCATTTTGAAACTATTTTAGTTGTTGGCACCATTTTTTTTTCTTCTAATTTTGGCTCCATGCACTCTGTTGATACACATATTTTTTAAGTTTAGATGAGTTATTCGTAGTACCTCACTTGTTCATAAAAATAAAAATTTTTGACATTTAACTTGTTCTTTCAAAGTACAAGTCCGATTCACTTCTTGTGTCCTATTATTTTATATTATATTCGAGTTTTTCTTTTAACCACACCGAAAAAAATACACAATTTTTAAAAGTATATCTAATTCGTCTACCTTATTGCTCTCAAACGATTTTGCACTTGCATCAGTCGTAATACCTATTTGCCAGGAAAGTCTTACCACACTACTTTACGTTGACAAACATTTCCATCTTTATTTTGGATAAATCTTTACCACGGTGTTGGTGATCTATATAATCAAAATATAGCTAGCGCTCATACGCGTTCTACTTATTTTCAATCTTTTTAATCATTTCATGAACTGTTTTAGTGTTACACTATCATATCCGTACATGTGATACCTTATTAATATGTATATTGTATGTCAATGTATGTGCTATGGTATGTACTGTAACGCTAAATTCGGTTACCCTCGGATGAGGACTTACCGTTGACACTTTGGCGCCATTCTCCACTTATTCAGAACGTTAAACTATAACAAACTGATGAATAAGAATTCTCGACCTCGTATGTAATCTATTATAGAATCTTGGTGATCGGTCAATTAAGAAAACGTATTTTTAGTTAACGTTTCGACCCGGATATGGGCCCTCCTCAGAACGATTTATTTTTTTAACTGTCAAGAACAACAAAAAGATTTTTTATAAAATAAATAATAGTACTAGAAGTAATCAGACTTAAATATTGTAGATGTAATACTCTTAGAGCTATTATATATTATTGATTAGTAAGAACCTTTTGATTGATTGAAATAAGAATGTCTTTAAGTGTTATTTACCTTTTGAATTGAGTAAGTGGACTAAGATGTAGTCGAATTCACAATTACAATTGGTGGAGACAGTGTTCTTTTGAGTGACGGTAGTCAATGTCAATCTTCAAGTTATTTTACATGTGGGAGTTAATAGTTGGAAGTCATTAATTGAAAAGATTAAAGAACTATGTTTCTTCACAGTCAGTATGTCATTGTGTTGAAAGGTTTTTAAAGAAGGTCTTTTTAGCAATAAAATTAATTCGCAAGTGTCAAAGAAGTGGAGGTAGGTTCTTTATAATTAAGTTCCACATGTCTAACGAAAAATTGTTGGTTGAACCAATTGAGTCAACAGGTGAATAACGACTGATGGGAGAAAACAAATATAATCCAGAGTGAAGGTGAACCTATTATAAACAATTATACAGAAAAACAATAAATATCTTGTGAGAACAGTTATGTAGAAAGGACTGTGTAATAGGGACAAAAAAATATTTTTGTATGTAGTTAAGGTTAAACAATATTTGTTCTGTGGGCGGAGATTAGAGGTTTGTAAATATTACTTAAATGTTCAACATCTTGTCTAAGATTAACAGAATTGGTGTGACCTACAATGTTGCACATTTCTAGTAACAGTCTTCTATAATAATCGTGTTCTTCACAAAGGATGTTTGTGTTGTCGTAATTAAAAGTGTGTTGTTTATCGATACTATGTTTCAGTAAACTATAACAAAATCAATTAAGTTGGGTGCCAGACGCGTTAGCGTCGATTTTCAAACAATAATACGAATCAATGAAGATAACACGAAACCGTATGAAAAATTAATAGAGAACCCATTGTATAGCTGGCTAGGCTCAAGTACTCACACGAACTGGTCGAGTGGCGGTATTCAAGGCAGCTAACAATAATTACAGAATCAAAGAAAATAAAGAAATAAAGAATAAACTCAAGTCAGGAAAAATGAACTGGTCAATCGATCATATATTCTCGAGAAGGTTACATGGTTGAGACAGGCAAATGAAATGGTATCGACAGCGGTAGGTAATAAAATAAGCAATCGTTGTTCACAAAAATTTCGGTAGAATAGAATTGTACGGTAGCTTTGAAACGAGAGACGGTAATTAACCGAGAAAAATGAACGTAGGTCGGTAGAAGCGATATAATGCAAGAATTCACGTGAAACTACACGTCACTGGGCGACGCCGCGACGGTAGAAAACAAGGTAACGATAGCTCGGTAGATAATACGACGAATTTACCACAGACTATAACCAGTACGAAAGATTGACATTCATTAACAATTTACACAATCGGTAGCGTAAACGATCGACTAGATAATTTTTGGTAGAGTTATTTATAAACGATAGAATCAATAATTTACAATAATTACGCATCCAAGGAATTAAACAATGAATTCCTAAACATAACTTTCGAGAAAATACAAAATACAAAATTAGGAGAGAGTGAGAATTTCGGAGAGTTCACAAACTAAAGAAATACACTAAATACACCGCAGTACAAAAGAATCAAGAATAATACGCAGAACTTAACTTAACAAGATACAGAGAAAAGAATAACAGGCAAAAATAATATAAAATTGCCACTAGCAATAGAAAAAGGTGCGGTAATATTTAGAGGCTGATTCTACGCTCGGTTATACTACAAGGAACTCGATATACAATACAATAGGCACAAAAATAAATAAAAATATAATGAGCAATAACAGAAATAAAATATAAGGCACACTACTATTACAAATAATTATGAAACGAAAGGTAAAGCCACTAGGGCTCAAAATACGATAGAAAATACAGAAGCAGACTAATAGAAATTTACAAATAATCAGAAAAGTCACAAATACAAGAGAATTAATTATTCGGCAGTTACGAGGTCGCTCAGACACGAAAATAATTAATTACTGAAATCATGCAGTCACATGGCGGCTTACTGTAACTCTCATCCGTGAACCATGATTCACACAACGTCGATAAATACCATAAGAAAGAATAGAAATTATGAGCAACTTCGTAACGATACAATACAAGGCAGAAGCCTCACCTTAATCGGTGACTTCAGGCACACAACACTGAATTTGTTTTGAATTATAACTTAGAATTAGCAAAACGGAAAGGAAGGAAGGAAGGATAAAACAAATTTATAGGAGAAATCTAACGATAGAACAAACGATAGTGGTGATAAAACGGTAGCGGGATGATCAACGAAAAAAACGATAGCGGCAAAGGAGGAAGGATCGGTAGCTCAAAACGGGAGAATAATCGGGAGAATACGGATTGAGATAGCTGTCGCTCAGCGGGTCAAGCGTACAATAAACGAAGATCGGAGTTCGGCTCGCCGATCTCGCGGTTGTCATGAGGTGATTCTTCTTCCCTTTGATTGTTTGGTTGACCCCTACCGCAAATAGGCCATCCCCCTGTGGCGAATATTGGTTACGGCGTGGTCATGCGTTTTCGAAGATTACCGCTAGATGTGGCTTAATGTGCTGCTCGCGATTTCGTCATTGACACCGTCGATTTAATCGCTGCTTCAGTTTACTGTCCAGGTTGCCTATCATCGGGGACTTCATTGACAGAGGCATACACAGGGTGCCTCTCGGTCATAATTACCGAGTGGAGAGTGACGCCTCATTGTTCACTTCCACCGGCTTTTGTACAGGCAGTAGCCAGCTGCCTATACCCGAGGTCATGCAGTCAGACGGTTGGCTAAACCGTGGACCACGACCCACACAATTAGTCCTTGCCGACAGAAGGCTGCGTCGATCCTCGGAACGATGGCTTTATCAATCTGGACGTAGTGGATTGGGGTCGGTCCGGCACCAGGCCGGTAAGTCGGAAGATGGCAGGCTACGGTCTGCCCTTCACGCAATCCTTACGACATCCGATAGAGCGGGCGGCTGGTTCCTCCTTGAGGAGCGGTGCCCTCGGCCGTCGGGATGATTTTTATCTCCCTGTTCACCGGCAGTCGAGGCGATACCGAAGGTTCGGGTGGATGCTACCCCGGTAGCAAGAGAAGTGCACCAAGGTAGCCAGTATAGTCTGATTAGACCGTTGGTAGGCGTAGTCGTCGAGAGCTGGAAACGGTAGATATCGGTCCCTCGGTGGTGGGGATCATTATCGTCCAAGTACCTTATTAGCGTGCGCCGAAGCGCGAAATACCGAATTTACAAACAAATAATCAGTTAAAAGTAGTTATTGCATATTTTGTATCTAGTTCGGTTGAAGTACCCCGCTGAGGACGCGTAAACTAGAAATAATAACGGTAGTGTGCCCTTGTGACGGGCGACTCTGAAACGCCACATCACAGCACATTACATATTTGATATTTTTTCGAACCTTCGAGATCCATGATGTTTGTTTCAAAATTACCCAGCCTTGTGATTGGCGATAACACATGTAACTCGTTGATCCAATGCGTTCTATATGTAATTGTTAAGTATATATGTAGTACACATTTATATATGATATGATATAGATGGCAGCACAGCCTGCATAGCAACAGCGTGTAAGCGTAGACGGATACGTGCGACGGATGTAGTTAGTGTAACGCTGATAGTGATCAGAGAGAGATGTGATCGAGATTAGATCCCGTGCATGTAAGACCCGTAGACGCGAAGCATCGTTAGATAATGGTATTGAGAGTGTAATTGAACTATAGATAATTGTTTGAGAATCGGTATTCTCAAAGGCATCTCTCAAGAAGCAGCTGTCTCTCAACGTGGACTAGCCAAAAGTATTCAGTATCTCTGAGAACGCGCCTAGTTACCGGCTCTTCTAGCTGTCAATCAGTATTACTCTTCATCTCATTGTGCTCGCACTTGAATTGACTGTACCATCTCAACAAAAGCTTTATCGTGACATAATCATATTGACTTCTGAATTGATTAATACAATCATATTAGACTTCTCAAGTGATTCCTAAAATCTAGAATCACCATAAATCATAATCGGGTTCTCAAGGGATTAATATAATCCAGACATTCTCATATTTCAAATAGCACACTGATCAAATTGTAATAATAAATGAAACCTAAAGTTAGTTTCAAATGTTCCAAGTTCTTCTTATCACTCATTTCTCAGCAATAATAAAGATGTTATTTCATTGATTATATGTATAATAAACCTGTGATCTTCTCATCACCCCGAGAAACCTGACATTGTTCCTAAGAGCCTAACAGTAATAAAAATATAAATGGCCTAAAATGAATATGATATATCAACAGTTAACTACTTGTGTTTTTTGTTTTTTTTTTTGTTTTTTTTCTACTTTTGGAAATCTTATTCTAAAATGGTTAAGTATTTCATCATCATAACCGTACATGCTGTCACTATCGAAAATGTAAAATCTACCGTTTTTTGTTTCAAGCTTTATATAATGTATTATGGTTTTTCAACAAGTCACTCAGCTTTATGATTGGCAGTATCGTGTGTCGGTGATCCAATGCGTTCTATGTAATACTAATCTAATCGGTGCAAACATGAATGTGATGTATGAATAGTAAACTTCTTGTGTTATATTATTTTTGTTACTTTTGAAAATCTTTTTCTAAAATGTTTACGTACGTAAAATGTAAAATGCATCTCTTTTTTGTTTCATAATCTATATATGTTATACAGTATATAATATTTTATTTTATTATAGCAGAGAAATATAGTGTGTACATGTGTATATACATATATATATGGCAAATATTGTTCCAAATGACGAAAAAAAGAATGCTGTCTAAGTTTGAACACTGAATATTAATATTTAGATGTACATTTTATGTGCAATTATTCAGTGGTGATTGTCATTTACCCAAGTAACGCAGACATATCGATATTAATCATCCAAATGCAAATCATATATTCCAGTTGGCGGACGGTGACAAAACATGTTGTTTTTGTAACATCATAAAAAATTTTGCCCGCTGCCTTTTAATGTAACATTTGTAACGCTTTTTTTTAATATTTCTACACTAGTTATCCCACATGTAGCATAAATAACTAGAGTTTAACGCATGCCGAGCGGACATTTTTCAGTTTATTCAACGAATTCATTTGTGACATTTTAAACATATAGATGTAGCAAAATTTCACCGTCGACGCGTATGTCAAATTTTAAACGTTTTTCGTTTGCGTCTTATATATGAATACATGGATAACGGGAATATCCGTATATTGTACTTGCTTATTCCCTCGTGGCGAATATACGCGATTTTTACGACTATTGGTCACCTATTCAAAACATGCTAGACAAACGTATACATGATCGTCTATCAGGCGGACATTTTTCAGTATCTTCAACAAATTCATGTGTGACATTTTAAACGCATTTCCACGGCGTCTTATATACGAATACATGGATGTCACGAATATCCATATATTGTACTCGTTTGTTCCTTCGTGGTGAGTATACGCGGTTTCGACGACTATTTTCCACGTATTTAAAACATTCTGGGCAAACGTAAAAATTATCGTCTACCAGGTGGAAATTTTTCGATTTATTAGAGTTTTCGGTTGGGTCTGATCCGTTGTGAGCGTTTGGTTATGTGAATTTTTCTACGTTAAATGAACAATCGTGTTCTTATTGGGAATGCACTCAAACGGCGGTAGTATTGGTGTGAATGAGGTTTCACGCGCATCTTTTTCGCTGGTATGAACAGGCCTTATGTATGCATGAGAGTCGTTCGGGTAACGTCTGAACTGTTCGGCTACCTTCGAGGCGTCGTGCCGCAAGCACGCTCTTTGCGAGTCAGTATCGCTACAAGCGTCAAGAAAGAAAAAAAATGAATAAAAGCGACAGGCGCAAGTCAGCCAATTTTTGTTCAACCGTATTTACACGTGTTACTATTACTTAATCCTCCAACTCATCCCTCACAGAACCGAATAAAAAACTACTTGAACTAACACGGGTTGCAATACACACGACGGACTAAAGAGAAGCTGAATTGCAACCCGAGGATTTGAGCGGAAAGGAAAGCTCACTTACACTGAAGGTAGCTGGCAAGTTTTCTTATCCAGTTAATCAGTAGTCACACCAATAATATACTGATGTATCGAAACTATTTGCACAACTGATCACAAAACGATATGACGAAAAGATAACAGCGGGAATGGTTGATGAAACGATTGTCACGAAGATTGATCCAAATCTGATCTGCCCGGGGTGAGTGAACAATGACAAAACAGCAGAGTCTCCACGTTATTCCCCTGTTTTCTTCTCCCTCGAGCTTCTCGACAAACATCAAAGGTGGCAGCGCCATGCAGTGTACGACGTGGCAGTTGGCAAAGTCGCGGCACTCAGTGCGTTCGCCGTGTCTCTCTCGATCTTACTCACAGCTAAGCTTCATAGCAGTCAGCGTCCCTTTCCCAGCCTCGGAATCACAGCTGACGATAGGGGGAGCTGTCGGTACATATGTCGGTAGTAGAAAGGCTTTATTCTAGCGCGTAGCTGAGACGGAACGTCTGAAGGTGAATCGGTATCGTCTCGTCAGCCCCTAGTTAATGACTTTTGGGACAGTGACAGGTTCACGTGCCCCAGTTTCAGGCGTGGATATGAGTCACAGCTGGCCAACTGCTACGGGTATTTCGGCAACAGCCACGACGGGAGTGTTAATCGACTTCGAGAAGGAATTGCGATCGAGATACAGCTACTAACGTCGAGGCTTTCAGCATCTGTCCAGCAAACGGGATGGTGATGACTGTTCGACTGGAACGATGCGGTAGCGGTTTCCCGGGATTGGTTAGCGCCGTGACGACTCGACCGGTGTTTCACTCTCCTCCTTTTCTCTTCCACTTTGGCTCCGTTGTTCGGACGATCTTTCATGGGAAGGTGGATAAGGAGGGTCATGGGGCAAAAGGAAACAAGACAGGATAAGCGTTATTTTATTAAATTAGGATTGACCTTGTCGTGAGTGAACCGCCCTTCGCTACGGGTAATCAAATATTTCGTGGAGTGAAAGGAGTCGGAGGTCGATAACAACGACGTCAGGATGCCGTGTTTCAATTTATACTCCTTCCAGCGAGAAGATAGATGTAGGATCGCGAAAAAACTCGTGTGCTTCGGTTAGGTCTCCGCCAAAGGAACGGCCATTCAACCCCCTCCATGCTGGAATCGAGTCCGGCGGGCTGTTCAGGAGCGGCAGCGGAGCGCGCTACGTACTATCCACTCTCGTCCACCCATAGACATATAAGAATAGACCGCGTGAGCGGGCTGAGAAGGCGATAGCGCTGTAGAAAGAGAAAGCTGCATATAGGTCCCCCTCCATCCTTGTTTAATCGCGCATGCACGGGACACGCGAGTCGTGTATGCCAGTATACTACACTGCGAGAGAATGCTGAGCACGCATGCGCGTGACTAGACAATGATAGAAGTATGGGTCCATATGCAGCTTTCTCTTTCTATCCTGCTATCGCATTCACAAACGGGCTACCTCCGAGCTCGAGCGGTCTATTCTTATACGTCTATGCTTTCACCTCACTCGCAGATACGCGAATCAAGACATTCTCTCGTTGGACGGAGTATCGTTGACGACCGAGCAGTCGGTGGCGCGCTAACTTGTCAAAATTATATGCGAGCGTGGGGAATGAAAGATTCATCATGACTGTCGCAGTAAACAAATGCATTTTGTACCTATTGAATAAGGCCGTTCTTTATACTTAAATTCGTTGTGTATTCAATCACGTTTAAACCCTAAACTTTACGTTGACTATAGTATGTGATTGGATATATATATATATTTTTTTTTTTTTGAACGATAAGATATTTATTGATCTAAACTGTTCTAGTGAAATGAGTTTTTTGCATGGAGTGATTGAATGCATACATTTTTGATCAATAGAGGTATTTTTATGGATAATGACTACATTGGCGAAAGGCTTTTGCACCAGAGATGATTTTCCGGGGGATATCATGATAACGCACAAATGTTTTGTAAATTATTTCACCAGAATATTCGGGATTTTCGAAAAAAAAACGGAAATCATACGAGAAATGTGAAGCCTGACACTGCTGGATACCATGACTGGGTCAATCTGTTTCATATCGGCATTCAGAGCTGATGTGATACAATTCTAAAAAATGACATTTTGATTCGTACCTACTGACAGTATCTGCTCAACTTGAAGTCATATCTCACTCGCGGGTGTCACTCAAAAATATGAAATAATTTTGTACACCTCTTCTTAAATTTTTTTATTTAGTTTGACATAATACAGCCAGGATTAACTAATTCGGTGTGCTTATATTGATTAAATGTACTCAAGTCTGAGTTCAACTTATAATCCAGTTCTATAGCTATCGCTGTACCTCACTAGCTAGAAAGGAAAGAAGGCCAGAAGGATAAATTATAAACCAGCAAATCATGTAAATAATGATGAGTAAAATACCAACTTAATTTGAACGATGTATCAAACTCGTAAAAATAGACGCATATTATTTACGAAATGATCATTAGTCAAAAATGGTAGTTGCACCACTGTAGTCACCGAAATTGTTCCAAGTGTGGTCCCAAAATTTTGGATTACCACGAGGATCCCATGGAAGATTTGCTGGTGTCACTGCCGTTGTATTCCATTTTTTTATCTGGTTTTGCAGAGTTGTAACCACATCCTGATACCTGATAACACCAAATGACAATATTACAGAACTTAAAAAATCTAGTTTCAATCATGATAAATAACAAAATGCACTTTCTTGGATACGTGTATTCTGAAAGTTGAATGTAGCTAACAGTTTCATACTGTCACGACATGACAAGAAGACATTTGATTTAACTGCGAACAGAAATATGCTAAGTAGGTTTTTTTCAAATCAGAAGAATCAGAAAATTTTCGCGTCAAGTAGTCTAAAACGCGCGCGCAACTCCACACCATTTAGTCATCACAAAGAAAAGTGCACGGCCAATACTGGAATAACATTTCTCTTCTTTTGTAAACGGAATTGGCATTCGATGATTTTCTTTCAAATGTGGGCTTTCATAAAAGCCAGATCTTAATGCAATCGGTAGTTGGATGACTGAGATATCATGGTTTGCAAACTTCCGCGATCACTGTTTCGCTCGATTTCTTCACTTCCGGTAGTCTAAATAAAAAAACCAAACGGCATTTTGATTCGTGCACACGCAGGTAATGTTTGATAAACCAAAAAAAAAATGAACGAAATGGTTACTTGTCAAATTCAATTGATCGATTTTGCACAAGAATAAATTTATAGTCTTCTCCATTTATCGAACGCTACAGAATTGTATTATATTGTGCATGCTGCTAAAATTTGAAGTTGATCGGTTCTCTGGTTCTTCAAATACCGTGCACATCAGTTAACAAATAGCTGTTCTGAGGAAAACGCGCTTAAACTTTCGATTAGAGTTTACAAGGCCGTAGAGTACACACAGTGTTTATCTGTTGATCTTAGTAAATTTAACGAATTTTGGGTTGAAGTAGGACATAGACATTTTGTATCATTCGCGGCGTTTTTAACGCAAAACGTATTTGCAAAACGACGAGCTGGTGAGATATTTTCCCTGACAATCGAAATTTTACTAATTGAGGAGCTCTATCTAGCTAGGAGAGGAGATGTGATAATAAATATTTCAAATCCCTATTTGCCTGTCTGTCTTGTTGACGCAGGATTTGCATCCGTTGCAACTTGAATGCAAGTGAGCATCCAGTTTAGTTTTTAGAGTCGTTAGTAACGCGTGTCGTATATGCATTGCACCTCAAACAAATTGAACTACCGTATAGCTACGTTTCCTACAACGGAGTCAGGCTGTTATACCGTTCCTGCGGTCTTGTCGCTTTTTCTTGATTTTATTCTTACTCTAGCAGACGCGGGTGGTTAAATCATTACTGTGTTTGACAGAGGGGGGGGGGGGGATACGAGGCCGTTCCTACATCCATGCACTGATTAAGCTGATTTGTTAGTGAATTCGTTCAGTGACAGGAAAGCAAATCTGTGAGTTTATCCAGTTTTCAAAACAATCAAAATAAATCAAATCAGATTTTACAAGTTCTAGCGATTGCACCCACATTTCATGCGATAACAAAAATAAAATTAAATCTACTATGAACCAACAAGGAGATTAGGTACCTCCGATGTCGCGGATCAGGTTCCCGTTTCCCGTGGAGAAAGTTTAAGACCTCCGAATTAACGTTGTTTTTAATTTTTGATCGAATAGGCCTTGGTTGCTGAGATATCGCGATTTGAAAATTTGACATTTTTTGCCGGGGTGGGGGCCGTTTTGGCTCGCGCATGGAGTGTGTCAAGCGTGGACGGTTAAACCAAGAGTTGGCGTAGCTGAAACGGTAAGACGACGGACTAGAACGTTGAAGGTTCACGGTTCACGTCTACGTACATTTTTGTTGTCATATTTTTTTTTATTGTTTCCTATAATTAATTTTTCATATATTTTTTGAGGTTTTTGAATTTCCGTACCAAAAACTCCAAAGTTTTTGCCCTTTTTCTTTATTTTGGATTTTATGTTGTCTACCACGTTGTTGATGGCATTTGACATTTACAGGGACAATCTCTTAAAACTATACATACAATGTGCATGAGCGAGTTTTATCGGCTGCTCGGGCAGGCTGACCATCCCGAGTTTCAGCTGTCAAACTCTGTTTCTGGCGGCGATGTAGTTTATATGAAATTTTGAGGATAGATTCTTAAACAGTTGAGTTAGTGACTCGGAAAGTTAATGCTGATGATCTTTGAAAATTGGTTTTATTCGACTCAACTGAGTAATCTGTTTAAATGTTGGGTGCTTGGAAGAAACGCAGCAGGTAGGTGGGAACACTTTATTTGATTACTTTTATTATTTCGTACATGAGAAATAACAATGAAATTTTTTTCTTTCAACAGGTGATACTGCCAAAATAATTACATTTCTAATATTTACTGTCATCTGACTATTGAATTTATCACACGTACAAAGATCATCGCCACTTTTGAGCAACTGAGAAATTTTCTAACACTCTTGTGATTTCAGGCAGTAATATTGAATTTTATCACTTTTGAAAATGAGACATCAAACCGAGCGTTCAAGAAATTTAAATATCTCACTATCGGTAATAGAACTGTAAATCTTTTTTCTCGGAAATGGTTCAACAAAATTGAGCAATAGTCGATAGTCAATGTATTTTTTCTGATCAATAAATTATTGCTACTACTATTAAGAATTTTTCACTGATTGTCAGAGTTAATTTGGCAAATTTTCAATGATGTTTGATTAAATAAATGAAGGGAACCTAATACTCTGATATTTAATACTGGTGTTTGGTGAGAGTAGGTATGGATAAAATGTTCGTTGTTACAATTAACGTTTATTACAGAGTAATCAAGTAAAGATAAAGGTGCAAAATAAAAACGTTGTAATACAATAGGTGCGTGGAATAAATATGTTACGTGGGGGTGAGGGTGTACTGAGCGGTGGTAGTTAATGATTAATTGAATAATCAAGCTCCCACGTAACGACAATGAATAATTATTAAAACTAAGAAAAGACCTACCTTTCGATGAGCCGGTAATTTGTAGGATCGTGTTGCTATAGTCCTGTACAGGTCTGTGAGGTTTGTTTAAATTGTTGAGGCAATTTTATAATAATAAAAATGGGAAGAAGGTCGTTCAAAATAAATGTTTAATTTGATTTCACTGATAAAAGATGAAGTATATTCTGTTTCGATTTGGTTATTGAAATATCTGGTAACAATCAATGGTGATAATGATATATGAGCCGAAAATAACAATTTATAAAGTGTTCAAGTTTATACAAATCGTGTGTTATACTATTCTAAAGGATATTATTATTTGGTACCAGGAACATCTATTCTGAACGATGGTTAACTAGCTGGTCGTGATTATTGCATTGTATCTCTCTTTGTAGATTATCTTAAATCAATTATATATATACTATTGTTAAGTCTTATTCGTTAATTCTTGGAAACAATAAGTACAATTTAATTGGGGGTAGTGAAGCTAGCCACCAATTCTAGACTTGGTTTTGAATGAAAATTACTGAAGTAGATTTTGATTATAAAGGTGAAACAAAAATTCGTTCAATTCCGAAGATTAACACTCGGATTGACTTAGCTTTAGGTGAATCGGTCGACGAGATTGAGAGCCGTCGGATCGTGTCGGTCTGCGTCGGTAGAATTCTGGACCAGGGCCTTACCTCAAGTTTGGAAGAGTTGTTCAATCGTACGATGTTGAACGTCGGTCACTTAGTCTTTTTAGATTTGGAATGATATCTTGTGATCGAAAGTTATAGTTGAAAATGTCAATTTCCTGATTTTGATTTATGTTAAAATTGATTGCAACGATTTATTTATTAAAAACGATAGTGTGATTATTATTATTATTACTTAACATTACCTGATTCGGTTGAATCAGGGCCGAACTCAATTTAATTATGGAAAATGGAATGGCATAAAAATGTCTATTCGCGAAATGACGAGATTTAACAAAGCACAGAAAAGATGGAAACGTAGAAGATAGTGAGTCTCTTGCAGCTAACAGAATAACTGAATGCTCGAATTTGACGAATTAGCGCGAGACTTTAGGTCGGTCACAACTAAAATTTTCCAAACGCTACTCTTGCTCGAGAGGGCTAATCCGGGTTGACGTCCACGCACTTCGCGACTTGACAGACGAAAGACGCGGCTTCTTGGGCCCGAGGGTCAAAGGAGCTGCAGTTGTAATTGGTTACAACGGTAATTAGCCAATGAGGTGCGAGGGCGACCTCCTGGTGCCCAAATCCACATGGTCAGCGTTACTTCTCGCTCTTCGACGGTGTTCCGACGATTCTCAATCTCGTCGGTGACACATTGAAGATATGAACAAAAGATATTCACATGCAATGTTCACACATTCATTTATACATTCCAATAAGTAATCTATTTTAATTTGGTGGTTCTAAAGGTAGGGTTTATCCTAGTTATTGATTATAGTTTTAACTTAAAAAGAGGGATATTTCCAGGCTGAGCGCTACTGATGCTAATTCAGCAGTCTCCTATCTCAGTTCTCGGTACCAGTTGAATAGAAGAAAGTTGAACCTTATACTAGAGATCCTCGTTGGTCTCTACGTGACTTTTGCCAGGAGGGGCGGAACTCGCCGTTTTCAGAATATGAGATTTTGATGAAATGATATCTGTGCATTGAAGAAATTAAAGAAAGAAATGAAATGAAATGGAATTTTGAAAAAGGTACGCCAAGGCGGTACGTCGGGGCGTAACAAATATACACGTGCTCAATACAATACACTCAGTTACTGAGTCCCGTCTAATCCAAGACGACCCGGTCAGTTTTGACTCACTCGACAGACTCCTTCTATCGTTCGCTTACAGTCGTTTATTACCTATGTATAAGTGACATCTATACTTTCACACGCATCGTACATTTGTATATTTCTCATGATCTTCGCATATATCAACATACTCAAATTGAAAATTCAAGTAATATGAGATTTATTAAAATGATTTCTGTATATCATGTTAGTGCGGTACGGAACGAAGAAAATCTAATCGGAAGCGTAGAACTCAGGAACGTAAATCACATCCTGTGACACAAGTTGAAAATCAAGTTTGTCAAAATGCGCCTTAATGTCACAATTAGCTCCAAGGACAATCATGTTTTGGAATAATGTCAGAACATTATTACAAGTATATTGACTTATCGGATTCAAGATTGTGTCCCTTGTTACATCAAAATGAATGAATATCTAATTTTTAACGAAGTTCATGAAGATTTTTTCCCAAATAATATAATCCAATACAATATCTTGTTCATAGTCCTCCGAACATCACCTTGTAACAAGGATATTTGGAAAGAGTCCCTTTGTTGCAGGAACCATTATAAAATTCTTGGTTTTAAATTCGTACTACTGAATAACTTCTGCATTTCAGGTTCCATT
This sequence comes from Neodiprion lecontei, assembly GCF_021901455.1. Lineage (NCBI taxonomy): Eukaryota > Metazoa > Arthropoda > Insecta > Hymenoptera > Diprionidae > Neodiprion > Neodiprion lecontei. Next base: position 17,164,612 of record NC_060260.1, read on the forward strand.
TCCAATCTCGAAATGAAATTTTTTTTGCTCGAAAAACATGAAACGCAGAAATAATTGCGGTAAATGGAGATTCACAAGCTTTCAGTCCTAGCGCAGGACCCTATAAGGTGTGTAAAATTGAATTTGGTTGTCAGTTATCGTGCAACTAGCTAGCCAGATGACACAGTCAACTAAAATTAAATTTAAAAACATTTTCAACTAAAGTTATTTAACAATTCCAGATTCAGAATAATTCAGTTCGCCTCGCAAAATTCAACCATACAATCTGATTGTGGACTTGAAAAACTATTTATTTGAATTTAATGCTAAGGAGAGTAAAAATAAGCTTTAAAATAGGATACCAAATTAAATAGTATGATGTTTGAAAAACAATGCAGGTCAATAATAATGCTCGAATTACAATGGTGCACAGAATGATTCCTCGGTAGTATGAATTGGCAGCTACGGTTGAGTAACAAACTTGTCGCTATTGGCTCGATCAAAGTAAAATGATGGGATATTCAGCCATGTGGGGTCAGGTTCCGACGTTCGAGGTGACGGCCCTGGTGGGATGTTAGAACAAAAGAAGGGGGGAAAGAAAAACGAAGCAGTGGGCACTCGTACACGGTCGCGAGCGAAGCAGTTATAACCACGTGATCTTTGAATCATTTTTGTTTGTTCAATTTAATAAAATCCTTTGCTTTTCTCGATTAATTTGATGTACACGATCATTACTCCCTTCTCTCCCGGTCCCTACATATGGGGGCTCGTCCGGGATCGTGAGCACAAGCGCGAGTGTCGAGATTTTGAAAAACGAAGTGAGACTCAAAAGACTAAAGCCGAAAAGTTGAAAGGAGAACGACGAAAAGTCGAAAAACAAGAAGACGAATAGGGAAAGAGGAAAGACGAAAAGTTGAAAAACGAGAAGACGAACAGGGAAAGACGAAAGACGGAAAGTTGAAAAACGAGAAGACGAACAGTGAAAGACGAAAGACGAAGAAGTTGAAAAACGAGAAGACGGAAACATCGGCCGTTAAGCTGAAAATAAAGTTGAAGTCACGACAAAGTATAGTAAAAACCGAAACCTAGCGTTAACAGTGGTTGTCGCAAAATCGCTCGAAGACAAAGATGACGCCCCAGAGGGCACGAGGAAGGTCGCCACGATCCCAGGGGAGCCCGGCGGCTCGGGCGACAAAGAAAAAGAAAACAAAGGAAACGAACGAATGCCGTGTTGAACGCCGGTGGAGAAAATGTCGGTAAAAGAGCTCAGAAGTAAATTAGAACGGTTAAAGTTACCGACGGAAGGGAAAAAGGCGCAACTGGTATCTCGATTGAGGCGACACGAAGAAAATGCCAAAGACGACGGCGACAGCGAAGGCGGCAGCACGAGCGAAGACGAAAACACGGGCGAGGACGACGCAGAAAGTTCAGAGGTGGGATTGATCAGCGAGCAGACAGCTGATACCGATGACGATGACAGGAACGATCGTGGGGCTGAAGCGAGAAGAACAAGACGACGACGAGACGAGCGAAGGACAGCAGCGTGACCGCGTGACCCAGGAAGCTTGTTTACTATTAAAGATGTCGAAGGCAGTATTTCGAATTTCTCCGGAGACGACAAGCTTTCGGTGGAAAAGTGGATTGAGGAATTCGAAGACGCAAGTATTCTATTGGGCTGGAGTGATTTACAGAAAGTGATATACGCGAAAAGACTGTTGTGTGGTTCGGCGAAACAATATATCGCGTTGCAAAAGGGCCTCTCGACGTGGAAAAAGATGAAGCGACTACTCACCCGTGAGTTCGAAACGAAGATTAACAGCGCGACCGTTCACGCGCAGCTCGCGAAACGGAAGAGACTGAACAATGAGACGCCGCGACAATATTTGTACGCCATGAGTGAAATCGCTAGTCAAGGTACGATCGAAGAGGAAGGGCTCATGCAGTACGTGATCGACGGTGTCGTTGACGACGAAAACAACAAGGCTATCTTGTACAGCGCGTCCACGATCACGGAATTAAGAAGAAATTTGGAACGGTATGATCGAATAAAAGAGAAAAGCCAGAACAAACAGCGAAGTGAGCCGCTGAAAGGAAAGACGAGGGATACAACCGCTCCACAGGGTACAACGAAAAACACGACGGTTAAAAGCTCACGGTGTTTCGGGTGCGGTTCGGCTTAGCACATCGCGCGCGAGTGTCCGGAAAAAGAAAAAGGGCCTAAGTGCTTTAAGTGTAATAAATTTGGACATACTCGTATTGCGGCTAAGTGCGACGACCCCAATAAACAAAAAAAAAGACAGTGTAAACGTGCTCACCGCGATTAACCAAACGGCGACAGACGACGAGATCATAGTCGAAATCAACGGTGCGTCGATAAAAGCGATGGTCGATACGAAGACGCAACGAACGGTGTTGAAGAAAAGTGAGTACGACAAAATTGGGGAACCGCCGTTGCAAGTGACGGGGAAAATTTTTCAGGGCTTCGGAAAAGCCACCGTTGAAGCCGCAGGACTTTTACGTGTCAGCATAGTGATTCAGGGCGAAAAATACGACGGTGACGTGTACGTGGTACCGGAATTCGCCATGAACTACAGTATGCTCCTTGGTAAAGATCTCACGAGAGCAATGGACGTGCGTGTCGAAGGTGGTCGAGTGACAATCGGTAAGTTGACGTCGAAGAAAAGTGACAGTGAGGAGATGAGGTCGAAAGACAATGACAGTGGCGGGTTAAGTGAATGCCTCGTGAATTACGTTGAAACGGAGAAAGTAGACATTGACAGTCGATATCGCGACACAATCGAGAAGCTCATTAAAGAGCACAACCCGCGGAAGGAAGTGCAAACGAGTGTCGAGACGAATATCGTGTTGGAGAATGACGTTCTGGTGTGTTTGAGACCGCGACGACTGTCGGTCAAAGAAAAAGCGGTATTAGACGCCCAAATCGGTGAGTGGTTACGCGAGAAAATCATACGGCCAAGTCGAAGCAAGTATTCTTGCCCGGTGGTAATCGTGCTAAAGAAAAATGGAGAGTATCGCGTGTGCATTGATTACAGAGAGTTGAATAAAAAAATAATATGAGACAGATTTCCGATGCCGTTGATCGATGGTCGAATCGATGCGCTCGCGCATGCTCGTATGTTCTCAGTGCTGGATCTGAAGAACGGGTTCTTCCACGTCCCGGTCGGTGCCAGCAGTGTGCAATATACGTCGTTTGTGACAGCGGACGGACAATTTGAGTTTTTGAAGACCCCGTTCGGGCTATGCAACAGTCCTACGTCGTTTTTGCGCTTTATCGACGAAGTGTTCCACGAGCCTGAGCGAGAGGGAGTGGTATTTACATACATGGACGATTTAATCGTACCTGGAAGAGACGCAGAAGAAGCCCTGGTGAATTTGAAAAAGACTCTCGCCGTTGCAGCGGAAAAGGGACTCGATCAACTGGAAACAGTGTGAGTTTCTGAAGAGTCGAGTCGAGTACCTGGGCTACGTGATCGAGAATGGTGCTGTTGGTCCGTCGCCTACGAAAATTAAGGCCGTAAAAAGTTTTCCGGTGCCAGGTTCTAAGAAGGCCATTCAGAGCTTTTTGGGTTTGACCGGCTATTTTCGCAAGTTTATCCGAGATTACGCCAAGATCGCGAAGCCCCTTTCCGACGTACTGAAAAATGATCAACGATTTCGATTTGGAGACAAAGAAGAGCAGGCTTTCGAAGAGCTGAAAGGACTGTTAACTAGTGAACCTGTGTTGCGGATATATCGTCCTGACGCGCAGACTGAAGTGCACACAGATGCCAACAAAGACGGATATGGGGCGGCGTTGTTGCAAAAGACTGACGACGATGACCGTTTCTACGCAGTTTATTTCATGAGCCGAAAGACGTTGGACGCAGGAAAGAAATTGCACTCCTACGAACTCGAAACGCTAGCTGTGATACAAGCCGTCAAGAAGTTCCGCGTTTATTTACTCGGCATTAAATTCAAACTGGTGACTGACTGTTCCGCGTTACAGAAGACGCTGAACAAGAACGATGGTTCTCCGAAAGTGGCCCGCTGGGCTCTGACTCTCGAAGAATTTGAATACGAAGTCGAGCACCGCGTCAATTCTCGCCTTAAACATGTCGATGGTCTAAGTCGTTACCCCGTGATGACCGTCGTAGACAAAATAACCCCGATGATACGACAACAACAAGATGGTGAAGAAAGACTGCGAGTGATCAAGCAGATTTTGGAGAAGGGGCCTTACGAGGATTATCTTTGCGAGGACGGTATTTTGAAGAAACAAGTAGACGATCGAAATCTCATTGTGTTGCCGGCAAGCATGCAACAGGCCGTGATAAGAAAGGCGCACGAGAATGGTCATTTCGGCGTTGAAAAAATGATGGAATCCATAAAATCCGAGTACTACATTCCGAGTTTGGCTCAAAAGCTCGACGAATACGTAAGTTGCTGCGTCCCCTGTATATTGGCGGAGGCAAAACACGGTAAAAAAGAAGGTTTCTTCAGGCCGATACCAAAAGGAGACGTCCCTCTAGCGGTCTATCATGTGGATCACCTCGGACCAATGAATGCGACCACGAAGATGTATAAGCATCTCTTCGTAGTCGTCGATGGCTTCTCTAAATTTGTATGGACTTATCCAACGAAGTCGACGACACCCAGAGAGGTAATCGACAAACTGAAGACGCAGCAGAAAATTTTTGGAAATCCTCGGTGTATCATCAGCGACCGCGGTTCAGCGTTCACGTCGTCCGAATTCAATGACTATTGTGAAGAAGAAAACATCGAGCATATCCTGATCACGACGGGTATGCCGAGAGGAAATGGTCAGGTCGAACGTATCAACAGAATACTCATCCCAATACTCAGGAAGCTAGCTCAAAATTGTCCTAACAAGTGGTATCGCCGAATCGATACAGTGCAGCGTGCTATTAATAGCATGTATCAACGAAGCATTGGCACCAGTTCGTTCGAGGTTCTCGTGGGGTACCCATGCGTCAGAAGAAGGACATCGAGCTGCAGGCGCTCATCGAACAAGAAGTCGTCAACGCTTTTGACGAAACAAGAGAAAAGTTAAGAGCAATCGCTAAAGAAAATATCGCGGCGATTCAGTTGGAAAATAAGAAGCAACACGACCGACGGTGCAAGCCAGCTGTGTCCTACCACGCAGGGGACCTTGTGGCCATCGAACGAACCCAATTCAATCCTGGATCGAAAATACGAGACAAATATGTGGGTCCGTATAAGATATCGCAAGTAAAAGGATGCGATAGATACGAAGTCATCCGCGAGACCGATGGAGAGGGTCCTAAAATGACCATTATAGCAGCTGACCAGATGAAGCCCTATCGGTGTTATTCTCCGGGGGCCGGAGGAACTCAGGAATGGCCGAATGTGGGGTCGGGTTCCGACGTTCGAGGTGACGGCCCTGGTGGGACGTTAGAACAAAAGAAGGGGGAAGGGAGAAACAAAGCAGTGGGCACTCGGACACGGTCGCGAGCGAAGCAGTTATAACCACGTGATCTTTCAGTCATTTTTGTTTGTTCAATTTAATAAAATCGTTTGCTTTTCTCGATTAATTTGATCTTCACGATTATTACTCCCTTCTCTCCCGGTCCCTACAGCCATTATGATCCGTAGTATATCCCGCTCTTCAATTTTGCCTTAACTGATTTTAAGAAGGTGTCGATGGCCTGATGAAATTCAATCTGGCACCTGATGTCTGACGGAACAACCAGATTCGATGGTTATAATGATTGCACCGCTCGAGAAACCAGGATCCTTGCCACCTAAACGTTTTGACCGTCAGGTAAGGCATAATTTTCCTCGTGTGAATCAAAGTTGAAACTTCGAGCCTGCTGAAAAAAAACGAATTTTATCATTGAATCCATGTTAAAATATTGTAATAGTCAAAGATCACGTAATTAGGAATTCACCTACATGCTTCCATGCTTGACAAATTCAGTCCCGCTTTGACAATGAATTATTTCATACTTGAAAATATTAGAAGCTATTATTATCAGACAGGATCTTTTGGTATTTTTGGATACAACCAATTTCCAATAAAATGCACAATACATAAATCCTTGTTGAGACGCATATTTAATTTTATGTGAATAAAGAATCTGTTCGCAATAAACGTTGTTTTTACTCACCTAAATCTGTTTGATGAGACTCCTACCGGTTAATGACATTTCAGATTGAATTTCAGATTTTTTCTTTCAATAAATAACATTCAATTTCTGTATCTTTTGATATTTGCTTTTCCGTTGAATTCTTTATTGCGTCGGATAAATATTTTCCAATATCGATTACGGTATTGCTGAATGATACTATTTTTCCGTGACAATTCACGCTACGTAAAAATAAACAGCAACATAACCTTAATCCACGGCTTCATGCGCGAGAGATTCACAGCTGTAGTTTCATTTCGTGTACATTGGCGCCCTGCTCGAGACACAAAAACATCGCCGCGGGGCGATCTCAACGACCAATGAGATTGAATTATTAGGCGCATGCGCATTGTATGTATAGTTTTGAGAAATTGTCCCGGTACACACAAAATGGATTGTTATAAAGTCTATATGGAGACGATTTCCGCAGTGCCTACTACAAATGTTTTACTCACGCAAAATTTTTTATGGTCAATATTGAAAGTCTCATCTTGTTGAATATACGCCAACTGTATGTGTTCCTATATGTCAAAACTTCATACATTATATAGAATAAATGTTACCCAGAGGAGGGCCCATAGTGAGTGCCAAAACGTTGGAGAAAATTCATTCAACCCTCCGCCGTCTATCCATGACGATATAGTCACATCTGACTTTGGCACGACCTGATTGGTCAAACATTTTCAAGTGAAAACTGCTGGAATATTGAGATAAGACCCAAAACTGGTTCCTCGAATTTTTTGGGAATTTTTGGATATTCTTAAGTGAGTTAAAAACACGAACATGAACTTGGCTCGCCAATTGTCGAAAATGTGAATTCGGACTATTGCATAATTTGCCGTTAATTAGCCGTAAATTAGTCACGCGACTTATTTTTTTGTCGCACTCAATTTTCAAAAAAAAAAAACGGATGGCGTGCAAACTTTTCAAGAATTCAGCACGCCAACTACCAAAATAACGCACAGCGAGCATCATGCGTAATTCTGAATGGTTGATAATTTGCCGTAAATAAGCCGCAAATTAGTCGTTGAACTTTTGTTTTTGTCGCACTCAATTTTCAAAAAAAAAGCGGATGGCTTTCTGATTTTTCAAGAATTTAGTGTATATATAGGAATGTAATAAGGATTGAAAAGGGTAAACACATCATCTACACATCACATTCCTATGTATACACTGTGCTTGAAGAGACGAAAATTCTTATACATTCATACCAGGCATACGAAAAAACAAATTCGAACTCACTGGTGATGAGAGAAATTAGCAACAGAGTCAGGCCGGCTAGGTGGTCCAGTGGAGTAAGGCTCCGGCTGAGCATCTCTGGACGCCAGGTTCCTGGCTCCGTCGTTGATTTTTCGAAATCACTAAATTTTCGAATTGTCAATTTTCAATATTAGCTATCATTTGATCAACTATCGGCACACAGATAGATAGAGAGACTTGTTATTGTATGCAGAGTTGTGAAAATAGTAATGTGAAAGTAATGCATTACTCATTACTTCAAAAAATGTGTATTGGATGAGTTCTCGATTATAAATTACAAAAGTAATAAGTAATGGATGAGTGTTCCATAAGAAATTGAAAAAAGTAACGTGTAATTGATGAATGAACCATTACAAATTACAAATGAAAAAAAAAGTAATTCGTAACGGAGAGTATTCCATTACAAAAGGAAAAATTGCCGTACTCGCATAACGATTTGTGCGAAACAAAATCATGCAAATTAAAAACTTGTCCATATTGCTACCTCGTCATTTCATTTCAGTCACTAAATGTTTCTTCTGGACATAATTCCGCAATTTTATCGATATGCATAATTGAATTCGAACTGTGCGTGCTCGGACTACACGGTGTTGAGTGTGTGTGTGTGTATACATATACATATATATTAAGTATATCAAATATAATCCAGAATTTGCCGAATATCACATATATATCTGTATATAGGTACGTCCAATACTTTTCGACCGGAGCCTGCGGGCTTGGGTCAGCGATTCGGCTGCTGATTTTTTTCAAGACAGTAGGTTACAAGAAAAGACGATTCTCCAAATTTGAGCTTAATATGAGAAAATCTGATGGCTATAGAAATTTTTGAAGTTTTTAATAATTCAATTTTTTCGTTATTTTCACGATTTGTTCATGGGAGCTTTGTGGGACTTAAAGACTTGAATCAAGAGGGATTCCCCTTCTCCGACCTTATATTTTAAGGAAAAAAATAGTTTTTTACTCCAAAGCAAAATCCAGTTTAATTAGCACCCTTTTCATGAACTACTATTTTAGCAAAATTTCGCATAACTTTGAAACGCTGCCAAGTCAAGAATTTTCCAAGTAGACGGCCAATCGACGGTTCAAATTTTTACATCTAAGTATACTTTATCACTACCTACACGAATTATTATTAATTCCTACGTTCCTTTTTATATACGGCCTCGTAAAACCAACTGATTTCTGGAAAATCGCTGTTTTTAGATAGCTGTAACTTTTTCCGTCGACTCGAAATCGCTTGAAATTTTTAGGGAAAATACTTCATTCTTTCCCCAAACAACGCTAAAAATTTCCAGCTAGGAGTCAATGTTGTTAACGAGCTGTGAATTTTCAAAATATTCAAGTTTCCCACATAATATTTCATGTTTCATGACATTATCAATTATGTAACAAGTATTGAGTATGACATAATAGGACACAAAGAAACAAATATTTATTTTCAAATAAATGATTACAATACGAATATTTTATACTGCTATAAATATCCTGTTCTCGCAGTCAATGAGTTTTTTTCTTAAGGCGATACAATTTATAGGGATGTCAGCCATATTTTTATAACATTACTTCAGTATGTAGTTTTGCAAGCTCTGCATTTTTGAAGTTATACTTCTTTAGGCGCGTTATGAAAAACTGATGAGAGTGAAATTTCAGGATGCGCGCGCATCACTGTAACACAAAACTGTAACACAAAATTAACAGGATGAAGTTGCCCACTCAACCGAATTCATGCGCGCGCATCACTGTAACACAAAATTAACAGGATGAAGTTGCCCACTCAACCGAATTCATTAAGTCTCGAAAAAAAGCTAAATATTTATCCACATGGTTTTAGTTTTTACAGTCACAACACGTGTTTTATTTTCATACAAGTGCAAATTATATATGTGGCAATAAAATATATTCAGTAGTGATTTAAATTGAATATTTGGATTAATTTTATTTACTATTTGTGAATATTAGTGAAAAAATTGTGCTAAAATACTTTTTCAAGTGCTCCAATATAATTGAGGTTAGTTATCCGTATGTATTATTTATTGATATAAATTAAAATATCATTATTTAATATAATTCATACTAAATATTATTAAATTATCAATGTTGAATATTTATTATTGCTTTTTTAATATTTACAAAGTAAAGAAATAAATTTAATAGAACATTTAATAAAAAGTTCGTGACAAAAATTTAATAGATTATTTAAATATAATGTAAGACATCCGTTATTTGTTTTATTGTTTTTTAATGATGCCAAAGAAGTATAACTTCTCACGCGCGTACATAAGTACACGCACCCATTTTTTTATTTATTTAGTTTAATAATCGACAGGTATAAATTTTCCACGCGCAATTCAAGAAGTCGTTGATAATGCCATGGAATACGGAATATGATGTGGGAAACTTGAACATTTTGAAAATTCACAGTTCGTTAACAAATTCGACGCCTAGCTGGAAATTTTCAGCGTTGTTTAAGGAAAGAATGATGTATTTTCCCTGAAAATTTCAAGCGATTTTGAGTCGACAGAAAAAAGTTACAGCTATCTGAGAACAGCGATTTACCAGAAATCAGTTGGTTTTGCGAGGCCGTATATATAAAGGAACGTGTAATTAGTATTTTTTTATAACCTACTGTCTTGAAAAAAATCAGCAGCCGAATCGCTGACCCAAGCCCGCAGGCTCCGGTCGAAAAGTATTGGACGTACCTATATACAGATATATATGTGATATTCGGCAAATTCTGGATTATATTTGATATACTTAATATATATGTATACTAGCAGTCCATCCCGGCTTCGCACGGGCATATAATAATATTATGTAATAATATAAATGTATTATTTTTCTAGAAACTCACTGTAAACATTGTGTATTTTCTTCTATTATATTATTATATGCCCGTGCGAAGCCGGGATGGGCTGCTAGTTAAATTATAAAGTTTTGATCAATGAAGCACAAATAAGTAAAAAACAGGATTAATTTCACTGTATTATCTTCATTATAATATGAATGCAATTTACACTTTAGTCTAAGTAACACGTGGCCGGCTATGCTAACACCAAAAATTTAAAAAGTGGAAATAATTGAATTGTACGGTATTTCGTTCACTCCAAAATGAATTCAATTAATTTTATAGCGTCAACAACACGTGGTAATTATGCCGTTAAAATGTAGCTTATATGACACGTTCGTAGATTTACCATAGCAGCGCCATCTATTGATTACTTACTCAACCCAGTCGAAAGGTATCGACATCTGTTAGAATCATTCGGAGTTAACAGATAATTGTGACTGTCAAATAATAACAGTCAAATAATTAGCAATAAATTAAAATTGCGACTATGATTTGAGATTTAAACTATCCTATCTCTCAAGTTGGATCGAACTGCACATGGTGTGCGTATTTTATTATAATCGGTTAAGTGGTTTAGGAGTCCATTGAGGACAAACATCGTGACACGAGATTTATATATATTAAGATGTATATACACACACACACTCAACACCGTGTAGTCCGAGCACGCACAGTTCGAATTCAATTATGCATATCGATAAAATTGCGGAATTATGTCCAGAAGAAACATTTAGTGACTGAAATGAAATGACGAGGTAGCAATATGGACAAGTTTTTAATTTGCATGATTTTGTTTCGCACAAATCGTTATGCGAGTACGGCAATTTTTCCTTTTGTAATGGAATACTCTCCGTTACGAATTACTTTTTTTTTCATTTGTAATTTGTAATGGTTCATTCATCAATTACACGTTACTTTTTTCAATTTCTTATGGAACACTCATCCATTACTTATTACTTTTGTAATTTATAATCGAGAACTCATCCAATACACATTTTTTGAAGTAATGAGTAATGCATTACTTTCACATTACTATTTTCACAACTCTGCATACAATAACAAGTCTCTCTATCTATCTGTGTGCCGATAGTTGATCAAATGATAGCTAATATTGAAAATTGACAATTCGAAAATTTAGTGATTTCGAAAAATCAACGACGGAGCCAGGAACCTGGCGTCCAGAGATGCTCAGCCGGAGCCTTACTCCACTGGACCACCTAGCCGGCCTGACTCTGTTGCTAATTTCTCTCATCACCAGTGAGTTCGAATTTGTTTTTTCGTATGCCTGGTATGAATGTATAAGAATTTTCGTCTCTTCAAGCACAGTGTATACATAGGAATGTGATGTGTAGATGATGTGTTTACCCTTTTCAATCCTTATTACATTCCTATATATACACTAAATTCTTGAAAAATCAGAAAGCCATCCGCTTTTTTTTTGAAAATTGAGTGCGACAAAAACAAAAGTTCAACGACTAATTTGCGGCTTATTTACGGCAAATTATCAACCATTCAGAATTACGCATGATGCTCGCTGTGCGTTATTTTGGTAGTTGGCGTGCTGAATTCTTGAAAAGTTTGCACGCCATCCGTTTTTTTTTTTTGAAAATTGAGTGCGACAAAAAAATAAGTCGCGTGACTAATTTACGGCTAATTAACGGCAAATTATGCAATAGTCCGAATTCACATTTTCGACAATTGGCGAGCCAAGTTCATGTACGTGTTAAAAACAGCCGATGACGATATTGTCATGGATAGCCGGCAGCGTAGTCAAAAAAAGGGACAACTGGCGGACGGTTAACAATGAAAAATATCCCTCCGGCCAAACCTTGTGAAAACATAAATAATTTCTGGAATGTTGCATACGCTGGTCCACCTGCAGGATTTCTCATACCACATAAATACCTGGAATATTCCATTCCCTGATCCACGTGCAGGATTTTCTATAACACGTGAATACCTGGAATATGTACCTTAATTTTTCTATGGAACAACAACAAGTACCTATAAACACTGACTTGCGCATGCAAAGTCTTATAAGAGATTGAAAAAATATATGAAAAACGAATTATTAAAAAAAAAAATTCATAGAAAAACGTATTAGACGCGAACTGTGAACCTTCAGCGTTCTAGTCCTTCGTCTCACCGCGTCAGCTACGCCAATTCTTGGTATAACTGTCCACGCTTAACACACTTCATGCGCAAGCCGAAACGGTCCCCACTCGGCCAAAAAATCTCAAATTTTCAAATCGCGATATCTCAGCAACCAAGGCCTATCCGGTCAAAAATCAAAAACGACGTTAATTCGGAGGTCTTAAACTTTCACCGCGGGAAACGGGAACCCGATCCGCGACATCGAAGGTACCTAATCTCCTTGTAAGCCCATTCACCCTAGCTATAACTGTTTGTACGTAATTTCTTAATGCCGCTCGTATTTTGATTTTACTATTCAACTCTTTTGTAAATTGCTTCTTCTTTTCTTTATCGTTCTCTAGTGAGCCAGTTGGTTCACTTTGCTCCCACTGATCGCTAAAATGAATCTTATTACGGGGAGACTTCGGTGGAAAAAAAATCCCGTATTTTTGAATCAATTTCACTGAAATTTGAATCAATTATTTACAACCGTAAAACTGGAGTCTTATCCAAAATTCAGCTCAATAGGTCAAGTAATTCCAAAATTATGCATTTTTTTCTAAGATTTCTTCGAAACATCTCTTGCGCATTAGGTTTCATCGTAAAAGGTTGAAATTTTTGGTTGTCACCTCAATACTATAGACTAAAAATTGTAGCAGGGAATATTTGATTAGAGATTTCTGAGTCATTGAAACTATTACTTCAACAGTTTGAATTTTTTTGCTACAATTTTTGGTATATTATAGACTGGAAAACGAATTATATTCACCGGAGCTAAAATTCCCTACAACGATTCCAAGATAATATGCCTAAGAATGTATCTGACAAAGGGCAAAATGATTGGATGAAACCTAATGCGTAAGGAATTTTTTGAATACCTGAAAACATAGTTCTGAGATAAACGCGTTTAAATGAATTCAGTTTCACGACCTTCTAAGAAGGAAATATGAAGTATGCTCAAAATGAGACATTTACTGTAGAAATAAGACACTTCAACGTAGTTGACTTCAACGTTGATTTGGACCATGTAATATTCGGCCGAAAAGAAATAATTCAATATTCGGTAATTTTTTTTTTTTAATTTCATTTATTAGAATTGAGTTCAAAATTCATTTCAGAATCTAAGTAATATATTGATAAATCATGTGTCGCTCGTCAGTGCCTATATGTTTTGATTGATCTTCAATTCCATGCCGTGGTGCCAATTTGTATCCAATCGGCTTCTGCGTATCTGTTCTGAGGTCAACCCTCTTCTTACTCCGTTTCGTCCTTCAGAATCATTCAATTTTCAATGAACTTGCTCCGGGACACGAAAGTAAAGAAAAATCCAATTATTTTATTGCAAAATGATTATCAGGGCTAGATAAATATTTCAATAATATGTTGAGTAAATGAAACCGATCAAATAATATTCATTTAGTCCCCGCTTGAGTTGACTATACAATAACGCACCTGAATTTAATTTTGGGGCTGACTACTTGTAAATTAGTCCTGTACAGAAACCGTTAGAATTCTCCGGCACCATACGTTGTCCCTTCTGCTTCTGATTCAGTGTTCTCCGCTGCGGTTTTTTTTTTTAATTCGCACTGCTGGTCCGGCTTTCTTGGACTCCGTCACTGCTTTCCATTCAGCCTTACGCTTTCGTCTGGCATCTCATTGCTGGCTTATCTTTTTTGAATTATCTGTCACCTTCTTAGACCTCACTGACATCTTTGCCTTTTATACATGCAGCGCTCCCATGTTGAATTCAGCAACTGAGGTTGCTGATGCTAATTCTATTCTCTTTTTTGGGATTAATATCTATTTCGGGCCATCTCGCAAGATCGGGGAGTGCAAGCTTTCGGTAGCATTCTGTGTCGCACCTCGGGCACACCGTGCTAAGAGATCATTGGTCGACAGGCGTTTGTACAGAGGCTTCAGCTTTTCGACTACTCTCGGATTGAGCTTCAGTCGCATCTTTTCATAGCTCTCCGGCTCTTCTGCCTTGGCGACACTTTCGTTGTAGAAATACCATGAATCTGGTCCAGTGGGGCATTGATCGTGCTGAGGATTCCTGTCGGTTGACACACAGTGGCTAATCGTTGCATCCATTGCTCGTTTTATGGCTGGTATGTTAGGAATATTTTTTACAATGGTATTTCTGTAATAATTAGTCAAGGATAGAATCGTCGACTTCTTGAGTGTGCCTATACCGCGCCCTCTGAGAAATACTCTTTTCACTTTCCCTTCTTTGACGAGCTTTCGGAGTTCGGCGCCCAATCATTTTGCGATGTGATTCACACACTCCTCCTTTGTAACGGGTACATCGTCTCCGTATGGGGCGATACTCTTCAGATGATTCAATGTGCGTCTCCGTCGGATAGAATAGTCGTGTATCACATCTGGTTTTTCTCAACAGATCTGTTTCACAAATACTCAGCTGTCTTCGTTTCCATCATACCAAAGGTTCCGTTGTAGTTTTGACTGCACTCTGATTTGTGAACATCTTGCCACACTGCGAAATCAGGCAAAGTAGCATCTAGTTGGGCTGCGACAACGACACACACCTGGCAGTATTTCGAGAGTACTTAGTAATCGATGGCCAGTCTAGTAAGGATGTCGATGACTATTTCTACGCTATATAACGACGTAAACCCTCGTCTATGCCACGTACCGTCGTAAGATACTGCGACGTTAAGTATTGCACCATTCTCGTTTGAAGGATCCATTACTCCATGCGCTCTACTAACAGCTTTTCTTACTTTCTTAAAAACTCTCGCTTCTGATTTCTCAAGACTGAGAGACCTGCAGAGACCTGCAGTCAATTAGTCGACATGACTTTTAAAGCTACTAATACTCATACCTTTCATACCCATAACGGTACGGAATTTTTCCATACTTGAGTGCCCTGGTCCAACGCCGATCATTCTATCAACTACTCGCCTGTTTATTTCAAAGGGTGGCCTGGTCGTAGTGTCTTTGGTTCGTGGGCTTGTGTAATTTTCACCCATTTTACAACCACAGCTGTGGCATTTGACAACGAGCTTCGCACAGAATCGAGAGTGGTGGCTTTGCATTCACTACAGGTAAAATTCCTAAAAAGTCCTGTCAAACAGTTACAATGTACGAACAGAAACTCGTATTTGCCTCTAATTTGAGAGCTCTGTTCTTCTGGAGTACACAGCATGTCGAACAGACCGAGTTTTCCAAAGCTTTCAGTTGCCTCACACTCTACCGGTTCAGCTGAATCCGAGATTTGGGGTGATCTCATTTGAGATGGTCCAACCACTGTGCCGTTTTCTATATTTCGAACACCTGTTAGAGAAATATTAGTAGTGGGAAAAGGAAGGTTGGGGGAGGACGTAGATTGTTTCGCTAGTGATCCAATTTTTTTGTTGAACGCTTTTTGGAAGGGCGCCAGCGAGTGCTGACTCCACTCATTTGAAGAGGCAGAATTCTTCGTAATTCATGTCGGAGTAGTTCAAACCACACGAAAAATTTGCCACAGTTCGTACAATCTATCGTTCGAAAAATGGCATGGTGAACAAATTTGCGGGAAACAACGACTGAACGACAAATATTTTATACCTAGATGGTTAGAGTATATATTAAAATAACTGGTACGAGAGTTATCGGCAATATTTACCAACCGATGATGTGGCACACAGGCAGGCCTGTTGACTTCACGCTCCTTTATCTCTCTATCTAATAAAAAAGATTCGAACAAATGAAGAGAAGCCTAAAGCCAAAGAAGCCTGAAGCCTGTAATAACAATAGTATACGCACGAAGTTAGCGGTGGGGTGAGATGCCGAAAACAAAACAAAAAGCATCTAGCAAACAAAACTTCCTTTAACAGCTGTCATCGGCTGTTTATGACAGTCTTTGACAATTATTTTTATAGGTATCTGTTTCTGACGCGTGAAAAATAAACATGCAAATGAGAATTATCAAGATGATTCCCGACGGGAATTGTCTTTTTCGCGCGCTGCGTATTGTGTGTATGGCACTCAAGATCGGCACGCGGAGGTGAGACTGAGTATCGTTTCAAATATATCATACTGGCAAACATGTCAGTAGAAATAATGAAACAGAACTCGAGGAGAGTTATATCAGAGAAGAAATAGGTTTTTGCGGATCTTGTAAATCCTTGATCCGGTTAACCACTAAGTAAGGGCCTTCCCAGTTTCTTTGTAGTTTCGGACATCGTCCATTCTGTCTTCGAGGTTGAAAAAGTCAGACAGAATCGCCGGGGTTAAATTTTATATCCCTGGGTCGAATATCATAACGAGTTTTTAATTTGTCTGAAGCCATAGAAATTCTACTTAAAATTCACATGTCTAACAGACACTGTGTAAGGAAATAGTGAGGCGCGTAGCGCCGAAGTGAGGTTGGCGCGCGAAGCGTGCAGGGGCGAAGCCCCTAGTTATTTGTGAATGAACAAATATCCACTTTTTTCCTTAGGTATCTTTTAGCTTGAACCTCCAAGATACTAGAAACGACTTAGAAGTATGAAGGTATTAGAAAATAGAACGGCAATAATGAAAAAACTGCAGCAAAAAAGGTGGTACATATGTGTACCGCTGCCCCTCAAAGGGTTAAAACATTAAATTTCATGAAAACACTAATGCAATTGAAAAAGTAATGCATTATTTGCAACCCTGAAATGAACACAGCAGGAATTCAAAAATCCATAGATTCATTGGGAAAATTTAGTTCACTTGAAAAGGAGGATACATATAGGGATTCTAGACCACACGATGACGGCTAATCGCTCGGGTCGCCCCCGATCCCAACCTTACCGAGAACCTCTTTATCCATTGGTCGCTGTTTCATCAGTTACGACAGTTTCGTTTTCAACTTCCGCCGCAATATGGAGTAACCTCCACCCTTACCGACAGTTGGTGATACCCGTGTAAGCGTTATCATGGGCTTGTCGTTAATGGCGCCCTCTTCATCGATCAATCGTTGTTCCGTCGATCGATTCTGCTTCGTTTTCAATGTCAGCTGCAAGACGGTCATTTTTTACAGGTTGGTGATGGGGGAAATGTGTCGTTTGAAAAATGGCTTTGGATGCTTTGAATAGATGTTTTCATTCATCATGGTATCAATTATGTATTTGTTCATTTATTTGTTGTTATTTATTTGTGACTTTGCAAACTTTACATGAAATTCACGGTAAGTCATATTTGATAGACATCATGTTGGGGAAAGTGCCATCAGAGGTGCCCCGAGCGGTGAGCCGCTATAGTGTGGTCTAGAATCCACATATATACCCCACTTTTGAACACGCAGGTCGATCTTCGTCATGATCAACATACGTTTTCTTGATCTCTGTGCTGTTCAATGAAAAATGATGTACAAAGCATTCAGTATCTTGCTCGTCGTGAACTAGGGGGTGCTCCAGTCTATTCCGCAGACCCCCAGAAGTTATTTTAACATTATCTTATATACTTATGGTGGACTCGTGTTGATTTTTTTAGAATACTTATCAACAAAAAAAAAAAAAAAATCAATCCAAAGAATATTAAAGTGTTCCGGAGAAAGACTTGATTTTCAACAAAAAAAATTAAGTAATTTCAGAATTGCCATTTGAATGTATTTTTATTGTAGTACAAATATAAAAATTCCACAAAATACTGATTTTTATGTCCCGTGACTCTCAATTCTTGTCAATTTTATCGAATTAGCGCAACATTGCGAAAGAAAAATTAAAACCGTTTTCATCCATTTTTTCATGTCATACCACAAATTATTCGCTATCTTGGAAATATAAAATTACAATTTAAAAAAGAAATGAAAAATTCACAAAATAGTGGTCAAATTTGTGACAAGTATAGTGTAATGATAACGATTGATTCATAAAACAGAGCTACAAAATTTCCGCGCAAAAATTCAAAATGAATGAGTTTGTGTATTTGCGATATATTCTAGAGTGTTAAATGCGACGGCGGTGCCTATTTTTTCCATTACGTCATGATCTCATGATATTCGATCACAAATTTGCTTTTTCGACGAAATTAATATTTTTCGACTCGATCAAGCATCTCTGCACCTGCTTTGAAAAGTACGGTGAAAAACATTTATGTTACATGTTGTAACGTGGCATTTTAGAGCCGCCCGTCAAAAGGGCACACAACCGAAGGAAATCTCTAAGAAACGCGTCTCTAGCGGGGTACTCCAACCGAACTCGATACAAAATAGGCAATAACTAGTATTAACTAATTCTTTCTTTGTAAATTCCGTATTTCGCGCTCCGTTGCACTTGAACAAGGCACTTGGACGGTACTTAGATCAACAGCTACCGATATCTACCGTTTCCAACTCTCGATGACTTCGCCTACCGACGGTCCAATAAGACCACACTGGCTACCTTGGTGCACTTCTGAACACCTGACGTAGCCATCCATTCGAACCTCTCGTATCGCCTCGACTACCGGTGAACAGGGATGTAAAAGTCCACCCGACAGCTGTAGGCGCCACTTCTCAAGGAGAAACCAGCCGCCTGCTTTATCGGATGCCATAAGCATGGCATACAGGGCAGACTGTAGCCTGCCATCTTCCAACTTACTGGCCTGCTGTCGGACCGACCCGAAACCACTACGTCAAGTTTGATAAAGCCCTCGTTCTGAAGATCGACGCAGCTTTCCTATCAGCAAGCACTATAATTATGTGAGCAATGCTCCACGGCTTAGATTTGCGGTAAGCCGCCGTGTGACTGCATGATTTCCTCGATATTATGGACAGCCGGCCACTGCCTATACAACGAAGCCGGTGAACGCGAAGTATGAGGCGTCACTTTCCACTCGGTAACTTTGACCGAAAGGCACCCCACGTATGCCTCTGTCAAAGGAGTCCCCAATGATAGGCAACCTTGACAGTAAACGGAAGCAGCTGATAAATCGTACAAATTGGTGTAAACAACGAAATCACGAGCAGCACATTACGCCACATCTAGCGGTAACCTTCGACAACGCATGACCACGCCGTAACCGATATTCACCAGAGGGGGATGGCCTATTTGCGGTGGGGATCAACCAACTAATCAAAGGGAAAAAAAATCACCTCACAACAGCACCGAGATCGGCGAGCCGAACTCCGACGTCCATCTATTCTACGCTTGACCCGCTGAGCGACAGCTACGAGTTTTCCGTATTCTCCCGATTTAAGCTACCGATACTTCCTTCTTTACCTTATCGCTATCATTCTACTGTTGATTATACCGCTATCGTTATCTATCTTTTATTCATCACCCTCCATCGTTGCACTACCGTTAACTTCATCCTTTTTCCGTAAATTACCTTCTGTCCTTCTCGTTTTCTTTCGCTATTTCTCCATGTTTTTATTTAAAATAAATTCAGTGTTGTGTGCCTGAAGTCGTCCATTAAGTCAAGGCCTTTGTATTGTATTGTTGGGAAGTTGCTCATAATTTCTATTTTCTTTCTTATTGTATTTATCGTTTCTTGATTGCATCGTGTGATGCCGATTTTATGTGAACCATGGTCCACGGCTTAGGGTTGCGGTAAGTTACCGCGTGACTGCATGATTTCAGTAAATAATAAATTTCGTATCTGAGCGACCTCGTAACTGCCGAATAATTAATTCTATCGTATTTATGAATTTTTCTGATTATTTATGAATTTCTATTAGTCTGCTTCCGTAGTGTCTATCGTATTTTGAGCCCTATTGGCTTAATCTTCCATTTCATGATTTTCTATAATAGTAGTATGTCTTATATTCTATTTCTGGTATTGCTTGTTATATTTTTATTTATATCCTGCCTATTGTATCGTATATCGAGTTCATTGGAGTATAACCGAGCGTAGAATTAGCCTCTGAATACTACCGCACCTTTTTCTATTGCTATTGGCAATCCTATATTATTTTTGCTGGATATTCTTTTCTCTGTATCTTTCCACAGAATCGTATTCCCTTGTTAATCTGAGTTCTGCGTATTATTTCTGATTCTTTTTGTACTGGGGTGTATTGAGTGTATTTCTTCATTTTGCGAACTCTACGAATTTCTTACTCTCTAGTGGTGTATATATGACAGTTCTGGACCACACAATGGCGGCGCTCCCCCCTAGCTCCCCCCTCGTACCACGGCCCACACACACACCCACACACACACCCACACACGCACACAATAATCAATAAATACGAAAACAAATAAATTAATTAATTGATACAAAATAAAAATGAAATAAATAAAATAAATAAAATGAATGAAAAAAATAGAATGAATAAAATAAATAAAATAAATAAAATAATTGAATGGAATGAAATGAATGGAATGAATGAAATTAATAGAATGAACAAAATGAATGAAATAAATAAAATAAGTAAGATAAATGAAATAAATGAAATAAATGAAATAAATGGAATAAATAAAATAAATATAATAAATAAAATGAATAAAATAAATATAATAAATAAAATAAATATAATGAATATGTTATGTCCGTCGGACTTCTTATTCCTTTCCCACACTCTTAGTTACCTTACGCTCTGTGGTCTACTCTAATCGTCCCCGAGTCAGCAGATTCTTCTGTAACTCGCGGCTAGTTTGCCTTCTACATCCCGCTAAACCAGGCAGGTCCACCCCAGCGCTCAAGCAAGACACCTATCCCTCTAAACCAAGACCATACCTTTTTCCCTCGACCGACTCCGTTGCATTGACTACTAATAAACAATCATATACTTCAAATCATTTACCTTCCCTTAATACCGATCCCTTTCTATTCCATTCATTTCCTGCATTGGGAGTAGTAGCACGCGAGTGCATAGTCGACGTGAACGGACCCTATAATAGCCAAATAACACCTTGGCTGGGCGTGGAGTAAGCTCCGATTACCGCTCATCGGAGCCTACGCAATCTACCACGTAACATTTTGGTGGCAGCGGTTTTGCCCGTTGACCTACCCGTCAGTGCAGTGCTGCATGTTTTCTACGAAAGTGTTCAGTGCTCATTTCTAACGCCTTACCAATCAGTGATAGCCGTGTTATGAACGAACTCTGGTCCACAAAGTACTGTGACAGGCATGCAGAACCTATTCAACTTGCCACGGACACAGGCTCTGCAAAGAGTGCCCAATTTCAATAACTCTGTCACATTTTGGTACTATTGAAATTCATCGATACGTACGACGTCAAATAACTGTGTAGCGAGTGGAAATTCAGTGCGATAGCCAAGTTAAGCCGCACACCGCATCTGAACACATCACTTTTTGAACCGAAAAATATTGAATGGACCCTTCCCGCTCATTCGGACCCCTGCAACCCTGTTGAGACGAGAATCTGGACCCGAAAGTGGCATCGCCCTAAGACCTGGATTGCCAGACTTATTTATCAATACGCCACGGAGTACCTCATCTATACCCTCCTCGTGCCGACGCATGACGTGTATCGCCTCTTCAAGTTTCACCTGCGTCCAGCTGCCTACAACCATGCTGTACTCTGTTTTTGCGTTTACCTTCGCCCTGTAAGTCTATTCTAAGTCTAAGTGTTGAGTTGATATTTTTATTCCTGTACCTGCAATACCCTGCTTAAATCAACATAGCACCAACTAACGAAACCGGTTCAAATTTTTGGTCAGTAAAAGATATCTTGCCGACAATCCCCCCTTTCGACTGCTAAACATGCCATTTGACTCATTTGTAGAACAATTACGTCACGTAGAGACTCTTATAAAAGCTTCGGATAAAATGACTTTCGCCAAATTTGCGCAATCAAAGGTTACAGGCCCCGCTTCTCAATATTCAATAGGCATTAACTGTAATGACGTCGAGGACCTCATAACTGCCCTTAGCCGAGCATAATGTCCGGATATCTCCATACTCCAGTTAACTGCTCAATTAGATAGAATAACAGAACAACCATATGAGCGCATCATAGATTACTCGTGCAGAATAAAAGCAATATCAAAAGAAATAAGCACAACGATCATAGACAAGCACCCACCAGACTTAGCAACGCTTCTACTGAATGATCTAAAGAAGGATACCTCTGGATCGTTCATTAGAAGGCTTCGGCCAGAATTGAAGTGGAGAATCGCTACTATCAGACCATCACCGACCTTCGAAACTGCCGTCACCATCGCCGAAGGTGAAGAAGCCGGGCTAATTAATCGTCTGATGCAATTCTCTGCACAATATTTTACCCCCGCTACACCCATGTGCCTGCCGTTACCACCCCATACTGCTCCTCCGTCTCAGATGCCCGCCGTGGCCTACTTCATACCCCCCCCCCCCCCCCCCCCCCTGATGTCATTTCCCACACCTGGTTACGCTCATCAACCAGCGCCTCGTACCGAGTCCAGACCTTGCGCCCAAGCGCTCGATCCGAACACCTGTTCTGCTGGCCACGTTAATGCTCTGCCCAGCAATTGTCAATTTTGTAACCACCAGGGTCACTCCATCACGGAATGTCACCGTCTGCAAAGTAAAAGATATTGTACCAAATGTTGCAGAATGGGCCACTTCCACAATAAATGCAACATAAACCAAGAACTACTCTGCGACAATTGTAATCGCAGAGGCCACACAGCAGACCGATATAGATCCTCTCCGCGTAATAATCAAGGCAATGAAGGCTCAAATAAACATTTAAACGGGAACATCGCCCACGGGGAGAACGCGTCCGCGAGCAATGCAAACAACTAGCGTTCCGATCTTCAAGTCATATCCTCATAACAGCTTCAGCTGACCCTCCACTAATTTCGATCGACACCCCTGAGCTATTAAAAATATCTACATTTATTATTGACATCGGTGCAGACGTCGACTTGGTCAAAGAAAGTTCCGTTAGGCCCCTCGTACAACGAACAACCGACGAACGTTTGACGCTGATTGGTATAACAGACAAAAATACGCAAACTATCGCAAAAACTAAAATACGTTTTAATAATAAATCCCATACCTTTGACTTGAGCCCTGACTCGTTTCCGATTCCACACGACGGTATCTTAGGCCAAACCTTCTTACGAAAAGAGAAAGCGACTATTTCTTTTAACTCAAACTCGGTGATGCTTGGATCCTCATCGCCAACCCACTTTTATAAATTCGATGAACCCCCGTCCGCACCCGGAAAAACACGCGTAATTACGATACAGGCCCGTACCGTGAAAGCCATTTCACTAATAGTTGCGAACCCAGACACTAAAGTAGGTTACTTTAGACGCATCGATTCAGGCAACAATGTTCTATGTGGTAAAGCGTTAGTTGAAAACCAGAACTGCATCGCTTACTCGTACGCGTTCAATTGTAACGAATCTGTCGTGGGGATAAGACTCCCAACAGTAAACCTAGACGACTTCGACGAGCCACTGAGTACAGTCATGCCCAACGTTACGCCCACTGCACCGAGTAATCACCACAGCGATGCCCGCACCAAAACCCTCGTATCGCACCCAGGCCCTCTCCTCAGCAATTCATTAATTCTTCCCTCCGCCAAGCGTACATCGCGACCGACTTACAATCCCCCACTCCTGCCCTATCCAGTCCACTGACCTGGCGCAACCGCAATCCGATCCTCCTATCGCTGACGACAGTACACCCTGTCCCGGTGCCGCACAGTGCTCTTGACTGACAGTAGGTCAGAAAGATTGGACGTCCTAAAGAGCAGCTTACATCTTGATTATTTGAATGACACCGAAAAACAATCTATATTCAACCTCGTAACAGAATTTGACCATCTCTTTTATCTCCCAGGTGATGAATTAGGCCACACCAATTTATCTCATCACACTATCCCCACGACGGACAATACGGCTATTCATACCAAACAATACCATTCTCTAAAGATTCACAAAGACGAAATCGAATCCCAAGTTGATGAACTACTCAAGCAAAATCTTATTAAAGATTCCTCATCTCCGTATAATTCCCTGGTGTGGATCGTTCCAAAAAAAACCGGATAGTGACGGCAATAAACGATGGCGTATGGTAATCGACTACAGAAATCTTAACGACAAAACAGTCGGCGACGCATACCCCATGCCCGATATCACGGAAATCCTTGAACAGACTGGCTCAGCTAAATACTTTTCCACATTTGACCTTGCTTCCGGGTTCCACGAAATTCCCATGCACCTGGATCTCAGCAGGAAAACTGCATTTTTGACACCTAGAGGCCATTATGAATTCTCTCGTATGCCCTTCGGACTAAAGAACGCCCCTGCCACGTTTCAACAGCAAATGGACCAAGTCCTACAAGGCAACGAGATGGTCGTATATTTGGATGACATAGTTATTCACGCTCGAAACGTGCAAGAACATGAAATTAAATTTCGGAAATTAATGAAGCGACTAACCGGTGCTGGTTTAACTCTACAGCCAGACAAGTGCAAATTCTGGCGCAAGGAAGTCGTTGACCTCGGACACCTCATAATTGAGTCAGGAGTAAAACCTGACCCTAGTAAATTAATAGCTCTAAAAGAGTATCCTGTCCCCAAATGTCCCAAAAATGTTAGACAGTTCTTTGGCCTTTTAGGTTACTACCGAAGATTTGTTCCAAATTTTGGAAAAATTACCAAATGTCTTAACAATTTAACGAAGAAGGATACCCCTTCCATCTGGACGTCCGAACACCAGTCCGCCTTCGAAACTGTACGCAATTATTTATGCAAAGAATCAATTCTACAACACCCGGAATTCAACAAACCATTTGCGCTCACTACAGACGCGTCAAAATTCGTGATAGGTGCAGTTCTCAGTCAAGATAAAGACGGTGCCGACCTACCGGTAGCATACGCATCCCGAGCCCTTAAGCCCGCTGAATTAAACTACTCGGTACCTGATAAAGAATTCTTAGCCGCCTACTGGAGTATGAATCGCTTCCGCCCCTACATCTATGGTCAGAAGTTCACTTCAATAACAGACCACAAGCCACTTAAATAGGTGAAAAGCGTCAAGAAACCTAATTCCCATTTATTACGATGGAGCTTAGAACTGGCAGAGTACGACTTCGATACGAAATACAAGTCCGGAAAATCTAATACCAACGCTGATGCTCTGTCCAGGAACGCACCGCCCGACACCGCTCAAATTCTTCCTAGAGATGCAAAACGCCCCCGTCCAACGACTGAAGCCTCTAGCGATGAACCAAAAAAACGCATTAAAAAGACTCATCAGTACCCCAGACGCCCTCGACAGACCACAGACGAGTCCACCAACCCAGCTCCGCTGAAATACCCTAAAATCTCACAACCCTGTAAGATGATATACTCCTTTGATTCCTCAGATTCCTCTGATCTCTCGGACGATGAGTTCAGTGATGAAGAATCTCTGTTGCTCCTCAAACCCCCCTCGTTATCCAGGCACCGATCCCAGTACATCGCCAACCTAAACGCCATCGCGAAACAAATTCTTCAACAAATCCTGGGCCTCATAAAAAACCATACCTGAGCTATTTTTCAGATTCTTCTCTTAGCTCAGATGACTCACAGACCCCAGAAACTGAATCAGAAATTGATGATTCTTGTCCAGCCACCGATTCACCGGGTCCTTCTTATAGCGATTTCCTCATAGAAAGCGAAACTTTTCCTCTCATGCGTAAAAGACGTATCAAAGAAATAAAAGCTGACCTTGAACAGCAAAAGGATAACTTGGCTCATTGCATATTCCCTGACTGCCAAATGTCAAAAGGAATTGCTTCAAAACTGACAAAACGTAAATTCATAAACCGCGAACAACTTAGAGAATTCGACCCGACTGTGACTGAGGTTATTTCTGTGGTACATGGAAACCGAAAAATCTATAACCTAGTTACAAAGCCCAAATACAGTGACAAACCTTTGCCCCACGTTTTTTTTGACACCTTGGTTAACTTTAGGAAAACCTTGCAGGAAGATGGGGTAACATCCGTCTCGATACCATCAATAGGTTGCGGACTTGACAAATTACAATGGAGCGCGGTACGCAGAATGATCCATTATGTTCATAAAAATTCGAAAATAAGTATCACCGTTTGCCGCCGCGACCCTCCGCTTTCTGCCACTGCGCGCCCCTGCATTACCTCCCCCACCCGTTCATACTAACCCCCCTGACCCCTTCCCTTCCACATCTGTATTACCCCCCCACCGCTATCTGCGAAAGAAATCGGAACGTCCGACTAAACCTGCAGGACCTCGTCCGATTCCATCTCCGCCCCCATCCACTGACGTTATTTTGCCTCCCCCCCTCCCCTGTCGGGCCTTCGCGTCGCGCTAGGCGATACCCCTTCGCTACTTCAAGGCCGACGAACCCTTTCTCACACTCTTGTTCTCTTCCCCCCTCGCCTCTCCCGCCCACCACTGATAACGACGACAGTTCCGACTTGCTCACAGATACCGAATACTATACGTGCACTCAACAATTCGACTCCCGTACAGAAATTACTGACCATAACCATGACAGTGCTCTCAACACTGACGATGATCAAATTAATGACCCTCACGATTTCGCATATTTTATCGACAACTTAGACGACATACCAGTATCAGACAATGTCAAAGATATCAATGATGGAATTTTTATGCTCAAAACCAATTACGCGCACTTCATATCGACAGACTGCGCTCGGATTAAAGGTACACAAGCCCAACTTGCCGACGAGAATATCGTTGACCCAAAAATAGTGATGCGACCACGTCCGCGAAAATTTGATATCATTGAATCTAAGCACAATAGTCGACGTATTCTCACCCTATTACTGAAAACAAAACGCTCAGATAAAATCAACCTATACGATATCTTCAAGCTATTGTCCAAACTCAAAACGGCTTCAGCCGATTCAAACCTAAAGTCTCTTGCCCTCCCGATAACCGATGATAGTTTAGACGTTCTCGATCCCCGCGTTTTCCGAAAACTTCTATCCTATATTTTCGCAGACTTAGTAATTCAAATCATGCTTTGTCGAAACACGACTGTCATCCCAGACGAATGTTCACGAAAAGAAATAATCAGAGAATAACACGAATCGTTAGTCGGCGGTCATCAAGGTGTAACTAAAATATATAACCGCATTGGACAAAAGTATTTTTGGCCGCGTATGAAAGAACAAATCCAAGATTCCACAAGACCTTGCGAGAGTTGCCAAAGAAAAAAATTGGTCAGAGTAAAAACCAAATTGCCAATGATGATCACGGACACGCCTGCTGATGCATTCGACAAAGTGGCATTAGATATTGTTGGACCTCTACCCCTTACCAAATCGAACAACAAATATCTCTTGACGATGCAATGAAATTTGTCAAAATTCCTGGACACCATCCCTTTACCTGATGCCACCGCCAAAACTATAGGCGCAGCATTCGCAAAAGAATACATTACACGTTACGATGCTCCTCGAGCAATACTTACAGACCAAGTACAGAATTTTATGAGCACAGTCATCAAACAACTTTGTAAACTTTTTAAAATTGAGCAAATACGAACTACAGCTTACCGCCCACAGTCTAACGGATCGCTAGAACGCAGTCACCTTGTTCTCACTGAGCACGTCAAACACTACACGGATGCTGGTAACGACTGGGACGATGACATTCGCTTTGCAATTTTTTGTTATAACACCGCGAAGCACGAAGGTACTAACTTCACCACCCACCAACTAATTTTTGGCTCTCAAGCCAGACTCCCAACAGATGCGAACCCTGCCAGCGCGTATACTCGTTCCTACGATTCCTTCCTTTTAGACCTAATCGCTAATCTATCCAGCATACGAAAACACGCCGCGCCAACCTACAACAAGCAAAGCATCGTTCCAAGACGTATTACGACCGTAATGTCAACAGCCAAAGTTTCGAAGCAGATCAAAAGGTCTATCTACTAAATGAAACCCGATCCAAATTGAACGATCACTATGAAGGAGTGTATACGATTGAACGTATAATTGACAATATTAACGCTGATCTTTGGATTACCCCCCGAAAAACTAAAATCGTCGATTTCAATAAATTGAAATTGGCACACTTAACCGACTAATTGACCTGGACCGACGCTTGAACGAATACGAACTTGACCTGTCCAGCTTCGTAGACGCTATCCCCTTCGCCCAAAAAGGTATCGTCCGCCCTAAAATTCTATCACCAGAACAAATTATTTCCGGCCTTAAACATATCCCTCACCCGCGTCGTACAAAACCCCAAATTCCTACGCGCCATGCCATCCACCACCCGCACCTAGAAATAATACCATTTCCCGATGACCTACCTCCTTGCTCTTCGTTGCTGCTCCGGACCCAATCGGAAATTGAAATGATGGAACTAGGCATATCTAAGCCGCGTCAATTGCTCCCCGAGCAAAGCCTTAACGATAGCTCCGAACTACTCGAAGTCTGGCGCTAAGCCCTCCGCTATTAGCAATCATATTCTTTCATTGCCTTATTCTGCCCGTAATAATCTGCAGCCATAATATAATCATCAGCATGTTGCATAAGTTTCGTTTATAATATACACAATATCTATCATATGTACAAATCTATCATATATACCATCACATTTATAAGATGTCATTTAGAAAACCTTGTTCAAATGAATGCTAACCCACTTAAACGCGCACTAACATCTAGGCGCTATATTTTAAGACTCTTCTTTGTAATATTCTGTAAGTGATTCAGTACGATAAGATGTCATTTATAAAAATTTTTTTTTTTATTCAAATGTACACTAACCCACTTAAACGCGCACTAACATCTGGGCGCTATATTTCAAGACTCTTCTTTGTAATATTCTGTAAGTGAGTCAGTACGTTTCATGGCATTCCACTTTCTTCTGAACATCCTATTCCGTACCCTCACTGAATGTTTTTCCCCAAGGGGGGGCATGTTACGTCCTCCAGACTTCTTATTCCTTTCCCACACTCTTAGTAACCTTACGCTCTGTGGTCTACTCTTGTCGTTCGCGAGTCAGCAGATTCTTCTGTAACTCGCGACTAGCTTGCCTTCTACATCCCGCTAAACTAAGCAGACTCATCCTAGCGCTCAAGCAAGACACCTATCCCTCTAAACCAAGACCATACCTTTTTCCCTCGACCGACTCCGTTGCATTGACTACTAATAAACAATCATATACTTTAAATCATTTACCTTCCCTTAATACCGATCCCTTTCTTTTCCATTCACTTCCTGCATTGGGAGTAGTAGCACGCGAGTGCATAGTCGACGTGAACGGACCCTATAATAGCCAAATAACACCTCGACTGGGCGTGGAGTAAGCTCTGATTACTGCTCATCGGAGCCTACGCAATCTATTTCGTAACAAATATAACAAATAAAATGAATAAAATGAATAAAATAAATAAATTAAATAAAATAAATAGAATAAATAAATAGATAGATGGATAGAGAGAGAGAGAGATAGATAAATAGAAAGAAACAAGTTTTATCATACTAGGGCCGTATGCCCACGGGTACAAAAAAATACATTATCAAAAAGCAGAAGAATCCAGTATTAATCTCAAAATTAACTTAATTCTTATTGACAATACAGCAGGTAGTAAATAGCAGATAGTGAATAATGCAAGACTCGTGATAATAATAATAATAATAATGATAATAATACTCTAAGAAATAGTGAGAGAGAAAATAGTATGAGTGAGAGAGAATAATACTCTGGGAAATAGTTAGCAACAAGCAAATGGTGAATAAAACAACCCCAATAATAATAATTTTTGGAGAAAATAGTGCGAGAGTTTAGTGTTTACGAGGTACAAGAGATTGAGCATCAATACGGTAAAGTCGAAGTTCTATAGATATATTGTTTTGTTTGTGGTGGGGTATAATAGTGAGACCTGATCGAATCAATTTAGGGAATCGAGTTGATCAGTATAAATAATACGGATGATAGGCGTATTCTATGTTTTCTCTATGTTGACGCTACCGCCACGTGTCCAAACGTGCCTATATTGTTTTTCTCTGGCCACTTGCTTAGCCATCATTAGGAGACTACGGACCTTGGCTGGCAGAAATTCGTTAACGTAGTTAGGACTTGAAGAGGAGTACGTGGAGTGGACATGTTTCGCGTTTAACGGTCCTTTAGAACGCTTGGCGGTGAAAATGGAGTTCCGTAACGAGGGTGAGCAGACTGAGAGAAATAAGGACTGCGGGTTATTCGTGGTTTTTGTGGAACGCATGCGCCTTACTTCTAAAATTTGAGTGCGGTCAATCGCGACGTCCAGAACAGTACAGAAGGAGATAATCTGGTCATGATCGTTCACATGACCTTCAGGGAGACCCGTGATAATGAAATCAGAGGCGTGTAGAGCGCATTGCAGTTGTCTAATACGGTCAAGAGCTCGCGTGTCCAGGGGCGGTACACTTGTGGGAGAAGGACGCTGCTCAATTTCATCTACACGCCGAGAAAAGGTGTCAACTGATTCGGACAGTGAGGCTGTAGTTCCTTCGATGTTATCTAGTCGATTGGAGACAGAATGCAGCCTTGCCAGACAATCGCAAACATCGGAGTGGAGTTCGTCGAGACTGGTCACTTGTTCTTCAATGGATGCTATATCCCCGAAAACATTTTCGATTTTGTTGAGCTTCTCCGATAATTTTGGAATGACTTTGACAGTGGATGCAATGCCGTAAAGCTTATTAGTGAGAGAGAGGTGATGAGATTTGAGAACACAGCTATTTGATCACTAAGAGCCGGCATGTCACGATCTTCGGATGTATTAGGGGGACCGTCTGAGACACTAGACGTACTGGTTGACCGTTTTCGGCACGAGAAGCAGGTAACACCGGAGGCCAGAGGTAGTTCAGACACGGACGAGATCCCGAGTTTGCGCCTAAGGCATTCTCCATGGACGCCATGCGTCTCCACCAAGTACAAACGTACGATGTTATCCGTCCCAATGAACTTCGACCAGATTCCACAGTTGACAGCTGGCATATTGCTGTATACACATAGCGGTAAGCGTGTACACAGCGGAGGAGTGCGAAAGGCTCGAGCGAGACGTGAAGGTGCACACACACACAGTGCCAGAAGCTCACGAACAGAGAGGCAAACGCACACGTAGAGAGAGAAGCACGAAAATAAGATATAGCGAGTCCAAAGTTCAAATAGGCGTAAGACGGTCAGATAGTGTAGATGTGTATAACAGTAGATTAGTATAGCACAGACCGTTAATAGACGGCTAAACAAAAATACACAACACACCTATATCGGATAGTCTTCTATATACACACACAAACAGTCAGCGTCGTAAAAACACCAATGGCCCGTTGAAATGCCACAAATTATACGAAGATGTTTAGTTGCAGGAATTATGTAAAACTGCACTGCGTAGGGTCAAAAAATCGTGGCAGTTGAAACTTACAGACTCCACCCACCGAATGGTACACACCGCGAATTTTTCTGATACGTACTTTGGTAAATATGTGAGATAAAACGCGGAGCTCACTGTGACACGTCTAACTACCAGAGATGGGAATAGAGAGAGAGAGAGAGAGAGAGAGAGAGAGAGAGAGAGAGAGAGAGAGAGAGAGAGAGAGAGAGAGAGAGAGAGAGAGATTAGATTAGATTAGATTAGATTAGATTAGGTTTATTATGCCCTAGCAAGGCTTTCGGGCAAGTTATAGACTTAAAGTTGAATGCGTTGGATTTTCAAAATTACATAAGTAAATAGCAAGTTATCTTAATAATAATACTAGCTGAAAAAATAATAGCGAGGCAAAGTGAATATTAGCAGTTAGAAATTAATTAATAAAACAAGAGAGAACGATGTGCACTCCCTCATCGTCTTGGTAGCTTTTTAGAAGTACCGAATCAGCGGAAAAAGAGAGGAAAAAGAAAAATCATTGTTTACAAAATATGAAAATACGAGTTTTGTTACACGATATAAATAAGAGTAACCTTAGATGATAAGATATTAATTCCGCAGAATTAACACGGGACATGTAAAGCAGGTAAAAAAAAGGTTGAAAAAAAAATTATAAAAAACGCAAGACCAGTAAGGAGCAGTTTGAAATGACCATACATAACAAGTTTAGTTGAGAAAAGAATTAAAAAATACCTTGGGTAACGAGCGTAGACAAATCAGAGTCCGACTTAAGTATAATCGCTGGTAAGCCATTGTTTTTGCGCGCAAAAATTTTACCTGACTCATACCAAACGTAGTCAATATCTCCAGATAAAACCAGCAGTTTCGCCTTTCGTAAGAGTTTGTAATCATCGCGAGAAAGAAATTCATTTACAAATATTTCACCTTTGTTTTCCGATTCAAAAACAGTACTGACAGGAAGGTCTTTTATTTGGCGCTTTCTACCGATAATGTTGGCGCGAGTACGGCTGGATTTATGTTTTACAATAACAGATTGAGTCAAGTGAGTAATATTATTATTATGCAAAGCTACACCAGATGTCCTTGAAACACTACGAATGTCGAGTATCTCGGACGAGAGTTCCGAGATCTCCAATGCATGAAAGACTTTTTCGATCATTTTTGCAGAAGAATCTTTAATTTGAAGCGAAAGGCCACTCACAATAATCTCAGCCGGATCACGAAAACAGCAAGCAGGAGACGCGGTTTCACGGAGTTTTTCAATTTCGTGAGTTAGCAAATTACATTTAGTCTCCAACGATGGTAATTTTTCGGTATGTTTGGCCACTATAGAGCTCTAATGACTAAAAGCCTCGAGTTTTGTGGTGATTTCGCGAATAGTATTGGACTGAGCTTCTATCAAGTACATGAATTTTGAATTATGGTCTTCAATTTGCGCTACTAATAATTTAAGCAGTGACTCAATTGAAAAAGCCTGCATGACTGATTTCGAGATATGAATATCTGTTTGAATACAATAGTCGTTAAGGGATCGTCTCAGTGTGACACTCCGAAAAATCGCTGATTTTCGCGAATTTTTTTTTTGATGTTCACATAAACTAATCGGTCCGGTTTTTTTTTCATAAATAAATACGTTTATGAAGAATACAAAATGATTTTTTTAAAGTTTATTTATTGAGTGCATCATTGTTGTATAAATTGTTGTAATTTCACGTGAAAAAAAAAGGTGCTGCACGGTTTCCACGATGACGGCCGCAATTTTGATCTGAAAAAAAAATTTCAAAAAGATTATTGATCTGTAGGAAAGTCGCTATCGCGCTATGGAGGGTTTTTTTTTCAAATTTGACAAAATGGCGGCGGTTTGAACAAAAAGTGTCGAATGTGGCCCTTTTTTTCGACAGTTTTTCTTAAAAAAAATAGGAAGTTTTCAAAAAAAAAAAAAAAGCTTCCATAGCGCGATAAAGAATGACGTTTAAAATGTTCTCCCGAAATTGGAATTAGATATCTTTAAAACTCTTCCTTTGAGAGTGGAAACCGTTTTGAAAAACACCATTCTGAGAAAAACGCGTTTAAAGATTGAAGTTGGAAAAGTTTACATAAATCGTTTACTTACGATCAATCGGCGATGCCAGGTCTTGATTTTTTTCTTGGGGGTTTCTCTCGTACGTCTATCCGTGGTGGATGTCAAAAACGAACTGAAATGCTTGGACAGTTTATTCTGCAAGGTTATAGAACCTAAGCACCTTAGTACTCGCGCGGGTAGAAAACCCGTTCCCTTTCTACAAGAAACGCTGTAGCGACCGTAATAATTTGAATTTCGATTTAAAAATTTGAGAGAATGTTTAGAACAGTGTATACTATACGATAATGCAAAAAAAAAAAAAAAACAATTTTTTGAAAATTTCACACTGAGACGATCCCTTAAGTTACCGATCGAATGATGAGACGTAATCGATTGTCGTAAGAGTCGAGTGATATAGCCGACGAAAAAGTTGCAGATGGCGCAAGCAACGCTGCGAGATCGAGCAGTCACGGGTCAATATGGACAGCAGGATCATGAGCCGTAGATTGAGGTTAGATTCGAGACACATTTCACCTCAAAAACCCAAAGAACCGTGCAGGTGGATGGCGATAATAATATGTTGGGGTGAAAAGCAGTGATTTGACGTGCTTGATTATCTGTAGAGAATAGGCCCGAAGGCAGAAAGCAGCGGAATCAAGTCCAAAAAAGACCAAACGATGTGACAGATGACTTGCGTACTCACCAGGAAGAGAGAGAGAGAGAAAGAGAGAGAGGGAGAGAGAGAGAGAGAGGGAGGGGTTGAGGGAGAGGGAGAGGGAGAGGTAGAGGAAGAGGGAGAGGGAGAGAAAGAGGAAGAGGGGGAGAGAGAGGGCGAGGGAGAGGGGGAGGTGAAGGGAGAGGGAGAGAGAGAGGGAGAGGGAGAGGGAGAGGAAGGGGGAGAGGGAGAGGGAGAGGGAGAGGGAGAGGGAGAGAAAGAGAGAGTTGAAATCTTCGGGTTTTCGAATGAGCACCTTTTTTTCGCAGCCACTTTCTCAAACACCTGTGTGTCTACACGAGGGATTTATCTACACTAGAGAAGTTTCAAACCGCTATTCGAATTTGTATGACAGGAGACACGCTCACCCTGCACCTCAGACTTGTTGTGTCATAAAATTTTTTATTCTTTGATGGCTGCGATGGTCCATCACTGCAGCCCTCCACCCAATCACCACTGCGTATTGCCTACTACCTACTTTTTTGTTGGATGGTTTTTCCCTTCACATGCCCCACGTTGGTTGGGGAGTGCAGGTTTTTCATTTTTGCTGAGCAACATAAACAGCCATATCGATCAATTTCACAACCTCTCCCCACTCACAATCCTGGATCGGTAAGCACACCGGCTTGCAACCCGATGCGTGCACATTTTTTACACGGATACTGTGAATCGTCTAAGAATTACAATAAAATATTCAATTATACGAAATATCTCCACATTCTCTTCCCTTATGCATACAGGTGTTACGTGGAGGTGAGGGTGTGTACTGAGCGGTGGTAGTTAATGGTTAATTGAATAATCAAGCTCCCACGAAACGACAATGAATAAATATTAAAACGCAGAAAAGACCTACCTTTTGATAAGCCGGTGATTTGTAGGAACGTGTTGCTATAGTCCTGTACAAGTCTGTGCGATTTGTTTCAATTGTTGAGGCAATTTTATAACAATAAAAACGGGAAAAATGTCGTTCAAAATAAATGGTTTAATATGATTTAACTGGTGAAAGATGAAGTATATTCTGTAAAATTTGGTGATTGGAATGTCTGATAACAATGAATGGTGATAATGACATAAAAGCCGAAAGTAACAATTTATAAAGCGTTTGAGTTCATATAACGATCCACGCCGACGGAAGAATTTATATTCAAATGCAGAGAAGCTTCAGAATCACTAAATTTGACCGTTTGCGGGTTTTGGCAAATTATGTGTTATTCTATTTTGAAGGATATTAGTATTTGGTACCAGGAACATCTACTCTGAACGATGGTTATAACTAGCTGGTCGTGATTATTCGATATTGTATCTCTCTTTTTAAATTATCTCGAATCAATTATATATCCTGTTATTAATTCTTGTTGGGTAAATCTTGGAAACAATAAGTATGATTTAATTGGGGGTAGTGAAGCTAGCCACCAGTTCTAGACTTGCTGTTGAATGAATATTACTGAAGTAAATTTTGATTATACAGGTGAAACAAGAATTCGTTCAATTTCGAAGATTAACACTCGGATCGACTTATCTTTAGGTGAATCGGTCGACGAGATTGAGAGCCGTCGGATCGTGTCGGTCTGCGTCAGTAGAATTCGGGACCAGGGCCTCACCTCAAGTTCGAAAGAGTTGATGAATCGAACGATGTTGAACGTCGGTCACTTAGTCTTTGTGGATTTAGAATGATATCTCACTATTGAATACTATAGTTAAAAGTGTCAATTTGCTGATTTTGATATATGTTAAAGATGATTCCACAGATCATTTATTAAGAATGCTAATGTAGTTATTATTATTGGCACTTAAAATTACCTGATTCGGTTGAATCAGGGCCGTACTCAATTCAATTACGGAAAATGGGATGGCATAAAAATGTCTATTCTCGAAAAGATGAGATTTAGTAAAGCACAGAAAAGATGGAAACGTAGAAGATGGTAAGTCTTTTGCAGCTAACAGAATAACTGAATGCTCGAATTTGACGAATTAGCGCGAGATTTAGGCCGGTCACAACTAAGTTTTTCCGAAAGCTACTATTGCTCAAGAAGGGCTAATACCAGTTGACCTCCACGCACCTCGGGACTTGACAGACGAAAGAACGCGGCTTCTTGGGCCAGAGGGTCCAAGGAGCTGCAGTTGTAATAAGTTACAACGGTAATTAGCCAATGAGGTGCGAGGGCGACCTCCTGGCGCCCAAATCCACATGGTCAGCGTTACTTCATGCTCTTCGACGGTGTTCCGACGATTCTCAATCTCGTCGGTGACACATTAAAAATATGAACAAAAGATACTTACATGCAATGTTCACACATTCATTCATACATCCTAATAAGTAATCTATTTTAATTTGGTGGTTCCGAAGGTAGTGGTTTATCCTAGTTATTGGTTGTAGTTTTAAATTGAAAAGAGGGATATTTCCAGACTGAGCGCTACTGATGCTAATTCAGCAGTCCCTTATCTCCGTTCTTGGTACCAGTTGAATAGGAGAATGTCGAACCTTATACTAGGGATCATTGTTGGTCTCTACGTGACTTTTGCCGGGAGGGGTGGAACTCGCCGTTATGAGAATATGAGATTTTGATGGAATAATATCTGTGCATTGAAGAAATTGAAGGAATGAAATGAAATGGAATTTTCAAAAAGGTACGCCAAGGCGGTACGTCGGGGCGTAACACAAGTGTAACATATCATCAATAACAATAATAATAACAATCATGATAACAATAACAATAACAACAAAAACAACTACGGCAATAATTGAATCTCCATACATGCATAAATAACGATCTGGCAAAAATACCGAGTCAATCAAACGATACTAGACGAGTACAAGATGAAAATCAAGACGTGGAAATGCAAACAATAAACGGTATTACAAATAGCACAAACGTTTTAGTAAATCCAAATACCATTGAAAATTTCTCAGGAGAATCCCGAAACAAAAAGATCACACAACATCGAACCAAATTTTACCAACGTTATGTAACCAAGATAAACGAGGCTATACTTAAAAAAATTCAAAGCTAAACCTGAAAATAATCTATAAATAACTTACAGGTTATTTGGAGAGGAAATGAGTTTTGATTCATAGACCCAATGAAATTTGATTTACCGGGACAATCTCTTAAAACTATACATATAATGCGCATGCGCGAGTTTTATCGGCTGCTCGGGCAGGCTGGCCACTCCGAGTTTCAGCTGTCAAACTCTGTTTCTGGCGGCGTTGTAGTTCATACGAATTTTTGAGGTTAGAATCTCAAACAGTCGAGGTAGTGACTCGGAAAGTTGATGCTAATGCTCGTTGAAAATTGGCTTTATTCGACTGCAATGAGAAATCTGTTTAAATTTTGGGTGCTTGGAAGAAACGCAGCAGGTAGGTGCGAACACTTTATTTAATCATTTTCATTATTTCGTACATTAGAAATAACAATGGAATTTTTATCTATCAACAGGTGATACGGCCAAAATAATTACATCTCTGATATTCACTGTTATCTGCCCATTCAATAGGTCAGACGTACAAAGATCATCGCTACTTTCAAGCAACTAAGCAACTTTCTCACTCTTTTGTGATTTCAGGCGGTAATATTGAATTTTATCACTTTCGAAAATGAGACATTAAACCGAGCGTTCAAGAAATTCAAATATATCACTATCTTTAACGAAACTGTGAATCTTTTTTTTCTTGAAAATCGTTCAACAAAATTTACGAATAGTCGATAGTCAATGTATTTTTTCCGATTAACAAATTATTGCTACTAGTATTTGAAATTTCCGAATAATTATCAGAATTTATTTCGCGAATTTTCAGTGATGTTCGATTAAATAAATGAAGGGAACCTAATACTAAGATTGAAAATTCAAGTAATATTAGATTTATTGAAATGATTTCTGTATTTCATGTTAGTGCGGTTCAAAACAAATAAAATCTAATCGAAAGCGTAGAACTCAGGAACGTAAATCACATCCTGTGACACAAGTTGGAAATCAAGTTTCTCAAAATACGCCTCAATGTCACAATACGCTTCAAGGACAATCATATTTTAGAGTAATGTCAATTTTAAAGTTATGTAAAGATTGTGTCCCTTGTTCCATCAAAATAAATAAATATCTAATTTTTAACGAAGTTTATGAAGATTTTTTTCCAAATAATGTAATACGATACAATATCTTGTTCATAGTCCTCTGAACATCACCTTCTAACTAAGATATTTGGAGAGAGTCCCTTTGTTGCAGAAACCATTATAAAATTCTTGGTTCTCAATTCGTGCTATTGAATAACTCTGTGTTTCAGGTTCCATTTTCAATCTCAAAATGGGATTTTTTTTGCTCCAGATAATGCTAACATGAAATGCAGAAATAATTGCGGTACATGGAAATTCACAAGCTTTCAGTCTTAGCGTAGGACCCTATAAAGAGTGGAAAATTGAATTTGGTTTCAAGTTATCGTGCATCTAGCTAGCCAGATGACACCGTCAACTAGGATTAAATTTAAAGACATTTTCAACTCAACTCATTTAACAGTTCTAGATTTAGATTGATTCAGTTTGCCTAGCAAAATTCAACCCTACAATCTAATTGAGGACTTGAAAAACTATTTATCTGAATTTAACGCCAACGAGTGTAAAAGTAAGCTTCAAAATAAGATACCAAATCAAATGGTATAAAGTTTGAAAAACAATGCTGGTCAATAATAATGCTTCAATTACAATGGTGCACAGAATGATTCCTCGATAGAATGAGTTGGCAGCAATGGTTAAGTAACAAACTTATCGCTATTGGCTCGATCAAAGTAAAATGATGGGATATTCAGCCATTATGATCTGTAGTATATCCCGATCTTCAATTTTGCCTCAACTGATGTTAGGAAGGTGGCGATGGCCTGATGAAATTCATTCTGGCACCTGATGTCTGACGAAACAACCAGGTTCGATGGTTCTGATGATTGCACCGCTCAAGAAACCAGGATCCTTGCCACCTAAACGTTTTGACCATCAGGTAAGGCATAATTTTCCTCGTGTTAATTAAAGTTTGAACTTCGAGCCTGCTAAAAAAAAACGAATTTCATCATTGAATCCATGTTAAAATATTGTCATTGTCAAAGATCACGTGATTGGAAATTTACTTACATGCTTCCATGCCTGACAAATTTAGTCCCGCTTTGACAATGAATTATTTCGTACCTGAAAATGTTAGAAGCTATTACTATCAAACAGTATCTTTTGATATTTTGGAAGGCAAAAAAAAGGCAGCACTTTTTGAAAGGCAACTAATGGCCAGACGAGGGGTGGTCAGAAGAGTGGAGATTGGTCTCCCAGTGTTATCGGAAGATTGTCTTGTAAGTTATTGTTTTGTTTCCCAATTTTTCATTAATAACATGATTTACACTGTGATATTAACTGTTGTTCTTTTTCTTTTTCTATTCTTTGATATCTGGTGAACCCTCTTTGTTAACGGAACATTGATTGTTGTACAATGGAGCTGCAAAAACTTTGTCAACTGATCAATGATGTCGGCGAGGATTCTTGTGAGTATTGCGTCGGGTACGTTTTCTGTTAATTGCTAGTCATTGTCCTCCTAAGCTTCGTGTTTAAGATGAACAATTTATTTACTTCTTGTGACTCATTTCTTTTATTTATTTCATGTTCATCGGCACTAATTACTGACTCCTGGAGCACTGCACCATAACGAATCTACTCTGGAAATATATTCTACTGGGTCTCAATCATTCATTTATTTAATTTCATGTAAATAAAGAATTTGTTTGCAATAAACATTGT
Source organism: Neodiprion lecontei (assembly GCF_021901455.1). Lineage (NCBI taxonomy): Eukaryota > Metazoa > Arthropoda > Insecta > Hymenoptera > Diprionidae > Neodiprion > Neodiprion lecontei. The sequence goes on from NC_060260.1 coordinate 17,204,777, forward strand.
TTTTACTTACCTACCTCTGTTTTTCCAGACTCCCACTTGTTAATGACATTTCCCGTTGAATTTCAGATTTCTTCTTTCAATAAATAACACCCAATTTCTGTATCATTTGACATTTGCTTTTACGTTAAATTCTTCATTGCGTTGGTTGGATATCCTCCGAAATCAACCACGGTATTGCTGAACGATGCTATTGTTCTTAGGCAATTCACGCTACGTGAAAATAAGCAGAAGCATAACCTCAATCCACGGCTTTACGCGCGAGAGAATTGAAACTTTTGTTTCATTTTGTCTACGTTGGCGCCTTGCTCAGCAGATGGAAACATCACCGCAGCGCGATTTCACCGACCAATGAGATTAAATTATTTGGTGCATGCGCGTTATATGTATAGTTTCAAGAGATTGTCCCGGTATGTATAACGGGTCGATGTATCACCCTTTGTTTTCATTTTGAAACATTTCAAAAAAGAGGCATCGGGGGAGATGTTTGGTAATTTAAGCGGTAAACCGCCCGCAATGCCTCCGGCGCGTGCCATACCGGGTGATCCCAATCCTCGAAGGGGCAGCGTTGCCCCCATCACACATTGAACAATCATCTGATGCCGAAGAAGTCTATGAAATCGTCACCCTGCCATCGGCAGTCGTCAGCTAGCCCTCGAAAATATGCAATTTCGCTTCAAATTTCCGCCCCACCTTGGCGGCGTTTCTTAAAATCTTTTACACTGACCCACCCTAGGGGTTCTAGAGTCCTCAGCAGATACTGTGAACAAGGATGAACAACCAAATCTGAATTGAAATGCTACACAAACACTTCGAATAAAAAGGGCGAAGACCATGTGCCGCAGAACACTATCATTAACAATGAACAATAAATCGAAATGAAGAATTCCCAAAACTTGAATACTTTTTCTTTGCACATATTTATGAACGCGCATAATTAAACGATTCAAAAACTCTCAAACATGTTACGATAAAAACATTTATAATGAGCAAGATGATGAAACTTTGTACTTACAGAAATCTTCTCTAATTCAAGTGTTACGTCCGTGAGTAGAGTTACTCCTGAGCGGTAAGAGTAAACTGGTTGGCTTCGCTTTCAAGTTCCAGGACAACCGGAAATCAGGATGAGGATCGAATAACGTAGGGTTTGTTTGAGATATTACTAATATATTCATTTCGAGGAAATTCAGATGACGGTAAAAACGAAGTGTGCTGTATGAAGCTATGTAAGAAGTTCAGATGTGACGTTGTTGAGAGTTAGAATAGAAGTGTCCCTCGAGACGTGAAACGTACAGGTGCAGAAAAGGTGTGACAATGCTAGGAGTAGGGAATGGAATTTGATGAGTAAGCGTGATAGTGGATAGCGTGAGACTACGTAGAGATAAGAGGACAGGACAGAGACCATGAGATTAATGTAAGAACTGTGGGAGAGTTAGCGAGTAGGAAAAATAGAGAGAAGTGGTATGCTGGACGTAACACCCCCCCCGTCAGAGGGAGCAAGAAGGTGGAAATGTGAAACATGATTTGTGCTTAAAATTAGTTTTACAATTATTCTTATTATAGGTAGTGTATGGTTTATATTCTGGATTACGTATGAGCGTAAGGCATATAGTTATAATACTATGGTTACATAATGTTGTTTAAAGCTAGGCGCCTAGGGTTAATGCGCATGGAAGCGGGTTAGTACACTTAAGACTAAACAACAATGATTTCTCTGATTAGCTGGGTACTAAGTAATACTATATTTTTTTTTTTTCTTGATATATCGAGATACAGAGTTTGACCTATTCGTACAATGATATCGGTTATGAGTGTAGATATATTTTGGGCTAATTGTAAACTAAGGGTATAAGATCGTCATTACAATCACTTTAGTGCAGTAGTGTACACAAGTATTTACTTTACTTGTGTCTGTTTGACAGCGCAACAGCAGATCTTGGTAGCAATATAGTAGTTGCTATTGAAGGGGTTAATGTGGGATTTTACTATGTATGTGCGATTTTCAGTTTATTGAGATGAACTATTTTAGTTTTGTTTAGAGTGAGGTATATTTCGGCGTTAACGTCATCTATTATTCGTTTGATTACATACGGGCCTTTATAATGATCTTGGAATTTTGACCTTGTTTCGTTCAATAGGTAGACAGTTTGTCCTACTTCAAATCGTTGTGGGTTAATCGTTCTGTCGTAGTGTTCATTACTTTTCTGTTTAGCTTGTTTCAGGTTCAACACGGCGCGTTTACGGATGTCTGTGAGATTCGCTATTAGATCGAGGAGGAATGTATCGTATGTATGCGTGGATGTGTTGCTTAGTATCGCATCTGTCGGTAGTTTAGCTTCCGAGCCGAAGATCAGCTGGTGAGGTGAATAATGTGTACTGTCGTGTTTTGCTGTATTATAGCAGAAAATGGCGAAACGTATGAATTCATCCCAATCTTTACCTTCGTTGGTGTAATGTTTGATGTATTCGGTAATTACGAGGTGACTTCTTTCTAATGAGCCGTTTGATTGCGGTCTATGGGCGGTTGTTCGTAGTTGTTTAATTTTGAAGAGTTTACAAAGTTGTTTGATGACTGTGCTCATAAAATTCTGTCCTTGGTCTGTAAGTATTGCTCGAGGAGCACCGTAACGTGTAATGTATTCTTTTGCGAATGCTGCGCCTATAGTTTTGGCGGTGGCATCAGGTAAAGGGATGGCGTCCAGGAATTTTGTCAAATTGCATTGTATTGTCAAGAGATATTTGTTGTTCGATTTAGTAAGGGGTAGAGGTCCAACAATATCTAATGCCGCTTTGTCAAAGGCCTCTGCGGGCGTGTCAGTGATTGCCATGGGTAATTTTGTTTTGATCCTGACTAGTTTTTTCCTCTGGCAACTGCCGCAAGATCTGATGATATTTTGAATTTGCTTTTTCATATTTGGCCAAAAATATTTTTCTCTTATTTTATTGAAAATTTTTGTAACGCCTTGGTGTCCTCCGATCAGTGACTCGTGTTACTCTTTGATCATGTCTTCGCGTAATCGTTCGTCTGGTATAATTGTAGTATTTCTACAAAGTGTTACTCGAATGTCTGAATCCGCAAAAATGTGATAAATCAGTTTTTTAAAGATGGATCGTAGAATATCATCAACTCCTGGTCCTGACATGGGGAATGATATGGACCGAATGTCTAGTCCGGACAAGATAATCCTCAAGTTAACTAACGTGTAGAAAATGTCGTCAAGTCTGCCCGGGTCTGATTGACGTGGTTTCACTACGAGGGTAAATATGTATTTGTTGTTTTTCAACCGAGTTTTAATTACGTCGGATATTTCTGGATTCTGGTTTTGAAAGGATTCCATGCTTACTAGATTTCCGTCTATCAACTGTTTTTCCAGTCCTTCTGTCCAACCACAATTAGCTGATACGAAATGAGCGTAATTGTCGCACAACGTGAGAAGCCCGTCATTAGTTCCGGTTACGTTGGGTGTTGGTAATATGTCATTTTGATTTTGTATGAAGTAATCTAAGCAACAAAAGTTGTCATTGTCAATATGGGGGCGGTCCGGTTTTCGCTCTTCGGGATTCTCGCGACGTTGTGAGCCTAAAGGTGGTAGCGTTGCCGTAGGTACAACGGAGGCATCGCTATCCATGTCTTCAACAGCTGACTCCGGATCATGTGTCACGGAGTCACTCTCCGAGATATCAGTTGGGTAGCGCGAGGGAGTAGAAACCGGAGCATGTCTTGGAGCTGACCTATTGCCGGTCCGACGCATTGGCCGACGAGTTACAGGGGGAGCAGGGATTCTGGGTGTTGATGCGTCTGCTTCAGATTCAGAAGATGTCGAGTCATAAGTCGGGTTTTGATAATTACAAATGGTGATCTTTATGTCGGAGTCTTTAAATATGTAATGGATCATCCGATTAACAAGGTTCCAGTCTCACTTATCTAAGCCGCAGCCTAGTCTTGGAGTCGAGAGCGATTTGACTTTGTCTTGTTCTAAGCAATTCTTCAGATTTACTAGGGCGTTCAACAGTGTTTCTTCAGTTGGTTTCTGGTAGTGGTATTTTTTGGTTACCAGATTGTAAATGAGGCGGTTACCATGTGGCAGTGTCAATACGTTCGTTACTTCAGGGTCTAGTTGTTGTAGCTGATCTCGGGTGATTATTTTCCTATTGATTAGTTGTCCCGCGACTCCTCGTGATGTCTTGCCGTCTGCCGAGATGCAGTGGGCTAGGTTATCTTGTCTGTCGAGGAGATTGGCGCGTATCTCTTGAATAAATTTACTATGCGTTAATGGTAGGTGGTTAAGATCTGTTACGAATTCCGTGAATCGAGGGGCGTGATTTCGTCCTTTACTGGTAGTGGCTTCGGGTGTCGGCTTATTCAGTGTGTCGGACTGTTCTTCACGTATTTTAACACTACGACCCTGGGGCTTACCGGAGTTTTGGTGTGATTTACATGAGGTGAGTGGTTGAACTCGTTCCGTAGTTTGCTTGATCGTTTTATCGACCACGATCGGTGCCTCCGTTGCGCTGCTATTGTCAGTCATACTGGCACTTGAGTCAAAGGTAACAGTAGAAGTCGAAGTGTCTTTTAATGCTTTCTTTCGTCTTCGTGGGAAAGGGCTGGTGGATTCATGTGCAGATCCATGCGCTTGTATTGGGTGCTGGTCTACATGTTTCATTCGCTTGTGAGCGCCGGTAGATGAAGATAGCGTATCCGGTTCGCGAGCACGTGTTGGGTGTTGGTGAGCTATTTTGGTGCGTTTGTGAGCGCTGGTAGACGAAGATAGCGTATCTGGTTCGCGAGCACGCGTTGGGTGTTGGTGAGCTACTTTGGCGCGCTTGTGGGCGTCAGTAGATGAGCATTCTGTATCGGGTCGTGGTCGTTTTGAGGTAATAGGTAGAATTCGGAAAGAGTCGCTAGGTGGATTTCTGGAAAGCGCGTCTGCGTTAGAGTTCGCTATTCCTTTTTTATGTTTTGTGACGTACGAATATTCTTCCAACTTCAGTCTCCAGTGCATTAAACGAGAAGTCGGGTCCCGTACGTTTTTGATCCACTTTAGTGGTTCGTGGTCTGTTACCAGAGTGAAGGTTCTACCGTAAAGATAAGGACGAAAATGTTTGACGGCATAAACGACTGCTAAGAATTCTTTTTCGGACACCGAGTAATTGATTTCGGCCTTTTGTAACACCCTCGATGCATACGCGATTGGTAAATCCTCGCCATCTTTGTCTTGACTAAGTATTGCTCCTATTGCATACTTTGAAGCGTCGGTTGTTAGGACGAAGGGTTTTTCGAAATCTGGATACTGCAGTATTGGTTCTCGACACAGACTATCGCGTAGTGTTTCGAACGCAAATTGATGTTCTGCTGTCCAAAGGAAAGGGCTATTCTTCTTTAGCAAATTATTAATAGGTCTAGCAATTTTTGAAAGGTTAGGAATGAATCTTCGGTAGTAGCCTATCAAGCCTAAAAATTGTTTGATCTGTTTAGGATTCTTGGGAACTGGGTAGTTTTTTATTGCTGATATCTTCTCCGGATTAGGTTTCAATCCATTTTGAGTGATGACGTGACCTAGGTATGCTACTTCTTTACGCAGAAATTCACATTTATCTGGCTGCAGGGTTAGTCCTGCATCAGACAATCTCTTCATGAGTTTCCGAAATTTGGTTTCGTGCTCCGCCAAGGATCGGGAGTAAATGACTATATCATCCAAATAGACAAACATATCTGTACCCTGTAATCCCGATAGAACCTGATCTATTAGACGTTGAAAGGTGGATGGGGCATTTTTTAAGCCAAATGGCATTCTAGTATATTCGAAATGGCCGTGAGGAGTCGAAAAAGCGGTCTTTGCGCTGTGATCGGGATCCATTGGGATTTGATGGAACCCGGAAGCCAGGTCGAACGTTGAGAAATATTTTGCGGAGCCTAGCTGATCTAGGATATCGACGATGTTTGGTAGCGGGTAAGCGTCGCCAATGGTTTTTTCATTCAGTTTCCTGAAGTCAATGACCATTCGCCACTTCATTCGCCGCTAGCATCTGATTTCTTGGGGATGATCCAGACCGGAGAATTGTAAGGAGATGAAGAATGTGTGATAATGTTCTGATCAAGGAGTTTGGTCACTTGTTTTTGTATTTCGTCCTTGTGTACTCTTGGGTGTCTGTATTGTTTGGTATGAATTGGTGCGTCATTGGTAGTAGGGATCGTGTGGCTGACTAAGTTTGTATGTCCCAGGATGTCACCCGGGAGGAAAAATAAATGATTGAATTCGATAGCAAGATTAACTATCAATTGTTTTTCTTCGTCGTTCAAATGATCCAATCGTAAGTTTTCTTTCAAAATCTCAAGGCGTCTCGAATCGTAATTTGGGGATGTGGGAGGAACGCGATTCTCGATCCTTTTTTGTTTTTCGTGTAAGACCTGTGCTAGTAAGACCTGTCCGCTGCTTGCAGTACTTGTATGCATTAGGTATGTTTTTGCACTGAGCGTGGCGGTGCTCGCGAGTTCATCGACTTCTCCTAGTGTTACGACTGGTCTTCTTATTTCCACAGCTGATTCGTTGGAATTTATTGCATAAACGTAAGCAAACCCTTGTTGGTTGGTAACCAGGGCCTGTCCCAGGAATATGTTAGCGCCTACTTCCAACTGTTCTATGAATCCCGTTTTTACAGAGGGATTCGAAATTTTTAGTGCATTCACTTGAGCCGTTCGTGGTGGTATCAATATGTAGTCTTCGTTTAGGAGTTTCAATGGTTTGCTAGTATTGTTCGGTATTATTTTTTCTGTATCGAAAGATATCGTTGCATTTTCGTTCCGTAAAAATATCGATCCTAAGATTCCGTCTTCTTGTATCGGAAACAGATCGTCGACTATATGGAATATATGAAGGTTGTCACCGATTCGAATGCTAGTTGTTCCTATCACTTTTATTGGCTCATGTATAGCACTGGTAACGTGGATCTGACCTTCGAGTAATTTACACGGAACATGCGGATGTATTGCTCCGAGTTTAATTATGTTTACATCAGCACCGGTGTCAACTATAAATGTGCTGGGTTGTCGTATGAGTTCACCGGTGGTTATTCGAACCTTCGGTGTTTGTGTGACAGATGTTATGAGGATACGCGGTGGTGTTTTTGTGTTGGTTGTATGCCTGTTAAAGGGAATAACGCCGGTTTCGCGAGAGATAAGGTAGTTGTTTTTGAAACAGATAGTCGCCTTTTCCGAACGTAAAAAGTCTGCACTCAGTATACCGTCTTCGATGATAGGGAAGGAGTTATCGACAAGATGGAATTCGTGGCGCGTATTAGCTAACTCGATGTAGAGACTTCCTATTGTTCTGATGGATTCTTCCGTTATCCCTGAAATCTGCCTAATGTCCGTCTTTGTGACGTGGACTCTTGGGTCGATTTCATCGATTTTTAACAAATTAATATTAGCGCCAGTATCTATTATTAGTGTCACGTAACCATTCAAAGACTGCGGGCATTGTGTTCGAATCTGTGGAGGGCCAGATTCTAATTGTACGGAGCTGACATTTGGTTTGGACGCTGCTCCGGTTTAAGGGAGGTCGATGCGTCCGCGCGGCCGTCCCTGAACTCGTTTAAATGGCTCGCGTTGCCTGAATATTCGCGATGTTGCTTTGCTTCGTATGAAACCTCCGGGTGGACGCCTGTATCGCAATTCTCATTCGAGTAGTCTTGTGTTACGTAATTAACCCTGAAGATCGATCGTGAAGGATTTGGTGTGTTATACTGTTGTGAGCGTTGACTGTCATTTCGCGTCTGGTCTAAAGGTTGGTTTGTCGGGTCTCTTGCTCGATATTGGGTATTGGGATTGTTTTGTTGTTGACGATTAGTGTTACTTTTGAAAACTCTTGAATTTTGGTAGAATTTTGGATTCTGGTGATATTGGGAACGATTTGAGCGGCAATTATCGTTTGAGTGGCCTTTGCCACCACACTGCGTGCAAGTCGTGTTGTTGCGCTGCCTCGTTCTGCACTCTTCTATACTATGACCTGCCTTCTTGCAGTATCTGCACACTACTAATAGGAAGGTTGTTCAGGACAATATTTATCGATGTGATCGGTTAATTTACATATACTACATTTTATATGGTTTTGTGTTTCGTAGTTAGTATCACGGTATGAGGCTAGTTTAAGTCTATCTGATAATAGTTTTTCAGTCTTGGTGGCCGTGTCTATAGCCATTTGTAGGGTTTGTGGATTCTCATGAGCTACTCTTATTTCTAATTCGTCTAGTAATCCTTTGATAAATCTTAGTCTTGCGGTCTCTTTGATATTTTTCTTTAGCACTTGAGCATCACTGATAGATTCTGAGGCATCTATTGATTCGCACGCTTGTCTTAACAGATGTTTTATTCTAGCACCGTAATCTAGAACACTCTCGTTTCGCCTCTGTGCCGATTGTGCGAGGTCTAGCTGGATATCTGGGAGGTGTTGTTTAGACGCGTAGGCCTGTTTTAGGCAGTCTAGGGAATCTCGAAGAGAATCCGGATTATCTGACTCTATATATTTACTCGCGTCGCCTTCGATTTTCGTGCGAATGAGTGTGGAGAATGAATTCAGTTCTCTGGCTAAGACAGCTTGTTTTGCGCATTCTACTTTAGTTATGAATTCGGATACAGGCATATTAGTGCTATTGAACGTGGGAATCAGAGCTAATGCATCTTTAAGAGGCAGGTGCGGAAAAGTGCCTTCGGTAGCCATGTTGTAAATTTTAATCTAGGATTTGTCGACTTACAAAGTGAAGATGAAGAGGAGGAACGGAATAAAATGTTGCATTTTTCCGTGAGGGTGTTGGTCCAGCGATTTCGTGTCTGTAGCCGGTGATGACGTCGGTGTGCGTTGTGTCGTACTAGAAGTCGTGAAGAATGAAGATGTCGTCGTAGTAGCAGCAGGAGATAGTCTTTCAGTAATATCGATTTGGAGATACGGATTTGTCTGTGACGTTCGTGTGAATCAGAGATCGTTGATTGCGTTAACGTAGAATATGGCTTTCAGAGTGTCTTCAACACTATCACACAGTGGTATTACTTTTCTATTAACATCACTGAGCTCGCACACTTCAGAACCGGTCTATCAGATGGCACTTCATGCGTAGCACATACGTAAAATAGTATCACTGGATTTCCGGAAAGCGAAGGCCGCCGCTGCCACCAATGTTACGTCCGTGAGTAGAGTTACTCCTGAGCGGTAAGAGTAAACTGGTTGGCTTCGCTTTTAAGTTCCAGGACAACCGGAAATCAGGATGAGGATCGAATAACGTAGGGTTTGTTTGAGATATTACTAATATATTTATTTCGAGGAAATTCAGATGACGGTAAAAACGAAGTGTGCTGTATAAAGCTATGTAAGAAGTTCAGATGTGACGTTGTTGAGAGTTAGAATAGAAGTGTCCTTCGAGACGTGAAACGTACGGGTGCAGAAAAGGTGTGACAATGCTAGGAGTAGGGAATGGAATTTGATGAGTTAGCGTAATAGTGGATAGCGTGAGACTACGTAGAGATAAGAGGACAGGACAGAGACCATGAGATTAATGTAAGAACTGTGGGAGAGTTAGCGAGTAGGAAAAATAGAGAGAAGTGGTATGCTGGACGTAACACAAGAACCATTTTTTTGTTCTTCTCTAACTATGTACTTTTATAACTCGTCAACTCAGTGACGTTTAAAAAATGTATAGAATTTTTCACACAGCGACGCGATCTCAATTTCTTTGCCTCGGCTTTACGGACACTTTCTGTACGCGGAGATAGTCCTCCTTACCTATATCATCCATAGCTCTAGCCCGACCTAACCCAGCGGAGTAGAAGCTAACCTGACCTAAGACGGTAGGACTTGACCTAACGTAACCTAACTTGACCAAAGACACTACAACCCAACCTAATATAACCTATCCTCATCCAAGACTGCCCAACCTAACCTAAATCGATAAAATACTTTCTGGAATGATTTATTCGATCAAGCTTGATCGCTAGCTTCGATAGTTTAATGATTCTTGAGCAATTCGCGGTTGGCGCGACGGCCTCGAGGTTTCTACAACCTGACCTACGTCAAGGCTACTCCAACTTAACATAACCTTTTTATTTTTTCAACAGCGAAAGGAAAATCTTCAAAAAGACATCCGGATGTTCAAGTTGGTGTCTTCGGATAGTGCCGGATTTGTACCGGCTAAAACCCCTCCGCCGCTCATCACCCAGGACGAGGCGGAACCGCTTTCGCATTACTTTACCTCGTCCCTGTGGCCGGCCTGTTCTTCTGGCCTCTTACCCGCACGCACAGCGTATCTTGCTGCCGGCTCGCGGAATCTGCTGTCACAGCAGTTCCGTGCTGGCTCATACTTAGTTACCTACTTAACTGCCTGCTACCTGCTAACGCAATAACGTTTATTATTATTGTGTTAGTATGCCTTATACTACCTTAGTTTACCTATTAACGCAATAGCGCATCATATTAGTATACTTTTCCCTACCCCCGCGCAATAGCGCATTAGCCTATGTTAGAGAGTATGTTCGTGTTAACACTCGCAACAAATTTATTGCTTATAAATTCAATCTTCACGCCACTTATTATATAATGCTGCGCTGAGCGTAGTCAGGTATCATGCTTACCGCAGCCTGTGGCCTACTGCCGGCGCGGAATTTGCTGGCACAAGTGTTCCACGCCGGCCTGTTCCCATTTAGCCCTTCATTCGTTGTGGTCGCTTCACTGTCAGCTTGACCCACTGCTGGCGCGGAATTCGCTGACGCATTGTTTCGCGCCGGCCTGCTCGCACCTGTAGCAACTTGAGTCACTTAAGTTTATATACCCACTGCCTGCCGGAATTGCTGGTGCTATTACTCCAGTGGCCTGTTCAAATTTCGCTGTACCATTTAATCAATTGTTTTGGTATTGTTCGCGTTGTCACTTAAGTCGGTCACTCGTCACTCCTGTCCCTTTCAATCCCTTCGGATTAGTATCCCTGCCGCCACTCCTCACCAGCATGTTGCTCGCGCTTTTGTAGTGGCCTTGTCCCCTCCTGGTCGCACTGCTTGGCCTGACGTCACTTGTCAGCCTCTAGTCAGACCTGGTGACCCTATCCTCCACGGTGGTGCGATAGTGCGGGAACATTCGTTCATGCTCCGCCGAGCTGCCACACTGACAGCTGGCGGTGAACACCGTTTCGTCCAGCACTACCGCGTCTCGCCCGGGGGGTTGCAACCCCAGCGAGCTGGTCGAGTTGACCAATTTCTGGGTCCCCCCCGTCTCTTGAGGTAGAGGATTGCCCGGTTGTTACCTAGGTAATTCACATCACCGTAGGTCATCTGGACCATCGTTCCCTTCTCCGCTGTCCTCGTAGCCGGGGGCCGGGGCTCCCCTCGTCGGATCAGCCTGGCTGCGTGTTTGGTCGCCAGGTTCTCCACCCTTCTCATGGTGTCTTCGATACCCCCACTCGCTAGTTTTATCTCGTCCTTCCGGTCGTGTAAATGGCCTCCTCTGAGGAAGCAAACCGAGTGTGTATGATAAATAACACGCGCACCCGGCTGCCCCCCCTCTCAGCCTGTCCGCTGGTCTGCTAGCAGGCCGAATCGTCGCTGGTGCGGGCTGTTGCTGGGCGGTTGCCCTTGTCGCACCCTCTATGCCTCTTCCTTTGCGCGCAGAACCCCTTCCGCGTACCGTTGCGCCGCTTCCCATTTCCTTGGAGCCTCCAGCATCGCCTTGACGAGCTCCGCGATGCCTTCGACTTTCCCGGTGACACCTTCCATCTCATCCCTCCGATCCTTCCATGCCCGGCAGCGGAACCAGGTGTGGTCCGCGTCGTCCTTGGGCTCATCACAGTGGTGACACCTCGGTGTCGCCTCCTTACCTATCCTGTTGAGGTACTCACCGAAGCAACCGTGTCCGGTGAGCCCCTGAGTAAGGTGGAAGCTCAGCTGGCCAAACCTCCGCTCTACCCAAGGCGCGACAGATGGCATGGCCGCCCTGGTCCACGCCCCCTTCTCCCCGTTGGCCAACTCAACATAACCTAACTTGACCCAAGACACTACAACCCAACCTAACATCACCTATCCCAACTCGAGACTGTACAACCTAGCCAACCTAATATGACTTAATCTTTTGCAGGTTTCTCGGTAATATGAATAGACTTCCGTTTCCTCTATAGACGTGGAACCTCTTGTTAACATTCGCTCATTTTACTTGTTCTGTCGTCTACTGGTTCTCATTTTGTTACACGTACTACTTCTCATGCAATATAGGTAATGTAACCGGGCTTATGCATGTTTGAAAATACAAATTCAGTAGATTCTAGCGGAGCTGTCGAGAGTTCGGTATGCATCACAACATTTTCCAATCCGCATTGTTGTAGTACGATGACATTATGTGAAGCAATAATTTGATTTCTGACATGTCTTTCAAGACAGATTAATTTAGAATTAACGAATGTAAAAATATTCATATTCCTGGCCGTTATAAACATTAACACGATTCACAATTCCATCAGTTTTACACAATTCATCAACCCTATTGGATACGCAATTTTTATTAAAATCCCTAGCATCAACTTTTCCCCATAAAATTATGCTGCTGCCAATAAATAAGGAAAAATATATCTCATTCACGAATGCGTTGATGGAACAATAATGTGCTCGAGATTCATCGATTCGTTTTGATTTTTATGGCTAGCAGCATCCTTTCCATAAACTTTCCACATATTTGAATGATGCAGATAAACATACAACGCGTAAATTCTGCAATAAGCAGACTCCGTTCAGTTTGATGACTGGCAACGACGTTTTCCCCATGAATACGTTGATTGCTGGGAGAAGCTCGATGAAACTCAGCTACCTGCAAAGAAACATTTCCACTCACACCTATGTAATGCAAATATTTCAAACGACGATTACAAGCATGCTAAAAATGTTTGGGAAGAATTCCATTTAGAGCCAATGAAGAACTATCGAGATGGATAAATGCAAAACGGTGATCTGACCAGATGTCTCAAAACATGTGATTTATATTCGTTGCACTACTACACAATGCCGGGACTTGCTTTTGACGCTATGCTCAAATACACGGGAGTAAATTTACAATATTCTGATCGACACGCTCGGGCCAATAACAGGTTTGTGGGAAAAGATTTTGACCCTAGCAACGTGGAATCGTATCTCATGTATTTTGACGTGAAAAATCTATACGGTTCGTTCGAGTGGTGGCATAATCCTATCGATAAATCAACTCACTCGGACGATCCATCGACTGGTTACATCCTGAACCGATAGATATCCGAATATCCTATAGAGCTTGACAAGAATCATAAAGATTTGAATTATTTTGTCTCGAGCATTTCACCCCTCAGGTTCTGATGAAGGATGGAAGCAATGGAAAAATTATGACCGAATTCATCGGGGATCCAAGTAAAACTGAGCACATTTACCATCAAAGTGAGCAAACGTGTTGAGGATGCCGAAAGTGCAACGTTGAAAACCGTCACGTTTAACGGTTATAAGCATCGCATGGGGAGGCTTACAAAGAGTTGGTCCATACCACACTGCCTAATACGTAGTAAAAAACATGAAGTTAGTCCCATTGTACTGAAAAATTGACGTTGAGTTGGCAAGAGTGTGATATGCAACTGGTACCTGGACAAACAGACGCAATTGAGGGGTTTACCACCGCCCCCACAATAAACTGACCATAGGATAGAACTGAGGGCACAGAACTGCGGTAAGGACAACCCATCATCAAATAGAGATAGTTCTTTAACAATACAATAGATCCGTGCGAAACTATACACATTCACCACCACGGATGGGGACGAAACGATACATATCAACATTATCAAAGTAAGCAAACGTGTCAAGGTATGCGAAAACTGCAACGATAAATAACATCACGTTTAATGATTACAAGAACCGTCTGAGGGGCGTACCAAGAGTTGATCTTCCCCACAGTGTTTGATACGTAGTAAAGAACGCGAGGTTAGCACAAATGTACTGAAAAATTGATCAGCAGTTGACAAGACGGTAATATGCAACCCATACCTGGGCAACTAGGCACCAGAACTTGGAGGGTGTGCTGCAACCCCGCAATAAACTAGACGTAGGCTGGAACTTAGGGCATAGAACCGTTGTAAATATATGCGTTTGACACCCAGGGCGATCCTTCATGAAGCAGAGACGTTTCGCCAGCAATACGATATTGAGCAGATCGAAGTTTCAAAATTCGAATACCATGTAAATTCATGTATTCATTGATTATTCATTCATTTATTATTGATATATTGAGCGAATATCCATATTTATTCGTTAACCACGAGAAAAAATTTCAGAAAATGGAAAAAAGTTTCCAGAAAACAAAAAAAGTTTTTCAGGAAACCTTCTTCCCATTTGATTAACACGTAAAACAAGTTGTCAGAAAACGAAAAAAAGTTTCCACATAATGAAAAAAAGTTTCCTTTTCATCGTCGTCGCCGTCGTCTAATAATGATAATAATAATTATAATGATCATGATTATAATGATGATGATAATAGTCATAGTAACAATAATCTTTAATTTTTCGATACGATTAATGTTCATTTTATTTTTTGGTGAACTTTTGTTCAATTTCGGAAATTTTTTTCCGGTTTCTGGAAACTTTTTTCCATTTTCCGAAAACTTCTTTTCATTTTCTGAAACTTTTTTCACGTGTCAATCTGTTTGAGAAACCTTGGCTACATCATTGCTTTTCTTATGATTGGACTGGTAACTTTCTGTACGTATCGATTTACGCTGTCGAATTCGCTTTCGTCTACAATGAGTGAATGAGCACCTAAGAGTATAATTCTGCAAGGAAGCAGATAATCTGTCAGTCGCTATTCACAGAATTGTGACGTCACCGATCGACTGCTGAACGCTCCATGATACGACCAACCACCCCATATAAAAGCGTCACCGCGAAGCGGCGCTCACTTTTAGTCTGACCACCGCCGAGTTTGTTCAGCATCGAGAGTTACAAGACCCCATATTTTGGTTGACTCACAGGTTGACACTGAGTACCCTCTGTTACTTTATCGCACCGAGTTCGTGCATTGTTTGTTCTAGCCGACCTGCTTCGTGCACTGTTGTCAACGCACCGAGTTCGTGCACCGTCGTCGACGCAGCTAGTTCGTGCAACCTTCCTGAGATCATTCAAGGCACCCAGTTCGTGCAACCTTCCTGAGATTCTTTTAAGCACCTAGTTCGTGCACTCATTCAAGGCACCTAGTTCGTGCAACCTTCCTGAAATCCTTTCAAGCACCTAGTTCGTGCACCCATTCAAGGCACATAGTTCGTGCAACCTTCCTGAGATCCTTTCAAGCACCTAGTTCGTGCACTCATTCAAGGCACCCAGTTCGTGCAACCTTCCTGAGATCATTCAAGGCACCTAGTTCGTAGAACCTTCTTGAGAGCATTTCCACAGCAATCCACACACTGAACAAGATTGCACAAATGGTCCGCAGCGCCTAGTTCGCGCTCTTTTCTCTAGTCGACTCGTTCCATTACATTCATAATACGCATTATGTGTACTGTTTTCTTACAGCCTGGATATTGTCTACTTACATTGGAAAATAACCAACTTGTGTCTACATCCCTAGACGAACCTCCTCAACCAACAACAAACTAATGCCATTTCTTTACTTTACAGTTTCAATACCGACCTAATTACGCTACGTTATGACACCACTCTTATTCTTCCAACTGCATTAATTGCCTTGTCTTATGTCAGTCACTATAATTCTCTTAAAAATATATCTTTTATTCTCACAGACACAGTTTGGTCCTTTAACAAAGCCATCCGAGCCATTTCCTTCTCTTGTTTTCGAACACAATCAAATGGAAAAAAAGTTTTCGGAAAACTTTTTTTCGTTTTCTGGAAACTTTTTCTCATTTTCTGACAACTTTTTTACGTGTTAATCATATGGGAAAAAGGTTTCCTGAAGAACTTTTTTTTGTTTTCTGTAAACTTTTTTCCATTTTCTGAAATTTTTTCTCGTGGTTAACGGATAAATATGGATATTCGCTCAATATATCAATAATAAATGAATGAATAATCAATGAATACATGAATTTACATGGTATTCGAATTTTGAAACTTCGATCTGCTCAATATCGTATTGCTGGCGAAACGTCTCTGCTTCATGAAGGATCGCCCTGGGTGTCAAACGCATATATTTACAACGGTTCTATGCCCTAAGTTCCAGCCTACGTCTAGTTTATTGCGGGGTTGCAGCACACCCTCCAAGTTCTGGTGCCTAGTTGCCCAGGTATGGGTTGCATATTACCGTCTTGTCAACTGCTGATCAATTTTTCAGTACATTTGTGCTAACCTCGCGTTCTTTACTACGTATCAAACACTGTGGGGAAGATCAACTCTTGGTACGCCCCTCAGACGGTTCTTGTAATCATTAAACGTGATGTTATTTATCGTTGCAGTTTTCGCATACCTTGACACGTTTGCTTACTTTGATAATGTTGATATGTATCGTTTCGTCCCCATCCGTGGTGGTAAATGTGTATAGTTTCGCACGGATCTATTGTATTGTTAAAGAACTATCTCTATTTGATGATGGGTTGTCCTTACCGCAGTTCTGTGCCCTCAGTTCTATCCTATGGTCAGTTTATTGTGGGGGCGGTGGTAAACCCCTCAATTGCGTCTGTTTGTCCAGGTACCAGTTGCATATCACACTCTTGCCAACTCAACGTCAATTTTTCAGTACAATGGGACTAACTTCATGTTTTTTACTACGTATTAGGCAGTGTGGTATGGACCAACTCTTTGTAAGCCTCCCCATGCGATGCTTATAACCGTTAAGCGTGACGGTTTTCAACGTTGCACTTTCGGCATCCTCAACACGTTTGCTCACTTTGATGGTAAATGTGCTCAGTTTTACTTGGATCCCCGATGAATTCGGTCATAATTTTTCCATTGCTTCCATCCTTCATCAGAACCTGAGGGGTGAAATGCTCGAGACAAAATAATTCAAATCTTTATGATTCTTGTCAAGCTCTATAGGATATTCGGATATCTATCGGTTCAGGATGTAACCAGTCGATGGATCGTCCGAGTGAGTTGATTTATCGATAGGATTATGCCACCACTCGAACGAACCGTATAGATTTTTCACGTCAAAATACATGAGATACGATTCCACGTTGCTAGGGTCAAAATCTTTTCCCACAAACCTGTTATTGGCCCGAGCGTGTCGATCAGAATATTGTAAATTTACTCCCGTGTATTTGAGCATAGCGTCAAAAGCAAGTCCCGGCATTGTGTAGTAGTGCAACGAATATAAATCACATGTTTTGAGACATCTGGTCAGATCACCGTTTTGCATTTATCCATCTCGATAGTTCTTCATTGGCTCTAAATGGAATTCTTCCCAAACATTTTTAGCATGCTTGTAATCGTCGTTTGAAATATTTGCATTACATAGGTGTGAGTGGAAATGTTTCTTTGCAGGTAGCTGAGTTTCATCGAGCTTCTCCCAGCAATCAACGTATTCATGGGGAAAACGTCGTTGCCAGTCATCAAACTGAACGGAGTCTGCTTATTGCAGAATTTACGCGTTGTATGTTTATCTGCATCATTCAAATATGTGGAAAGTTTATGGAAAGGATGCTGCTAGCCATAAAAATCAAAACGAATCGATGAATCTCGAGCACATTATTGTTCCATCAACGCATTCGTGAATGAGATATATTTTTCCTTATTTATTGGCAGCAGCATAATTTTATGGGGAAAAGTTGATGCTAGGGATTTTAATAAAAATTGCGTATCCAATAGGGTTGATGAATTGTGTAAAACTGATGGAATTGTGAATCGTGTTAATGTTTATAACGGCCAGGAATATGAATATTTTTACATTCGTTAATTCTAAATTAATCTGTCTTGAAAGACATGTCAGAAATCAAATTATTGCTTCACATAATGTCATCGTACTACAACAATGCGGATTGGAAAATGTTGTGATGCATACCGAACTCTCGACAGCTCCGCTAGAATCTACTGAATTTGTATTTTCAAACATGCATAAGCCCGGTTACATTACCTATATTGCATGAGAAGTAGTACGTGTAACAAAATGAGAACCAGTAGACGACAGAACAAGTAAAATGAGCGAATGTTAACAAGAGGTTCCACGTCTATAGAGGAAACGGAAGTCTATTCATATTACCGAGAAACCTGCAAAAGATTAAGTCATATTAGGTTGGCTAGGTTGTACAGTCTCGAGTTGGGATAGGTGATGTTAGGTTGGGTTGTAGTGTCTTGGGTCAAGTTAGGTTATGTTGAGTTGGCCAACGGGGAGAAGGGGGCGTGGACCAGGGCGGCCATGCCATCTGTCGCGCCTTGGGTAGAGCGGAGGTTTGGCCAGCTGAGCTTCCACCTTACTCAGGGGCTCACCGGACACGGTTGCTTCGGTGAGTACCTCAACAGGATAGGTAAGGAGGCGACACCGAGGTGTCACCACTGTGATGAGCCCAAGGACGACGCGGACCACACCTGGTTCCGCTGCCGGGCATGGAAGGATCGGAGGGATGAGATGGAAGGTGTCACCGGGAAAGTCGAAGGCATCGCGGAGCTCGTCAAGGCGATGCTGGAGGCTCCAAGGAAATGGGAAGCGGCGCAACGGTACGCGGAAGGGGTTCTGCGCGCAAAGGAAGAGGCATAGAGGGTGCGACAAGGGCAACCGCCCAGCAACAGCCCGCACCAGCGACGATTCGGCCTGCTAGCAGACCAGCGGACAGGCTGAGAGGGGGGGCAGCCGGGTGCGCGTGTTATTTATCATACACACTCGGTTTGCTTCCTCAGAGGAGGCCATTTACACGACCGGAAGGACGAGATAAAACTAGCGAGTGGGGGTATCGAAGACACCATGAGAAGGGTGGAGAACCTGGCGACCAAACACGCAGCCAGGCTGATCCGACGAGGGGAGCCCCGGCCCCCGGCTACGAGGACAGCGGAGAAGGGAACGATGGTCCAGATGACCTACGGTGATGTGAATTACCTAGGTAACAACCGGGCAATCCTCTACCTCAAGAGACGGGGGGGACCCAGAAATTGGTCAACTCGACCAGCTCGCTGGGGTTGCAACCCCCCGGGCGAGACGCGGTAGTGCTGGACGAAACGGTGTTCACCGCCAGCTGTCAGTGTGGCAGCTCGGCGGAGCATGAACGAATGTTCCCGCACTATCGCACCACCGTGGAGGATAGGGTCACCAGGTCTGACTAGAGGCTGACAAGTGACGTCAGGCCAAGCAGTGCGACCAGGAGGGGACAAGGCCACTACAAAAGCGCGAGCAACATGCTGGTGAGGAGTGGCGGCAGGGATACTAATCCGAAGGGATTGAAAGGGACAGGAGTGACGAGTGACCGACTTAAGTGACAACGCGAACAATACCAAAACAATTGATTAAATGGTACAGCGAAATTTGAACAGGCCACTGGAGTAATAGCACCAGCAATTCCGGCAGGCAGTGGGTATATAAACTTAAGTGACTCAAGTTGCTACAGGTGCGAGCAGGCCGGCGCGAAACAATGCGTCAGCGAATTCCGCGCCAGCAGTGGGTCAAGCTGACAGTGAAGCGACCACAACGAATGAAGGGCTAAATGGGAACAGGCCGGCGTGGAACACTTGTGCCAGCAAATTCCGCGCCGGCAGTAGGCCACAGGCTGCGGTAAGCATGATACCTGACTACGCTCAGCGCAGCATTATATAATAAGTGGCGTGAAGATTGAATTTATAAGCAATAAATTTGTTGCGAGTGTTAACACGAACATACTCTCTAACATAGGCTAATGCGCTATTGCGCGGGGGTAGGGAAAAGTATACTAATATGATGCGCTATTGCGTTAATAGGTAAACTAAGGTAGTATAAGGCATACTAACACAATAATAATAAACGTTATTGCGTTAGCAGGTAGCAGGCAGTTAAGTAGGTAACTAAGTATGAGCCAGCACGGAACTGCTGTGACAGCAGATTCCGCGAGCCGGCAGCAAGATACGCTGTGCGTGCGGGTAAGAGGCCAGAAGAACAGGCCGGCCACAGGGACGAGGTAAAGTAATGCGAAAGCGGTTCCGCCTCGTCCTGGGTGATGAGCGGCGGAGGGGTTTTAGCCGGTACAAATCCGGCACTATCCGAAGACACCAACTTGAACATCCGGATGTCTTTTTGAAGATTTTCCTTTCGCTGTTGAAAAAATAAAAAGGTTATGTTAAGTTGGAGTAGCCTTGACGTAGGTCAGGTTGTAGAAACCTCGAGGCCGTCGCGCCAACCGCGAATTGCTCAAGAATCATTAAACTATCGAAGCTAGCGATCAAGCTTGATCGAATAAATCATTCCAGAAAGTATTTTATCGATTTAGGTTAGGTTGGGCAGTCTTGGATGAGGATAGGTTATATTAGGTTGGGTTGTAGTGTCTTTGGTCAAGTTAGGTTACGTTAGGTCAAGTCCTACCGTCTTAGGTCAGGTTAGCTTCTACTCCGCTGGGTTAGGTCGGGCTAGAGCTATGGATGATATAGGTAAGGAGGACTATCTCCGCGTACAGAAAGTGTCCGTAAAGCCGAGGCAAAGAAATTGAGATCGCGTCGCTGTGTGAAAAATTCTATACATTTTTTAAACGTCACTGAGTTGACGAGTTATAAAAGTACATAGTTAGAGAAGAACAAAAAAATGGTTCTTGAATTAGAGAAGATTTCTGTAAGTACAAAGTTTCATCATCTTGCTCATCATAAATGTTTTTATCGTAACATGTTTGAGAGTTTTTGAATCGTTTAATTATGCGCGTTCATAAATATGTGCAAAGAAAAAGTATTCAAGTTTTGGGAATTCTTCATTTCGATTTATTGTTCATTGTTAATGATAGTGTTCTGCGGCACATGGTCTTCGCCCTTTTTATTCGAAGTGTTTGTGTAGCATTTCAATTCAAATTTGGTTGTTCATTCTTGTTTACAGTATCTGCTGAGGACTCTAGAGCCCCTAGGGTGGGTCAGTGTAAAGGATTTTAAGAAACGCCGCCAAGGTGGGGCGGAAATTTGAAGCGAAATTGCATATTTTCGAGGGCTAGCTGACGACTGCCGATGGCAGGGTGACGATTTCATAGACTTCTTCGGCATCAGATGATTGTTCGATGGGTGGTCGGGGCAACGCTGCCCCTTCGAGGATTGGGATCACCCGGTATGGCACGCGCCGGAGGCATTGCGGGCGGTTTACCGCCCAAATTACTACACATCTCCCCCGATGCCTCTTTCTTGAAATGTTTCAAAATGAAAACAAAGGGTTATACATCGACCCGTTATACATATATGATATTTGATTGTGTCTATGAATTAAAACTCATTTGCTCTCCAAATAACCTGTTAGTTATTTATAGATTATTTCCAGGTTTAGCTGTGAATTTTTCTAAGTATAGCGTCGTTTATCTTGGTTACATAACGTTGGTAAAATTTGGTTCGATGTTGTGTGATCTTTTTGTTTGAGGATTCTTTTGAGAAGTTTTTAATGGTATTTGGATTTACCAAAACGTTTGTGCTATTCGTATTACCGTTTATTCTTTGTATTCCCACGTCTTGATTTTGATCTTGTGCTCGTCTTGTATCGTTTGATTGACTCGGTATTTTTGCCAGATCTTTATCTATGCATATACGGAGATGTAATTATTGCCGTAGTTGTTGTTGTTGTTATTGTTATTGTTATTATGATTGTTATTATTATTGTTATTGATGATATATTACACCTGTACGCATAAGGGAAGAGAATATGGAGATATTCCGTATCATTGAATATTATATTGTAATTCTTAGACGATTTACAGTATCCGTGTAAAAAATGTGCATTCATCGGGTTGCAGGCCGGTGTGCTTACCGATCCAGGATTGTGAGTGGGGAGAGGTTGTGAAATTGATTAATATGGCTGTTCATGTTGCTAGGCAAAAATCAAAAATGTGCACACCCCCAACCACCGTTGGGTCATGTGATGGGGAAAAAATCGGTCAACGAAAAAGCAGGTAGTGGGCAGCGCGCAGTGGTGACTGGGTGGAGGACTGCAGTGATTGACTACCGCAACCATCAAATAATAAAAAAATTCATGGCAAAACACGTCCGAGCCTGCAAACCCCAACCCTCATCAGCGTGGGGGCATGTGATGGCGAAAAAATCGGTTATCAAAAAAGCGTGTCGCGAACTCCTGGGCAAATTTTTCCAGCCTATGCTGTTCCCGCATTACATTTTTGCCTGCACATCACGTGGTGTACACCTCATGAACGATTGGCTGGTTGGTTTTTGCTCGGTGGAGGGTGAGCGTGTCTCCTTTCATACAGAGTCGAGTAGCGGTTTGAAATTTTTCCAGCATTCTGAAAAATCCCTCGTGTAGACACAGGTGTTTTACAAAGTGGCTGTGAAAAAGAGGTGCTTATACGAAAACCCGAAGACATCAACGAGTTTCTACTTTTCTGTATTCCGCATCACTCCCTCTACAT
The DNA here is from genome assembly GCF_021901455.1 of Neodiprion lecontei. Classification (NCBI taxonomy): domain Eukaryota; kingdom Metazoa; phylum Arthropoda; class Insecta; order Hymenoptera; family Diprionidae; genus Neodiprion; species Neodiprion lecontei. The sequence continues at coordinate 17,227,256 of NC_060260.1, forward strand.
CTTTCTCTTTCACTCTATCTATCTATCTATTCATTTATTCTATTTATTTTATTTATTTTATTCATTTTATTTATTTAATTTATTTTATTTATTTTATTCATTTTTTTTATTCTATTCATTTTATTTATTTTATTTATTTCATTTATTTTATTCATTATATTTATTTTATTTATCTTATTTATTTTATTTATTTTATTCATCTTATTTATTTCATTCGTTTCTTTTATTTTTTTCATTTTATTTATTCCATTTATTCCATATATTCTATTATATATATGGTGATTTATTTATTTCATTCTCACATCGAATGTTATAAATTGAGTTACAGGTATATGCTTAATTCTAGAAATTGTACATAAGACAAAACCCTCTTGCTTACATGAGGCCGCATTTGCCCTTAGGACTCTCTTTTCTTTCTTGCAGTCGCTGTCTATCCATGGTTTGCGTATCTGGAATTTCTGACCGCCAGTCCTCATACCCACTGTATCAGCGGCATGAGTAATAGCTAGATTTAGCGTGCCATCAAGTTCATCAATATCCTTACCAGGCGGGGATACTAGTGGGGAAAATTTCATGTTGTCAAAGAACGCGCCAGCTATGTTATCTTTCCATTTCAAACGTGGCTGATCCTCGTCTGGTAGTACAGGTTGAAATTCCAGTTTAATGGTAACCGGAAAGTGATCCGAAGCATTTGGGATTTGGCGAACTTCCAGGTGACTAACCACTTCTAGACAGTTTACATTGGCCCATACAAGATCTATTACAGAGTTCCCTTTGCTGCTAGTAAAGGTATATTGCGCAGGTGTATCACTTCTTGCCCGTCCGTTTATCGCCAAGAATCCTGCCTCCTCCATAAACTCTATTAGCACCCTTCCCCTTTTATTGTATTCTGGGTCTAGCGAGGTTCGTTTGCCTAAAATCTCTGATTTTCCTATAATTTCCTCCTCAGTAAAACTATTTTCCTCACGGACTCTGGCATTAAAATCGCCCCCAAAAACAAACAGTTCGGTGGAGTATTTCTTTATAATATCCATAAAGACCTGCCTCATACTTTCAAGTACAGTTTCTAGTTCTACAGGTGAACTTGTATACACTACACCCAGAATGAATTTATAATTCACGTTGGTAAAAAGAACAAACATCACCTGTTCAGAGATGTGAAGCTCCTCTGAATTAAAAACATTATCATTATGAATTACCATTATTCCCCCCTTTGCTCTGCCGAAATCCGCGCTCCTTGTTGCCGGACTGTAGATGGTCTTTAGATGTTGCCAGTTTGGAGATATTGAATTTCTTGGATTCTTCTCACACCATGTCTCGTATATACATACAACGTCTTCTGCTTCTACATCATCCTCAACGTCGGCGTCGTCCAGATTCGCAATTCCTCGGCAGTTCCAAAACATTACCTGCGTGTTCGATTGTGGGATGGAAGGTTGCTATCATTTTGCACTGTTGTTGTAGGCCGTTTAATGTTGACTCCGACTCTCGTCCCCTGATGGTGTGAGAGTAACATTCTGTGTTTCATCAATATTTTGAATATCGGATTTATTCGGATCGTTATCTGTCTGTTTTAGGTCGTTGGCTTCTAACGGCTTTGTAGATTGTACAGGGCGCGATTTGAATCTTTTTTCTGTGTGTCTTAATTTCGGAGACACTGAAGCGTTTTCACGTTCTCTTTTACGACTGCTCGTCGAAATTTGGGATGTCGTTGAACCATCACTTTCGTAACCCTCAGCCACGGGATTTTTGGTTTTTTCCAAGATTTTTTCGGCCTCCACCTTATCACACAGTTTCCCATTTATAGAAACTCCATCTTTCCTAGTTGTGGCAGTGAAACCTGCACCTTTGAGGGCGATGCACAAGTCTTTCAGCTTCTTCCATTGCGTGCGCTCCCCTTTCGACAGATCGTCAGAAACGAAAAACCTCTGCGTTTCAAAATTTGAGACATTCCTGAAAACCCGTTACCTCGTATGTAGCGAGCCAAAGGTTATTTTAATGGATCTCTTGCCCTTGATTGGACCAGGGCGAGATACAGATTCAATTTCTGTTGCTTCCATGGGTATTTTGGCTTCTTTGAAGATGTCCAGGACATTCTTTAGCAGATTTTTGTTGATATCAGGTGTATCCTCTACCTTCTAAATAATGATGTCTTTCTCCCGCTCTTTGCTCAAGAGCATAACAATCTACATTTCCAGGATCCTGGTCCTCTCCTTCTCTTCCTAGAGAGACTTTTCCAAGGCATCGTGTTTCTCTTTCCACACATTCATTTGCATAACTATATCTGCTTGGCCCTTAACGAGGGCACCTGTTGTAGTCTGAAGTTTTTGCACACCAGTCATTGTAACACTCACATCTGCACTCATTTTTTGAAGCATTTCTTTTAGATCCTCACTGTGTGTGTGTGTGTGTGTGTGTGTGTGCGTGCGTGCGTGCGTGCGTGCGTGCGTGCGTGCGTGCGTGCGTGCGTGCGTGCGTGCGTGCGTGCGTGCGTGCGTGCGTGCGTGTGTGTGAGCTTGAGAGAGCGAGCGAGCTCTGTTCCAGTAGCCCTGCGACATCAAGACCCCACCGGTACCATCGCTAGACATCGTACATCGGTGAGGCCGTTTACCAGCCGATTGGTTTCTACTTTGGGGTTTGACGTTTCCATACTACCCCCGTCCACCGTAGTGATTAGGGGTTCAAGATCAAACTCGTCTACTTCTTACTGCATCGTCCGGTCGTCTACTTCCTACAGCATCGTCCGGTCATCCTCTGGCAGTCTCAACCCTCGCCCTACGTTCCTCTGCATCAGGCAGGGGAGCTGGGCTCGGCTCAACCTACCTTCCTCTGCATCGGTTTGAGGAGCACTTACATTAAACGGGCGTTGCCACGTCTTGTATATAGCCTCAACCCCGACACCTACGTTCCTCTGCATCGGGTGGGGGAGTCTTGGCTCAACTTAGTTACCTACGTTCCTCAGCATCGGTCTAAGGAGCAGATATACCGACGGTAGTCTCATCGTCTCGGGATTCCATAAGCTGGCGTCTTGCCGTATCCTCACTTCTAAGTTTTTTTATCACGGTGGCAGCGAACGACGCCACAGCCTTCCACTTATTGGCTGACTTAAGCATCAGCCCGACGATGTTCTCGGGCGAGACGGCCTCACCTAGTATCTCTGCGAGATTTCCTCTTTCCACGGCGAATCGTGGGCACATTTCAACTATATGTTCGGCATCTTCGAGGGAGTGCGGGCAGGTTGGACAAGTAGCTTTGTTGTCCAGCTTGAAACGGTGCAGGTAATACCTGAAGCAGCCATGCCCCGTCAGTAGTTGGGTAAGATAAAAGTCCAGATCGCCATGTCGTCTGTTTGTCCATGCTTCTATATAAGGCACCAGACGGTGTGTCCATCTTCCCTTTGTTGACGCACCCCATCTACGCTGCCATGCTTCCAGGGTGCGTTGTCGGTCCTCCTTTTTGATTTGTGCCCTTGTCCGCTCATCTTCTTGAAGCCTTTCAAAGAGTCTTGCCCTTTCTTCTGCTGCAAGATCCAGCGGGAGAATTTCCGCAAGGACCTCGATAGCATCGCTAGAGGTCGTTCTGTAACCGCTAGTGACGCGTAGACAGGCCCGTCGTCGTGCTGATGTTACCTCCTTGGTGTACGACTTCACCGTTGCTGTTTCGTGCCATACCGGGGCGGCATACAGTGTAATTGAGTCAATTACGTGTGCCAGCAGCTGTCTCTGAGTTTGTCGCGGTCCGCCTACGTTGGGCATCAGTGCTGTTAAGGCATTCGCCACCTGCGATGCTTTCTTACCGACTCTTTTAAGGTGTTCATCGAACCTTAGTCGAGCGTCGATTTGTACTCCTAGGTATCGTATGGAGGGCGCCGAGATAATATCGCTGCTTCCAACCCTTAAGGTTGTTGTCTCCTTTTTCTTTCGGCTTGTCACCAGGACCGCCTCCGTCTTGTGGTCAGCCAGTTGGAGACCAGCTGTCGTGATCCAGCTTCTGATGCTGCGGATTGCGTCGTTTGTATCTTCAGTAATCTCCTCCGATATTTTACCGGTCACTACTATCGCAATGCCATCCGCAAATCCAATAATCTTAATATTTGGAGGTACCGTAATCCTCAATACCCCGTCATACATGATGTTCCACAGTGTTGGGCCCATGACTGACCCCTGTGGAACGCCTGCAGTAACGCCGTGTTTCACAATACTGTCATCCGTGCGATATTGTAGTGTCCTATTGCTTAAGTAGCTTGCCACTATTTCCCGAATATAGCTTGGCACCCTTAGGCCTTCTAAGGCACTGATGATTTGGGGCCAAAGTGCAGAGTTAAAGGTATTTTTAACGTCCAGGGTGACAATAGCGCAGTACTTCTTAGCTCCCCGCTTCCATCTCTTGCCACTAATTGCCTTGCGTGCTGTGTTAACCACTAGCATGATCGCATCTGTGGTGGATTTGGCATTGCGAAAGCCGAATTGACGTTCCGATAACCCTAAAGGCCCCTCGGTGAAATCTTCAAGTCGACCGACTATGATTTTTTCAAGAATCTTCCCTGGGGTATCTAACAAGCAAATAGGCCTGTCGGATGACGGATCTTCCGGTGGTTTGTCACCTTTTGGCAGCAGCACCAGCTGTTGTAGTTTCCAGCGTTCGAGAAAGATGCCCTCCTGAAGGCACGCTTCAAAAACCCTTAGAAATACCCTTGGGTTAACTTTTATTGTCAGCTTGATAGCCTGATTAGGGATGCCATCTGGGCCAGGTGCAGCTGCGTCCCTGGTCTTTGCACAGGCTCTTCTGAGTTCCTCTTCAGTTAGAGGTGGGATATCATCTGCTGATGGGGCTTTCAGGTGAACCTGACATTGATCATCCTTGGGAAAGAGAACTTCGATTATGCGGCTCAAGAATTCAGCTTCACCTGGCGGTGCTGCTACTTTGCCCTTGAGTCGCGCCATGACCACTTGGTAAGGGCGGCCGCATAAGTCCCTGTTTACTTCCTTACAGAGTTCTAAATTACAGCGTTTTTTGCTCGATTTTATTGCTTTACACAGCCTTTTTCGTGCCAGCCAGTATTGTTCCCTCAGGTTTTCTCGATTGTTCTGGGCTCTTTGAGCGAGTCTACGTGCTGGATGGCATTTCTTACGCAGATCGGCTATTTCACTTGTCCACCAGTATGTTTCCATATGCCCTTTTTTCGTTTGTTGGAATCGTGTCATGGATGCGTTACACGCCTCTGTAACGAGGACCATAAGAGAGTCGGCCATGGAGTTGGGTGTACACGCATTGAGCCCTTCCCCTTTCATCATGACCTCAAAAGCTTCCCGATCAAGTTATTTGGCGTTCCATTTACGCATATTGTACGTCTTCGGCCCACTCGGAGTCTTTTTGCTATCAACTATTTCGTACAATATAGCCCGGTGGTCACTGTGCGTGTATTGATCGCTTACTTTCCACTTCTGCAGGTATGTGCAAAGATCGTCGCTTACAAAGGTCAGATCAATTATTGAGGTTTGTTCGCCTCTAACGAACGTTGGTTCAGATCCCGTGTTCATTAGACAGACCTCAAGTCTTGTCAGACTTTAAAGAAGTAAGTTCCCTCTGTTGTTAGTTGAGTTACTCCCCCAGATGATGGACCACGCATTGAAGTCTCCGGCAATAATTAGGGGCCTTTTAATGGCTGCTTCATCCACTACTCTGGTAAGTAGCATTGCGAACTGGGCTTCAGTAAGACTTGGAGGAGCATACACGCGAAAGATGTATATTCCCCTCACTTTTACCCAGGTATATAGCTCTCTATGGTCGTGTGGCCGTTCCTGTACATGGATATTCGCACTAACCCAGATTGCTGCCCTACTGCTGCAATCGGTGAACCATTGTTGTGTGGCGTCCCTGTCTTTGTACTGTTCCGAGATGATAGCAACATCTATGGAAGATTCACGAACGGTCTGTTCCAGGAGATCCTGTGTAACTTCGCAATGATTTAGGTTGAGCTGCAGAAGTCTCATCCTCTAACCTTTTTAATGTACTCCTGGGTGAACGGGCATGCATAACTGTATGATGCATGCTTCGTCTGGGATATTCCGGCCTCTTGGCACAGCAAACAGCATGGCTCCTTGTTGCACGACGCGGCTTCGTGCTCTGTGCCACCACAGCGTCTGCAGACTTTTGATCTATCTGTCCCTCCACATTTGGCTGCAGTGTGACCTATTTGCCAACATCTGTAGCAGCGCCTTATTTCTATTTTTCTCCGGACGCGGCAGTTCACCCATCCTATGCGAACTCTGCCTTCCCTTATAAGGTTTGCAGCTGAATTAAGTGGAGCACTTACGACTGCTATCTGCGTTCCCTCATAGGCTGGTCGTAGGGATCTTTTTAATATAGATCCAGATGACCCATCTTTGATGTGTTCGGATAGGATCTCCCGAACTTCTTCCTCTGTAGTGACTTCGTCGATGTCTTTGATCTCCAGAGTGATTTGCTGGGACCTTGTCATAGCCTTCTCTTTTACTTTTCCCTTCACCTTGAGAGCCAGTTCTTGCGCTTTCGTGCTTTTGCTATCCAGCTCCAGGATTAGCGCACCTCACACATTTCTTCTTATTTTTGTGACCTCTTTTTTGAGGTCAACTAGCTCCGGGTCACTTTTGATATCCTTTAAGATATCCGCGTAGGACACACCGTCTTTGGCCCTTATCACAATGGAGTTTGGTCTGGCCCTACTTGGAAGCTTCCTCTCCCAGGGAATCTTATCTCTCCCTTTCTTCTTCCTTGCGACCTTGCGCCACTCTTCTTCTTTCGACCCCCTCTTGTCGGTATTTTCCTCCTGTTCTGTTGCCCCTCCAGCGGCTTGCCGACTCTGTGGTTGGGTCTTTTTTACTTTTTGCGGTTCGGGGGTAAACGCAACCTTCCTAGTGCCGCCCTGTTCTTTTCTACTGCGCAGACTCGGAGTGGTTTGCGTAGTCTTTCCCTCCAATTCTGGTCGTTGACACTGTTGCAGATTGTCATCGGCCGCGCACACCGTTCTGTATATGGCCCTTATACTACGAGCAAGATCCTTTATCGGCTTGTGGACATTGTGTTTGTCCCTTACAAAATCGATAAGCTCATCAATTCCAGCGCCCAGACAGTCGAGCTGGTCTTGCTTGCGTTGAACGCAACTGTTCCAGTTAGATTCCCCTGACGCAGCTCCTAATGCAGTGGCAGATACTGAATCCAGACTGGGTACTACCTCCATACTGGTGTCGTGAGTTTGGCCCCCCCCCAAAATCCGTGGGGCCAGCGTCGGCCACCGGGGCTTTCACCCGATCGGAACCGACGGCGGGACTGGGCTTTTCAGCTTGACCCGCTTGGGATAGTGTTGTTGTTAACTCACTATCCATAATTGGTTTATATTCGGGGTGCTTTCCCCTAACTCGTTTTTCGTCCGCCTCGTCTATTTTATTTCCACGATACCCTCCACAAGTGTGTGCGTGTGCGTGTGCGTGCGTGTGTGTGTGTGTGTGTGTGTGTGTGTGTGTGTGTGTGTGTGTGTGTGTGTGCGTGTGTGTGTGTGTGTGCGTGCGTGCGTGCGTGCGTGCGCGTGCGTGCGTGTGTGCGTGCGTGCGTGCGCCGGCATTGTGTAGTCCAGAACTGTCTTATATACACTACTCTCTCTCATACTTCTCTTCTCTCGAAAGTTATGTTTTAAGATTTCCATGTATAATTCTTCGAATTCTAAAGTATTATGAATTATTAATTGTATCGTTTATGAATAACTCTCCCGAAAATTGTCTCTTGTACTCGACCGTTGAATCTAGTCTATCGTTCACGCTACCGATTTTTGTAAATTATTAATGTATGTCAATCTTTCATACTGGTTAGAATCTATGGTAAATTCGTCTTATTCTCCCGTTATTACCTCCCGAACTATCGTTTTTTTGTTTTCTACCGATTGCAAGAAAGTTCTTACTCTCGTTTTAATTAACAGAATAATAATTCACGTAGCGTCATTTGCAATTTGGTTAAGATCACGTCGCCCAGTGACGTATAGTTTTAAGTAAATTCTTGCATTATATCGCTTCTCCCGACCTACGCTCATTTTTCACTGTTAACTATCGTCTCTCGTTTCAAAGCTATCATTCAATTCGATTCTACCGAAATTTCTGTGAACAACTATTGCCTGTTTTATTAACTACCGCTATCGGTGCCATTTAATTTGCCTGTCTTAACCCTGTAACTTACTCGACAATATGAGACTGATTCACCTGTTCATTTTTTCTGACTTCAGTTTATTCTTTATTTTTTTTGATTCTTTAATTATCGTCAGCTGCCTTGAATACCGCCACTCTACCAGTTCGTGTCAGTTCCTGAGCCTAGCCAGCCATACAACGGGTTCTGTATTAATTTTTCATACGGTTTCGTGTTATTTTCATTGATTCGTATTATTGTTTGAAAATCGACGCCAACGCGTCTGGCACCCAACCTAATTGATTTGGTTATAGTTTAGTCTTCAGAATAAGTGGAAAATCGCGCCAAAGTGTCAACGGTAAGTCCTCATCTGAGGGAAACAGAATTTAGCGTTACACTGTTGTAATCTATAAAATGACAGTAGTTTTCAAAAAATTTTATCACCCTTGTTGAAAGTATTAAAAATTGTTTCAACTGAAAAATTTCATACTTTCCATCTTCATCAAAATATACTTTCTACCTATTTGAAACGATTAATCCAAGATAATTTCATTGTGACATGGGTATTTTCAGTTGATTCGAAGAATAGTTTAGGTTGTGTCTAGGCAAAAACATCTGAAATGTGAAAATATCCGCCAAGTTATCGAAACCAAGTCACAATAAAAATTCAAGAACACCTTAGGTATTGCTAGTCTCTGTCGTGAAATTAGGAAAGAACCCCAAGCCCTACGATCTTTCAGCAAGTAGGTATACGTCGTCGAGTCGGACCTCGCTGTTTCGTGTAGTGATATCGAAACATCATTCCAAGTGCTACGTACTTGGCGGGCACATTCGCTTTATATTTTTTATCGAAACGGTCATACTTGTTCGTAACGTGTGTGATCCCGTGTAATAATTCCGTCTTCAAGACTACCTGTTACCATCTATTAATGGACTGAATTTTTTTTTAACAAAAGGAATGGTGTATCGGAAGGACTGGTTGATGACAGATTGTTTAATTTTACTAACGTATCAGATTCGTTACTTTTCTCTACCACTTGTAATTTAATTGCATATTTTATAGAATTGAGGACTTCATGAGATTTAGTATATTGATCAGTTAGCTTTGAACACTACTATTATCTTATAATTTCAATTTTGAAATGCATATGCGCGCTTCATTCATTTATTCAAAATCATTTGTTGTTGATTGCAGTGCGAAAACCGTTGCGTGCGAGTGTACGTACGCGCGTGCGCAACGATTTTCAGAAAATGTATACTGTTTGTAACGAAGTCATGTTCACACTCCTTATACACCCTGGCACGGCTGATGCTAATATAATATTCAGTGATCTGAGTCATCAAATGTTTAATCATTTGTCTTCAAATGATGAAGATTACTGCGTAATGGCGTCAGCGAATATTACTATGATAATGGTCAATCCCCAGACTCTAACAGAAGCTTTTCGATTCCAAATATATTCGCTTTTTTGCACACATATTCTTTGCTGTGAGATTTCTTCGAGACGGCGTGTGCTCATTACGCACGGCGAACCCATTAATTCCTCTCGATGCAATTCTTAGATTGTCCTTTATTACGTTATTATAAGCATCTTTGAAAATGATTAATAAGAATTGAAATATTTTTTAGTTAGCAAAGCAAGGACAGGATATTGGCAGGTAAATTGGACATATCAAAGCTTTGGCTGCTTGTACCACGTAAAGTATTCAATTGAGTATACTGTTTCCATGAAGCATCGAATTTTTATTCCGCGTGATTAATTAAATATTATCCCGCGCAGTGAAAATATATACAGTTTATATTCTCATGTCATTATTCCGCGAATTGATGCCATGGATTAAACTCCATGATTGCTCTGTCGCTTTGGTATTCGTAATTGATTTTCAATAAAAATATGCCCGCCAAGTACGTAGCGCTTGGAATGATGTTTCGATATCACTACACAAAACAGCGAGGTCCGACTTCACGACGTATACCTACTTGCTGAGAGATCGTAGAGCTTGGGATTCTTTCCTGATTTCACGACAGAGACTGGTAATATCTAAGTTGTTCTCGAATTTTTATTGTGATTTGGTTTTGATAACTTGGCGAATTTTTTTACATATCGGATGTTTTTGCCTAGATTTCATTACTTTTTGTAAGTATACGGGAATGATAATGCTGTACCGTAGTAAACAATGAAGCCATTGTAAGGGACCACACTCTTATACCTATTCAGATATGTAGCATTCATAGTTGAGAACGTTCTGTCTTATGACTATCATGAGAATACAAATAGTAATAGGCGTGATCCAATTTTCGCACGTTTACATAAATAATATTAATATGGCAGTAGTATTCCGAAGACTCGTGTGGTGCAACGGATCTTATTACGCGTCTGTACACCGTGTCAAGATGTTTAATAGAAACACCCGCATTCGCATGAAGGATTAAGAAAATTGCAGGCAACCTAACCTAGATGTAGCCGGACTAAGTCTAAGCCTCAATTCGCTGATCCAGCACGACCCGGAACGACATAATCCGTAACCACAAACGTCTATCTCAATTTTCGAACAAGTAATGAATACATTACGGAGTGAAAACTATGAACTAAAATTCTTTTTTTATTCCATTTTATTCAACCGCCTAGCACAACAAGTATAGCTAAAATTTGTCAGTTTCAGTGAATACTCCCATTTTATACAGTCTCCAATTTTTAACACTATTTTGTCAATTAATAATACATGTCACAAGCTCAGAACAACGGTGCTAAACCTTTGATATAATGTATTATTTCGGGAATTCGCGCAAATTTGAAAGTAAAAGATGCAGTACATGCAATTTCATGTTATGTTGTCTAAAACGAAATTTGTTCGAGATATTACCGATGGATTTCGATTCCGTGACGGGTTCGAAGAAATGAATCAAACGAAATGGTTAACAACTTTGACGCTCGATTATTCGTGAAACATTCATGAATACCTATTTGTAATCATGTTGCCGGTGGAACATAAATTTGGAGCAAACGCTACGAATATTACAAGAAATGTAATTGCCGTTCTGAGAAAATAACCGACGTAATTCAGCATTCATGTGGACTACACTAAGTTTTTGTAGATTAATACCATTCTGATTGAATATTTTTTATTGCACCACAATATTTCTTTTTTCGAAAACAACAGATTGCTAGCGCAGATAAAACTGAGATTCATCTATCTTGCGTTCACTTGTTCGTACAAAATAATCTCACTATATCTATAAAACGTTAAGAGGTGATCCGCGATATTAATTAGACATGAGAAGTTATTTCTTTACAATTTTTGTGTGCCAACCACATGTTATTAGTATAGAGGAAAATTTATGTCTTAAACTGAAAGTGATTCAAAGTTCCAGATAGTAGTTATTTGTCCAGGGCAGCATTTTACTGCTTGTTCAATACTTTATAGAACCGTGCACAGGTAAGCAAAAGTATTGTTTTGAACCTTATATGAAATTGGTGAGAATACAGAGCTTAAATTGTGGGTGATGAAATGCATCGGGTGTGAAGCTCGTTTTTGTTCATTATAAGGGTTCCATGATTGAAAATGGAATTCATGCGGGAAAAAGTTATATTAGTTGTCGAAATCGTATCGTATCGTATCGAGGTTTAAAAAAAAGCATCTTGAAGCTGAATAAACAGGCTATGCAACCTATGCATTGGTTTAGCTCGGAAAAATTTTTCCATGCCCGTAGAGCGAAAAAAAAAATGTAAAAAATTTTGAAAATTTTTTCTTCATGCTTTATCCAAGGATTGCATGGCTAATAGTGCTTCGAAAAATTTTTAACCAAACAATTCAAAAACTAGGGTCTTCAAGCTTCAAAAGCTTTGTTTTTTTATTTCTTGCACGACCATTTTTCACTGAAATACAGCCTGTTGAAAATCACCAAAAAATTGCGAAAATTTTGTTGTTCCCTTAATTTTTGCGAGAAGTATATATATATATGTATATATATATATATATTTATTCACATATATTCATATTATACATCCATATAATAGAATATAAATGAAGGTAATTTAGGTAAATCATGTAATAAAATAAAAAATGATTATGTATGAAAGAAATTATGAAAAAATGAAATAGAATAAAAAATAAGCGGATAATTAGAAATATTCAGGATTTTTCTAATAATTATACATAATTTTAAAAAATTGAAATATTGTGGAAAAAATTTTTTTTTTTCAATTTCCCTCCTTTCAAAAGTAAATTGAAAATTATAATATACATCTATATATTTATATATATATATATATATATATATACATATACATATATATGTATATATATATTTATATATATTTATATTATACATTGATATAATAGAATGTAAATGAAGGTAATTGAGGTAAATAATGTAATAAACTAAAAAATGATTGTGAATGGAAAAAATTATGAAAAAATGAAATAAAATGAAGAATGAGCGAATAATTGAAAATATTTAGGATTTTTCCAATAATTATACATAATTTTAAAAAATTGAAATATCGTGGAAAAAATTTTTTTTCTTAATTTCCCTCTTTTTAAAAGTAAATTGGAAATTATAATATAAGTATATATATTTATATATATATATATATATATATATATATATATATATATATACATATATTTATTTACATATATTTATATTACACATCCATATAATAGAATATAAATGAAGGTAATCAAGGTAAATCATGTAATGAATTAAAAAATGATTATGAATGAAAGAAATTATGAAAAAATGAAATAGAATAAAAAATAAGCGGATAATTAAAAATATTTAGGATTTTCCTAATAAGTATACACAATTTAAAAAAATTGAAATAATGTGAGAAAAATTTTTTTTCTTTCAATTTCCCTCTTTTTAAAAGTGAATTGAAAATTATAATACACATATATATATTTATATATATATATATATATATATATATATATATATATATATATATATATATATATATATATATATATATGTATGTATATATATATATATATATATATATATATATATACACATATATATGTATATATATATTTATATATATTTATATTATACATTAATATAATAGAATATAAATGAAGGTAATTGAGGTAAATAATGTAATGAAATAAAAAATGATTATGAATGGAACAAATTATAAAAAAACGAAATAGAATAAAAAACAAGCGGATAATAGAAAATATTTAGGATTTTCCTAATAATTATACATAATTTCAAAAAAATGAAATAATGTGAAAAATTTTTTTTTTTTTCAATTTTCCTCTTTTTGAAAGTAAATTGGAAATTATAATATAAGTATATATATTTATATATATATATATATATATACATATATTTATTCACATATATTTATATTATACATCCATATAATAGAATATAAATGAAGGTAATTAAGGTGAATCATGTTATAAAATAAAAAATAATTATGAATGAAAGAAATTATGAAAAAATGAAATAGAATAAAAAATAAGCGGATAATTAGAAATATTTAGGATTTTCCTAATAATTATACATAATTTTAAAAATTGAAATAATGTGAGAAAATTTTTTTTTTTTTCAATTTTCCTCTTTTTAGAAGCGGAACATTGAAGCCTTGTAGCGCTGAGTTCATTGAAAGCGAGCAACGTGTTGGGGTCGATACGCGAAATCTTTAGTATAATATAATACGCCATTCATAATACCTTGGTGTTGACTTTAGTCTATTGAAATATTTGCCCACTTTTGCTCTGAACTTGTTTGTTCAATTTTACACCAACAGGCTCCGCAGATTACATTTCTGTTCGATGGACATTTGGGAGACGCTATTTTATAATGTTCTATTGTATGAAATGATTATCATTTATGAGTGGTGTACGTTAATTTCGACAAACGATAGTTTGCACGAAATACTGCCTTCTATGCATCGTCTCTTATTTCAGGATTCACGTCTGAATCTGAGAGTTACTCAAGTCCATTGAGGTGCTGTTATGATTGAAACGAAAATTTTTATACAACTGGATACATGTCTATTAAGGTCCAGAGAAGATTGAAAAGCGTGATGATCTGCTCATATAGTCAATTTGACACCGTCATATATCTAAGCCAATTTTAGAGATTAGAAAAATATAAGAGCATAGATTAATAACAATATAGTCACTTTGTGGTACTTTGTAATACGACTCTAGTACGTCAAATAAAGCTGAGGGTAGCAGCTGAAATTAACAGTTAAACGTGTTTAACTTTTTCAAAATAAAATAATGCAGTTTAGTTTTATCGTCATGATGCTAGAAAATAGTTGGGAGTTCTAGTTATTTCACCACATTTTGATTTTCATACTTCACTACCTTATTTGAATGAACATTAGAATCTTAAATGCTAATTTATGCTGCTAGCTACAGCCTTGTGTACTGCCACAGTCGAAGCGGATAGACATGCTTGAGAGATATGATCACAAAAGACAGCACGATCCGCACAGAAATTCACAAGTCCTCAGTGGGACATTCACCATATTTCATGGGGGTTGAAGTTTTTTATTCAAAGCATCCAGTTAATTCACATCCTAATTCTTGCTGTCGTTAAAACTGAGCACAGTTTCTGTCACAAGCGTATTAGTAAGAACAACACAAGTATCTGTAAAAAACGGACAGTACAACAATCACATACAAAATAAAAAACATTCAATTCGTCGTTTATTTGTACTACAATTATGTTTATGAAGTATATAGTTTGTTTCGTAAAGTAACCAATGGTCTATTAGTAATAGTATTGTGGTCAGCGCATACTGCTTGTTGCTGGAAAGTCAATAGTGCTGATGGATAGGTAGATGAAGTTAATGATTGGCAAGTCAATGAAAGACGATTCGAGACAATGAGTGATACATAGAGTGCCAATTTCTAAGTAGCTGTCCTTTTGTGTTGGGACGTAGTTATGCCGCAGCGTAATGTTAGTGAGTTTAACAGATCAACGGTCAGATAAGAACGGGCCAGGTGAATGCGAAACATAGAACGAAAAACAATCAGGGTTTTATTATGTAGGTATGTAGCTTAAACAAAGGAAATGATTTTAGCTTATTACATGATGCTGAAATTAGTAATGTTATTGTAACAACACATCGAGGAAAAAAGTATCATTGCCAATTCTAGAATGACTTTTCAAGGAGTTGGCCTTTCAACGTAGGAGTATGTTTTGTTTATTATGGTTTAGTAAATATTGGACATTCTCAAAGACGCAAAGTGACGATTTTTCTCAAACATGCATAGTTACAGCAACGTTATTAACTTCATCCTCATCTTATTATCGTGTTTGTAAATATCATATGAGGTTAGGTGATTCCATCAATATGAAAATTTATAGCGTACCGTTAATTTAAGTATTGACAAATGTACACTAGTTTTCTTGGTGAGTAGTTGATGGTGCTAAACAACAGATGAATGAAGTAAATGCTTAGTAGTCTGATGACAACCGGTTTAATCCAATAAGATGTGTAGAATATTGAGTTTTGCACAGATGTTAGTTATCTTCTCTTTGGATTATCGGCTTGGCGAAGTTTAACATTTACAAGTTCCAATGGATTCGAACAGAATAGGAATGTTCCAAATGACTGTGATATAAACGAAACAACAAACAACCAAGGAAAAGATTTAATTTTATCAATGATAAGTACTACACCGTGCGACACTGAATCAAAGTTATATATTGAACAAATACATACTAAACATACAAATTAATTAACAAACAAGTCATGCATTTGGTAGAGATGACGAGGTTGATGCTAAGCTATTCATATATTAAATGTTACGTGTAATCTAATGAGAATTAACGAAGTATCATATCGTCTGATATGGATGAAGCATCGTGAGTATTCTTCCAATAGCTTTGGTTAGCATTGTTCTATCTGATGATTCATGATGAGCGAACAACCTCCTTCTTGGCATTTGCTTAATAGTCATGTATGCTTGTCACAAATGTTGCTGATTATATTCTGTTTGTTATTCAGGCTGTTTGTCGAATTTGTATTCAATTGCAGAATATCTCATCTTTTCTTTGGTTCGATTCTGTGTTTACACCCAACTCGAATGATCCATTTTGTAAAATCACAAGAGCCCATAATGCAGATGCCACTAACAACTGAGCTTTAGAGGGCTGGACTGGCTCTCCGAGGAGTCAGTAAATTAATCGGAATCTCCACTGGATGTGTTGACTGTTTATATACACAAATCATACCTCTAAGAAATATCGTATTTCAAGAGAAAAATGCCGGCCCACTAAAGGTTAATAATAATAATCATCTGCTCGAAACCACAGTGGTCATTCTATTTCACTCTTACGACACTCGATCATTGATTCAGTCACTCACTTATTTTATAAGTTTCCAAATTGATTTCAAGATTGGATAACATATAAATAACTAAATGATAATAATTTATCATGAATATTTTACGATCCACGACGTGACATCGTCATGAGGCGGCCATTTTGGTTAAACGGTTTGCAGCGCAAGTAGCGCCATCGGGCTGTTGCATTATTAATTAATAACTACTTTACCCAGCAGCCATTTTGATTTATCCACCCACGTCACAAGTTTATAATATTATACCGGCCGAATACGGATTCAGATTCATACCAAAATCAATAGGGGTCGAGATTGCGATGCCGAGTATCTGCGTTTGAAACTTAAAGTCGATTCATGCACGCGTTCGAGCGGAATCGTGTCCACAACGTGCTCTGGCGTGAAGATGAAAAAGAAAAAAATTATCATTTCCATCATTTTTGAGAGCTAATGCTGCGGAAACCACTCGACAGATTTGGATTAAACTTTCTCACTAAGGTTATATCGGCCGAAACTACCAGCTGTGTAAGTCTCATTTAAAAATATTCACGCGTTACTGAGATGTAACAAGATGCTTATACACGGGAAGATAGGAAAGTAATTAGGCCGGGTAAATATACCCTCGGCTAGCTTTCACCTTTATAACTGGGCGGAATCTAGATACTTCGGCATAGGAAACCTAATTTCTTACCCCTAAATTGCTATGTATATCCGTGCTAAATTGGGGTTCGAAATATTTTTTTTTATCGTTATTTGCAGGCTGGATAAATTTTTTAACGAATAGTATGACATTCTATAGATCACAGCACATACCATACATTTTTTTCACGATACTTCATGAAGCCGTTTGGGAGATACTATGGGGCAAAAAGTGCAGCTTTCGTCATAAACATTATCTTTCGATTGCAATATCGCAAAATCGTGACGGGATTGAAAAAAAAAGGTAGTACCATTGTATTCAGTAACACTTTCATTTTGGAATTTCATCGCGAATATTTTCTAGCCTCGTGATTATATATTATAATTCTACCTCGCGAGGAACACATTGGAATGGCAATTTTCAGTTTTCTTTTTTTTGTGAAAAATCAAGTTCTGATAAGAAATATTGGAAAATCTGTTGGACGATTTTTTCAACAGGCATTTAAAAAAAATCAAAAAAATTCCACCATAAGAGGGATGTCCATAAACTACGTAACTTTATTCTGCATAATTTTGAACCCCCCCGCCCCCACACGTTGTCTATTGTAAATATTATTCTCTTTGTAGAAAAACACAAGGCTTAAAAAAAATCATAAACTAGGAGTGTTTTTTTTTAATTTTTTATTATGTAAGACATCTTTAGGAACTAATGTCGAGACTGGTTACGCATGCACATCATTGTTAATGAGAAGAGAATTATTTTTAGGTTTTTCGTGATAATCAAGGGCAGGGGAAAAAATTATCCCCTGAAACAATACCTCCCGAAGAAATATCACATCAATTACCGAATACATTAATTATAAAACCACGTTTCGCAGACTAAGGCATCCCCCCTCCTCCATCCCCCTTTTCTTTATAGCCTAGTCTATCCTTTCATTAAATCTCCGCCCTCTTCCTCCCCCTCCCCAAAAACCCAGCTACGTGGTTTATGGACAATCTCTAAATGTATAATTTAGTAAAGAATCAAACATGGTAATCACAGTTTTCTCGATTATTCAGTAAATAATTGGATTGGAGAACTGAAAATTTCAGGATATTTTTATATCGGTGAGAATACGATAGGTTGAGTGTGACTTATAAACTTGCTGGAGACAGTTTCAGTACCCTTATGCGGCTATGCTTTTTAGAATAATTTCGAAATAGCAAAGTTTGCACAATGTATCAAACTCGTGACTATAGTTTTTCTATTTGTTCACATGCAAATAAAAACGTTGTGATTTCCCATATGGAAACATGACACATATAAGAGAAAGTCAAGTGGTCGGATATTCAGAACATTAATCGAGGAAGTCATTACAAGTTAGGGCTACGCAACGAAAGGAGGGGCGAACTAAATTTCACCGAATGATTATTGTCCAGTAGAATATTTTTTCAACTTGCTGCAATATTACTTTGAAAAAATAATCTCGGTAGACAATTTTATTTCGCATCTTTTCCCGAAATAAACTATATTGTTAATAGTAGTATAGCAACGGGGATTCTGCGTAAAAGCACCTACTTTACCGGGAAGCTCCCCATACGTCAACCCTTTAAGGTTACCCCCCACCCCTCGTAAGAAAAATGTGCTCTGCCGATCGATCGTCAGTACAAAATCCCCGAAGTTGCCGTAGTTTTTATTCCTCGTGCGTTCTTCGTCGGTGAGAAGTGCTTTAAATTAACTATCAATTACCGTGGGTAGGTAGCTATCCATTACCCTTACCAGATGAATAGCACTCTCGGTTACCAAGCTCATCGAGCGTGAATCCTCAGGCGTTCGACCGCATCCCGCGAGTCCTCGGACGTCCGACCGAGAATCCTCGCACGTGTCGGGTTTTGAGAGCTCCAGAAGGTTCGAAAAGTTTCTCCGACGATCGAGAAGTTTCAAGGGGGAGGTACGACGTTGGAGGGCCCATGAAACGACCCTTAACGAATTTTAGATCGACAACTAATTCTCGGAATCGTCCGACGAGTTTCGACTTCACGTTAAGCGGCCTGCGGTCAAAGTATATCGGTGCGATGTTGAATTCTGAAAGTTTTTGAAATGAACTCTCAACTAGCAGGACAGAGGTTCTGAACTGAAACGGTTGGTATTGATGATGAAAAATATTTTGTGGGAAAAAACTTGAGATTAACGTTTTACATAGAATTCGTAATGCTGATAAATGAGTGTAATTACATTTTTCTTGCTCAACGGTATCGTGACCATGCTTTAGACAGTAGGAATGAAGAACTGTTCGAGTAAACACCGATCGACTTTTGTATTCCAGCAGCAAATTTCGCCGTAACAATACGTTTTGCGCTGCACAATTTGGACGTAATGTAGCATGATGCGCACAGTTCAAATTAGTATCTGACATTTTGTTCAATTTCTATAACGACGGACAACTCAAATCCTTCATTCAAATCAACGACTTCAACTTTTTCACCCAGAATCTTCTGCAGAAAAATTTTCTTTTCCAAACCTTGTACGTAAACTGTTGAAGCATCACGCAGCGACACGCGTTCGATGGCGAATTCAAGCTTCTCGAAAGTTAAGTCGCCACCTTCCTAGGATAGTCCGTGATAATTTCGTGACAGCCACAAATTTTCGCTTTTAACTGAAGCGAGTAAAGAATTCCAATTGTACTAAGGCTCGAAGAGAAAAATCGACGAGCCGGTATATTTGTCGAGTGACACAACTGCGAACGCTTTGGGTATAAAACCGGGACGCGCGAATCCTTGCGCGTCGACTATGAACTCCATTGTTAAAAATGCTGAATCGACTGTCGCAACCTGCCAGGTTTTTATCCCAATTGCCTCACCCCACTACTTGGCAGATTATATTTGATCATACGATCATATAAAATCAATCAGTAGGCAGATGCACCAATAGGAAACTTATTTTTAGTCTTAAATTCGATACGAATATCTACTGGTCCGGATATCAGAGCCTTGTTTTGTTTCGAACAGTCGATGAAAATCAAAGGGTCGTGCTGTAGGAATTCGCTCTTCGTCAATAAAGGCTCGGATTCTTCGTTGTGATAGGTGGCTTGAAGGTTTGCGTACACTTCGTACAGCAAGGCAAAGCGATTGTGACTCATGTCTAAGTTCAGATCACCGTACCGATAATACTCGGAGTTCAAGGAGAGCTTGACGTCATTAATGTTACAGTGATCACGATGACTGGCATTTTTGCCGGCTTTCCTTGTTCGATTCATTTGAAAACCGAGCATCACTACTCGTGGTTTCTGCAAGTAGGTGGACGTTTTCACAGTCCAAACGTGTTTCGTGGTTGCCAGTAGCGAAGGATATTCGTACAACTCCCAACTCCGGAAGCTGATGGAGGCAGATGTATCTTCCTCAATGAAATTTAACAGTGTGATTTTTCGTCCATCCGAGAGCTTCACATACAGTACTAACTATTCCACTTGATCGATCACGATTATAAAGTCTCCGTCTTGATTTTGAACGATGACAGTTGAATCACCTTTTGATCTTGTACGAATCGGCTCATGTTTTGCGTTAACAATGATCTTGCGATAGTCTTCAGTTAACCCTAATATCATGCTTAAGGAAATAACTACATCAAAGTTGCCATCGGTCTCAATTAATTTCTTCGTTTCCTGAACATCGAGCCATCCAGCATTTTCCATATGCTAACTCTAACCAGCTGACCTCTGAACAGGCTGATCAGACCAACGTTTCTGCATTTATCAATCTCTACAGCGTTTAGTTCGTACCGTACATCTTCGTAAAAATCGCAGATGGCGTTATTGACTAAGGTTGTGATCGTTGCGGCAGTACCATCAGATTGGACCAATTTTCAATCATACAAGATCGGAATGATCAATTGTTTGGTCGACAGAGCGGTCAGATTATCCAGTATTGAATTTCATAATAAGAATTTGTCTTTGATAGACGATGTATTACGTGAGAACGCTTATCCCCCAGTCCTTCTCAAGAAACACATACAAGCGAAATATAAATCACTTGTGGAGGTTATTGATCCTGACCACATCAACATAACAACCGTCGCACCTATAATTCAAAAAACTTTGTTTGTATCCCATATCTGACTGGTTTATTTAAAATACTTGACAGAATATTTTCTAAATTCAACCTTCAATTTGTCGGTAGAAACACTCAAAATTTATCTTCCTTATTCGACTCGGGTGAAGATTTGTTACCTTTGGATAAACGTTCTTGCGTCGTGTAAAAAATTCCTTGTAAACAATGCAACAGTTTGTACATAGGTCAAACCAGCAGGCAATTGCATACCAGAATGAAGGAACATAAACGCAATGTTTTTGAAAATGAGGACAATCACACAGCTCTTACGAGACATTCTATCGAATTTGATGAAAATTTTAATTATGATCAAGCCAACACCTTAGAAGTTAAGCCACATTATTATAAACGTCTACTGTTAGAAATGTGTAATATTTTTGCTCATCCTAATACAGTTAATTTAATACAGGGCATCAAACATTTTAGCTTAATTTACACTCCACTGATACATAGACCCTAACCTTAACCGACTGAGTTTACTCCCAACCCTGCTATATCTTATCTATTTAACTCTTTGAGTTACTGCCGCGCTGTCTGTTACTTGAGTATTTATCTCTTTTCCCGCTCACACGTGCCGTTCCAAATTATTCTTCGTCCTTTCGGTCATAATAATTTTTAAAAGTTTCAAATTTCTTAACATTATCAATTTTTAACATTTGAAACGTTTCACGTTTTCACGAGCGCCGAATATCACGATTTTATCCACACGTGATACGAAATAACCCGGCGATTGTGTCTAAACTCGATTATTTTAGTTATTTTACGAATTTCCTTTCTCGCGAGGAGAAAAGCAGGATTCGGTCTCTGGACCCGGAAGGAAGGTGAAATTTATTTGTTGATTATTTAATGAGTTCCTGGAAGAGGTTCTATAGTTTGACCCTTTAATGGTTTTTTTGAGGTGGCCTCAGCTGGTGTTTCATCACTCTCATATGCCGTAGCTCAACTGGAATAGACCCATCATCACAGGCCGTATAAACAGTTTTGGGTCGAACTTATTCTATGCTCGTGAAGCGAGGCACAGAATTATCGCAATGAACAGAGGAATCGTGAGGCGAGAGGTCTGTTTTCAAAAAAAATCTGTAAATAACGATAATTTAGTGTTTTGTCCCCGAGAAGCGGGAGACACGAAAAACGAGAGTATATGTGAATTTATTATTATTTATATGAGAATGGTTTGCTCGTGTAATCGCTCACACGTGCAAATATTTTATAAACTCTGACGATGGAAGATCGTCGCTGGTAAGTTATTATTTCGTGGTGATAATATCTTGTCTCGCGAACGGCAACGCGGCATATTATATACGTGAAAGCGTGGTTGTCAGAAGAGCGGCAATTATTCGCAGTTATATCATTACCTGCATCGAGACGGCCTGGCGCAATGCAGGTAGCTCTTTGCAGGTTCTTGGGCCCTACCTAAAGGTAAACGAATTCTGTGAAGAATACCGTGTCTGAGATTCAACGTCAGACGCAATGTTGGGCTTCACGCAGACACGGCTTCCTAATACCTGAAAACTTTATTACAAAAACTGAGTTTGTTCTGTACGTTAAATTCCCTCCCTCAGTTGAGAGTGGTAGTCGAGGCTCCTTGGAGTGACGCGTCCTTGCCTCTTGGTCGGTGGCTCGTGTCGACTGCAAGTTCCTCGTTGAGAAGTGGTGATTCGCAGAGTGGATATTAGAATGTGTCCGTACTCGGAGAGGGTAACTGATCTACTGAATGTCGACGATAGGTGTCGAGACACATTTGTGCTCGACTTTTATACACGCGTTGGCGTATGGTTTCGCAGATTTAAGAAAATGCGATTGGCCGTGTCCCTTGAAGAGGGAGCACGGCAAATCGCGTGATTTAATTGGTCTCTCGGTGAGTGGTGGGGTCACCGAGTGTACGTAGAGACTTTCTTTGAAATTTGTATATGGACTATTGTCACCGATAAGCCTAATGCTCATCGCGCACTATGCCCTGCTGACAATAGTGTCTTGAAGTTCAGGTTGACTGTCAGGTGCCGGTACGCCGGTAAGGCGTCCCGTCACACATTATCACTTCAATTTCAAATATTTATTTGACTAAGATGTACGCTTGGAAAAAACGCATCGCTCTGTTTTTACACTATAACGTTAGGCTTGTCATCCCATTGTGTTTTATCCTGTGATGTTCGTCGTGTCTGCGTTCATTACTTATGCAACATACATCGTTACGATCAGGTATTTACCGCTGGTTTTTCTTTTTCTTGGTTTTTCGTTTTTTGTTCGGCACATATTGCCTCGATACTGATATTTTTTCTTATAAAATGATTTTAAATCTAAGTTTACTATATTCATGCTATCGATATTCTGTTTTCATCTTTTTATCTTATTTTTCATCTTATTTTTCTTCTGTTACCTTTTGTTCTAACTTGACACATATGTGGTCAATAAATTAATATTCGTTTTGAGGAGGGCCCCCACTCGGGCTGAAACGTCAACAATTTTTTGGTTGTTTTGTTGAATGACCTTCATAATCAAGATTAAAATTTTAATTCAGTATGCATAAATCCCAATGCTGAAAGATGATTCGAATCTCATCGCTGTTGTTGAAAGTTGACATGCGTACGGTTTGTGTGCATGTTTTTCTCGGTGTGCAAATGATTCGTTGAAGACGACAGGCGTTGAAATAATGAAGATTTCCTCCTCCATGGTACGGAGCAGGCAACGAAACAGCATAATCGCTGTTTCGTTTGTCAGAAATTCATTTTGCACAAGGTGTTAGCTTGAGACCCAGAGCTATCAGGAACTCCACGTTCGGACGTGTTAACGGTTCGGGATTTGATCTATGACTGACTGATCCGGCCATGCTGACTTACTAAGATAACTCTTTTTGGGTAATCTGTTATATACCATACATATCTTTCATTGTGATTTTATGTGTAGTCTCAGAGTTATAGGTTCTCTACGAAAATTAACTAGGTCTCCGTCTTGATCGACTAACCGGAGCTGTATGTGATCTATGGTCTTAGCGGTGATCGGAAGGTAAATGATGTGCGTTGGCACTTGCATAATCTTACATCTCCGCGGAACGATAGGGAAAAATTCATGAATAGTATGCACTTTGCGTTCGTTGACATAGGTACCCGTTGTAATGCTGCATTCGACTCGCAACGCATTGACCTTGAAAATAGCTACAGGAATATTCGATTAGTGAGTCGGGTCAGCTGCCAATACGCGCGGTGTCAATCCGAGAAGCTGACCAATAAAATCGTCTGGTTCAAAATTTATGATGTGGTTACGTTGGATTTTGCTGCATAACGTATTATTGTTGGGCCTTATATTGATTTCAATATCGGTATTTTTTAACGCGTTCTGACTATACTTTCCAATATCCTCAATTCCGTAGCTGCCAGTGGATATAGTGACTACCTCATCAGCTACGTATATTTTATTTTGACCGACACCAACGTTGGGAATGGAATCGTAGGTTAACAGTTTAACGCGGCCAAGGACATAATTTTTGTTGAGAGGAAGTTCGATCGGAGGAAAATATTACGCTTCGAAAATCGAAGACGTTCCTGATATCGTCAACGTTAACGAATGATCCATGACCGCAAGTGTTGGACTCACGTTATTAAATTGCTGGTTATGTGTATATAGCTCACCGCTAGAAATTTCAGACACAAGTGTCCGCAATCGAATGTATCGTTATCCTGATATCTTTTATCGTTGTACTTAACGCTACCAACGCCGAGATATTTCACGAGGTCTAACTGAGGTTGAAGATGAGCGAAACTGTCGAAATATACGACATCGTTGCCGCGTTTCTCATATGCAACCCAAAGTGTCACAGGGTCATCCTTATCGTTAAGATTAACGACAGCTGTCTCGTTTCCTCGCTGCGCGTTGTTGGGCATTTCATTGCGCACAAAAACATCTTGGAAGTAGGGAATTTTCATGATTTTTGCCTACTTTAGCAAAACCCAGTTGCTTAATGCTCGACGTGGTAGTTTCACACTTAGTTTTTCAAAAGATGAAGACCGAAACCCTTATTGTACGGTTTAAGGTGTGGACCTTTACCTTAACCTATTCGTATTCTATTCTTACATCGTACCTAATCTTTACTTATTCTCTGATTGCCTGTGCCCTGTGCCGTTGCCTTGCCATTCCCTTACTTTCCCTCTTATCCTTTCCTCATTCTTTATCCTTATCTTCACTTAACCTTATCCTATTTTACCTTATTCTATTCCCTATTCGTCCTTATCCTGCTCGACTTCCGTTTCCCATTCATCTCTCACTCTTTCATTCTCTCGTACATCCCTGATCCTTTCCAGTTCTCTAATCCAGACTTCTCCCGCCCCCTCCTCACCTAACATCTCCCTCACCACCTCCTGCCAGCTTTCCCCCCTTTTATCCTAGCCCACGCACCTTTCCTATACGGGCTCCCATGTTTCCTCCTCCCCCCCCCCCCCCCCCCCCTCGCACACCCAACACCTTCTCTTTTCCTCTTCTTCCCAGTACCTTGCCTCCTTCATCTCGCTTCTTAATCTGAATCTCACCCTTGTTCACCTGCTTTCCCCCCAGCCCTTTCCCAGATAGCCTGGTAAACCTTCTCCTTTCACTAACCTGTACCATCTGTTGTATCTCGATTCCCCTGTTTTCTCCCACCTCTCTTTTCTCTGTTCTTCCCTCTCTCTCTCCTCTATTTCCCTAAACTCCATCTCGCCCCTCTCCCTTCGCGCGACTACCTCTCTACTCTCTGCTCCCCTTTCCGCAAAGAAACTTTCCCTTTCTCTTTCCCACCTCGATCCCTGCCTCCCAGCTTCTGCCTTGTCCCTTATCTCTTCCCAGCATCTCCTAGCTAACTCGCTACCCTCCCCTCCCTCCAGCTTCCTTTCAAAATTCGATGCCCTTCTCCCTGCCCTAATCCTTAGCTTCTCTCTCTGTAGTTCCTCCCTTACTAGATATCCCGGTGTTCTCCCATCCACTCCTAATGTCCATCTCAAAAATCTATCCTGTACCGCCTCGACCGCCCTCCACTCCCTCCACCCCCATATCTCCGATGCGTACTCTATTACCGTCCATACTAGCCTGTCAAATAACCAAATCATTTTTTCCCAATCCCTCCCAAACCTTCTTTTTCCTATTCCCCATACCTGCCTCATTACTACCCCTGCCTTCCGTACTCTCTCTTTCACGTGTGCTTCCTGTCCCCCGTTACACTTTATTATACCCTAAGTAGCTAAACTCTTTAACCTCCTCTATCTTTTTCCCTTTCCATCTCGAATCCATTTTTTTCTTTCTGCCACCTCCTTTCCTAAATCTCATAATCCTTGATTTCCCTACATTTACCGTCAGCCTTTTCCTATCCATATACCTTTCTAACTTCCTAATCATTACCTCCATCTCCTCTTCACGCTCCGCTAGTAGCACTATATCATCAGCATACACTAACGTCCATACCCTGCCGCCAGTCAACTTCGACCCCCCCAACCATTCTCCCTCTCCCCATTTCCTCTTCTAAATCCGCCAGCAGCAGGTTGAATAGGTGTGGACTGAGCGGGCACCCCTGCCTTACCCCCCTCACCGTCGAGAACGCCGCTCCTACCTTTCCGCCGATCCTCACCCGACTCTTTGTTTCTTTGTAAATTTCCTCTACCCTTACCCTTAGCCCTTCCCTCACCCCTCTCTCTTCCATAGTCTCCCACATCACCTTTCTGTCCACCGAATCGAACGCCGCCTTCAAGTCCACAAAGAACGTCACCATCTTTCCTTTATCACTTCCCACCTGCGTATTGATTAAATAGTTCAGCACATACAAGTTGTCAATTGTGCCCATTCCTTTCCTGAAGCCAGTTTGATTATGCGGTATCATCACCTTCTGCACTACCTCTCTTTCTAACCTTTCCGCTAGTGCCATCGCATACACCTTATACAATGTTGGCATCAACGTCACCCCCCTATACTCTTCTACCCTTTTCCCCTCTCCCTTCTTCATTATTGGCGCTATGAACCCCTCTCTTCAATCCTCCGGCCAGCCCTCCCCCACCCAAACTCTATTACATGTCTTCCATACCCACTGCTCCATCTCTTCCCCCCCCCATACCACCATACCTCAGTAACTATTCCATCCCCCCCTGGTGCCTTTCCATCCCTCAGCTTTCCTATCACCTTGCTGATCTCTTTCCTCTGCACCTCCCTTTCCCCATCCCCCTTCCTATTTGCTGTCCCCCCGCCTTCTGTTACCTTGTTCTCGACTCCGCCTAATAATCCCATGAAATACTCCTTCCACTCCTGCTCGCCTATTTCCTCACTCACCCTCTTCCACTTCTTTCTTTCCCTGTTAACTATCTCCCGTACCTTGCTTGCTGTCCTTGCTTCCGCTGCTTCTTTTATGAATCCCTCATTTCCTTCCTTTTTCCCCTCCTCGCATAGCCTATTATATTCCCTTCTTTCCTTTTTATACGCTTTCTCTTTCCCCTCCCCCTTTCTCCAGTTCCTTAGACTCTGCCCAACTTCCACTTTCTTTCGCCTACATTCCTCACCCCACTAACATTTTTTCACTTTACTCCCCCCCCCCCCCCCCCCCCCCCCTCCTACTTCTGAAGATCTTCTAATCTCCCCTATTCTTTTCGATAGAGAGATCAGTAATGGTCGGAATAGAATGGGATTTGAGATTGTCATAAACTCGACAATAGCATCAAATACACTATCATCAACGGTAACAAAACTGTAGCTTTCCAGAGCTAATTGCTTCAACATCCAGGAAATTCGTAAGGAAAAAGAAGGCTTGCGTCATATTGCTCAAGCGAATGATGCAATTCGTCGTAAGCATAGAATTATCAAGACGGGAAAAGAGTCGCCGTAGGAAACAATGACGGATGTCTTTAAACCTCTTTCAACTCCGCTGCAGGAATTAGTCAATGTTTTTCAAGGCACGAAACCTATCAAGGAAGAGGCGAAGACGAAAATCAGATCTGAAACGAAGGATGAGCCGAAGAGCGAAATGGAATCCGAAGCAGAATATTCTTTTGCAACTGCAGAAGAAGAGGATCAAACTATCACAGAGTCGTAAGATCAAAAATGGAATATCTTGAGATGCTCAACAATAAACAAAGAGAGCACGAGTTGGGTTTCGTGAACAGGGTACGGAGCCTCTCTACTGCCGGGCTGATGGTCGGTGACTAATCGATAAGTTTCGAGCGCAATTCCGTTTATATAGGTGGTACGCTTTATCCGAAAATTCAGGAACTGCTTGAGCTGCTGTTTGAAAAAATGTACAACAGCGCTCGCGTTACCAGCAGGGACAAGGAGAATGACAGAAATATCCTTTTCGCAAGAAATGCTCACAGAAAATACTATAGCGCCACCGAGCCTTTCCGAAACGCTCAGAGGGCCAAATTCAAGCCTTTAATTGCAGAGCTGCTCAATATTTCTACATTAGTCAAAGCCGCATTCCCCTAGTAAAAGATGTCGAAGCGTATGGGCAAAGGTGTTTTGCTACCTCAGGCTTGGGTTACTCGATAAGGTGTTGAAACAGATTATATTTTCTGAAACGACGCTAACGAGTTGGTGCAACGTCTTCGTTTGCTTATAGCCGCTCAAACAGCTGGGAATACAAGTTACAACAATGAATTATGTCGATTCTCGAAGAATTATGGGAAGCCGGAATCATTTATCAGCCATCTCTCGTCGTTTCTGCAATCATTTACAAGATGAGTGTTGATGTGTTCAGACGTCAGCTGAATGAAAATACAGCTGCGAGCACTCGCGGGCCTCCGGGTGCTGCCTTTCAAATAACAGCGAACGGATATTTTGATATACAGAACCGACGACTGTGCAACGTTGCAGATTACGCAGAGCCAAACAATGCTGTAACTTTGAAAATCTTGAGTGGAAAATTCGACTTGCTGCAGAAACAAATTAACAACCTCGATCAAATAATCAAAGCTTCAAGATCCCCACGGGCAAAGCCTTGGATACCTTCTACGAAGATT
Organism: Neodiprion lecontei; assembly: GCF_021901455.1. Classification (NCBI taxonomy): domain Eukaryota; kingdom Metazoa; phylum Arthropoda; class Insecta; order Hymenoptera; family Diprionidae; genus Neodiprion; species Neodiprion lecontei. The sequence continues at coordinate 17,256,402 of NC_060260.1, forward strand.
TTAGAGCAGGCAGAGACCTGTCAATTCGAAAAGCTGAAATCATTTCCAAATTGGGCACCAGACTAAGAGCATTGGAATATGACCGAAAGAAAGCTAGCGCTGGTGCATAACCTGCATAAGCCTGCATGCCGGAATTGCCCGCGTCGACGTGTAGACGTGCGCGGCGTCGACGAGACCTGGCAGGTAGATCTTGTTCATATGACGTCGTACGCTCGAAAAAACAAAGGCTACAAGTATATGTTCACAGTCACTGATATTTGTTGAAAGTATGCGTGGCTGTACCGATACAGAGCAAGTACGGGGATGATGTTACAAAGGCGACAGAATCTATGTTGGTTCAAGGACGGATACCAAAAAAATTATACGTGGAGAAAGACACGGAATTCTACAACTCAAAATTTGAATCTCTTATGAAACGCTATGGGATCAAACTTCACTCCACGTACAGTAATTTGAAGGCGCAGATCTGTGTACTCTTCAATCGTACGTTGAAAAGTGAAATGTGGAAACAGTTCAGTACGCAAGAAAGCTACAAGTGGCTGGACATCTTATCTGATTTGCTATCAGCTTACAACAACACAAAACACCGAACCATACAAATGAAACCGTTGAGAATGAAAGACAATTATTACATGAGGCGTCAGGAGGGCTTCGAGCGATACTTAACATATCGGTGTTACGCCCCGACTTACCGCCTTGGCGTACCTTTTTTAAAATTCCATTCCAATTTATTTCTTCAATTTCTTCAATGCACAGATATTATTTCATCAAAATCTCATATTCCAATAACGGCGAGTTCCACCCCTCCTGGCAAAAGTCAGGTAGAGACCAACAACGATCCCTAGTATAAGTTTCGACTTTCTTTTATTTAACTGGTACCATGAAATGAGATGAGGGACTGCTGGATTAGCATCGGTAGCGCTCAGCCTGAAAACATCCCTCTTTTTAAGTTAAAACTATAACCAATAACTAGGATAAACCACTACAAAAGGGTGAACACAACATCTACACATTACAGTCCTTCTTATACACAGTGCTTGAAGAGAAGAAACTTCTTATTTACACATAAATCGGGCACAGGCAAACAAATTCGAACTCACCGGTGATGAGAGAAATGAACGACAATAGAGTCAGGGCGGCTAGGTGGTCTAGTGGAGTAAGGCTCCGGTCAAGCGTCTCTAGACGCCAGGTTCAATTCCTGGCACCGTCGTTAATTTTTCGAGATCACCAACTTTTCATATTTACATTCTTTCAACAATATTCTTCTCGTAGAAAAATGATTTGTACATCCGCATATCATTCATTAGACGGCATTGCTTGTCTTACGTGGCTTCTCATCGGAAGCACGTATTCAAAAGGGTTAACACAAGATCTACACATTATAGTCCTCCGTATACACAGTGCTTGAAGAGGAGAAACTTCTTATTTACACATAAACCGGGCACAGGAAAACAAATTCGAACTCACTGGTGATGAGAGAAATTAACGACAACAGAGTCAGGGCGGCTGGGTGATCTAGTGGAGTATGGCTCCGGTCAAACATCTCTAGACGACAGGTTCGATTCCTGGCTCCGTCGTTAATTTTTCGAAATCATCAATTTTTCGAATTTATATTCTTTCAACAATATTCTTCTCGTAGAAAAATGATTTTCACATCCGCATATCATTCATTAGACGGCAATGCTTGTCTTACGTGGCTTCTCATCGGAAGCAAGGATTCAGAAGGGTAAACACAACATCTACACATTATAGTCCTCCTTATGCACAGTGCTTGAAGAGAAGAAACTTTTTATTCACAGATAAACCACTACCTTTGGAACCACCAAATTAAAATAGAATACTTATTAGGATGTATGAATGAATGTGTGAATATTGTATGTAAATATCTCTTGTTCATATTTTTAATGTGTCACCGACGAGATTGAGAATCGTCGGAACACCGTCGAAGAGCGTGAAGTAACGCTGACCGTGTGGATTCGGGTACCGGGAGGTCGCCCTCGCACCTCGTTGGTTAATTACCGTTGTAACTTATTACAACTGTAGCTCCTTGGACTCTCAGGCCCCAGAATACGCGTCTTTCGTCTGTCAAGTCGCGAGATGCGTGGACGTCAACCCGTATTAGCCCTTCTTGAGTATAATAGTAGCGTTCGGAAAATCTTAGTTGTGACCGGCCTAAAGTCTCTTGCTAATTTGTCGAAATTCGAGCGTTCATATTATCCTATGACTTGAAAAGACTCACAATCTTCTACGTTCCATCTTTCCTGTTCTTTACTAAATCTAATTATTTCGAGAATAGACATTTTTATGATATTCCATTTTCTATAATTGAATCAAGTTCGGTCCACATTCAATCGGATCTGGTAATATTAAGTGCTGATAATAATAACCAGTTACATTATCACTTTCAAATAATAATCGTTAGAATACCTTTCAATATACATATATCAAAACCGCGAGTGATTCAAATTGACATTTTCAACCATAGCTTTCGATAGTAGAGTATTATTCTAAGTTTACAAAGACTAAGTGCTCAACGTTAACATCGTTCGGAATCATCAACCCTTTCGATCTCGAGGTGAGGTCCTGATCCAGAAATTCTACTGACGCAGACCGACACGATCCGATGGCTCTCAATCTCGCTGTATTACATCTAAAGATGAGTCACTCCGAGTGCTAATCTCCAACATTGAACGAATTCTAATGTTTTCACCTGTCTGATCAAAATTTAATATCACTAGGGGCTTCGCCCCTGCGTGCTTCGCGCGCCAACCCCATCTCGGCGCTACGCGACTCGGGCACTCGGCGCTGCGCGCCTCACTATTTCCTTACGTATTGTTTAGTCGGTTGTTTCCGATCAACCCGACATTGCTATTGGCTCCCTATGTAAGTCTGCTCAGATTATTTTCGTAAACGAATCCACTCACATGTACAAAACTCCCGATGCCATGCAACCCCAATTGCATCCGGCGACTTATTTTGCTATAGTTATTATTTTCAGATTTTTTTACGTATATTTACGTATAGAGATATAGAGTCTACTGCGTCTGGTTTATAAGTACAAATAATTGATATCAATTCTTTGTTTTTTTAAATAAATTTATTTAACATTTTTCACTTTAAATTTAGTTCGAAGTTGACTTCGAATTTCATTGATTGATGAAAAATTTCGATATTCGCTTTCGCTCGTCTGAGCTCAGAGTAGATTCAATTGTTTATTTGCGAGTTTCCCCAGAAACTATTTTCGCCCGAGTCAGTTCCCGTTTTCGTTAAGAAGAATCGAACATTTCTTTAGAGCTCCTCAGAGCTATTCATGAGGTTCGTGAGGATTGGTTGATAAAACAAACCTTTTTTTCTTTATCAGCTCCGATCTTGGTTATTAATGCAGAAGCTACGGCTAATCAAGTTTTTAGAGATCTTTGTACTTTCTTGACATGCGTAGGTTAACCTATACTTCCTTTATGAAGGAATAAAGCTAATTAAATGAAAGACAAAAAAAAAGTAAAATAGATTTTCTATATTGAAATAACACAAAGATTACATGAAATTGTGTTTCAAAAATTGCTTTCTTGCAATCAATATTTTGTACAGCTGGTCTCCATTTTGTAGGTTCGATGTGGGGTAACGCTTTATTAGTTGAAATCGGGTTTCGGTCAGTTTGATTTTCTGCGTTGTACCTAATGTTTAGTTGGAATCGGGTTTCGGTCAACTTGATCTTCTGCGTTGTACCTAACAATCGCCCCGAGCGTTGCCCTATAATTAAAATTGAATGATTTTAAAGATAGGCTTGATTTTTTATGGAATTATAATTGAATTATTTTTCATTAATTAACAAACTTCTCAAAGAGCTTACATTCGTTGCCATCAAGGCGGAGCAAGATGCGGGCGCAGCTCCTTGGATCGTTGAGATCCCATTGTGCGGACTGATGTTGAGCTGTGAATACGGAGTCCTGGTCACGTACCTCCTTCGGGCTCTCAGTCGATTATCATTTTTCTTTGAACGATGTCGAGTTGTTGCACACATTATTGACCAATATTTAGAAGGGCTCTTGAGGGAATTGAAGAGTTGTGCAATTGCGTAATTGATTAGTCGAGGAGTTGAGGAGTTGGGGAGTATAGGATAGGCCCCGGCCGGCGTGCGTGCCGGCCGGAGAACAACAACGAACTGATGTTTTCAATAATTGAAGTTGTTTGTTTTGTATTGGTCTTTTGTTTTTCCATGAGTTTTGTTTCTTTCTAGAAACTTCTTCTTTTGAATCGAGTTTTGTGTTGGATAGGCTTTACATATAGATATACTGTGTCTGGTTTATAATGTACAAATAATTGATATCAATCCTTTTTTCTTTTCAAATAAATTTATTTTACATTTTTTACTTGAAATTTAGTTCGAAGTTGACCTCTTTCGTTTTGGGGACTTCGGGATGTTTTTGCTGTGGAATGATGAATTTTTTATCATTTTCTTCACATTTCCTTGTATAATTTTCATTTACCATACATAGACGGACCACTCTTCGTCGTCCGTCTCAAGCAACAGCTCCTCCTCTGCTGCTTCTGCTGCTGCGCACAGCAGATCATCTAATCCGTCATCTTGTTTTGGTAAAATAGGCGTTAAATTATTTGCTTAGGGACTCATAGGTGTTTGACTGTATTTTCAAATGTCGATATTTTTTTCTTTTTTTGACAAATGATTGTATATAAGTAATTATTTTTCCATTTTTAATGGCTAGCTGTAGAATTCACTGGCAATGATTCTCAAAAAGTGTCCGGCTCTTTGGTCTGCCGAGTTGAATTTGGATTTACATACTATTATATTATATCGATATGCTTCACCTAGTATTTTCTCGCTCGACCGCTGCAAAACCTCGTCGCTGTCCTGTTTCGAGAAATTTTCATTAATTTTATCATACTGCTTACTTTGCTCTTTATTCATTCATATTTCCAATGATATACTTACTTTGTTCGGCATGTTTGATTTAATTTATCTGTTTACAAAACAAAATATCACTAAACTGGGTAGCGCTCACCTATTCTTATTTTTTTGCTTCTTTTTATTAGCTACGGTGTTTCATTTGAACTGTCAAATGTCGGAATATAATTATTTGTAATTAATTTTGCTGTTGCATGTATAGGTATAATAGATATGTACTTATATATTTCTTTTATTTATCTAGAAATTTAATATGGTATGAATATCGTAGAAATATTTGCAATTTTACATCAACAAATTTGTACTTCTATCATTTTTTTATTTCTGATAATTTACATTTTTTTCTCACCTTCAACTCAGTCAATACATCTTTATATCTTTTTTCTAATCTTACTATTTGTTTCCTAATTTCATAGGCTAACTTTTATTTTTTCACAAGTTTCTATTTCATTGTATGCGTTTCGGCTTTTTCACCAAATGACCGACACGTGTGAATTTACATCTGAATAATCACAAAATAAGAAAATACTCAGTGGAAATGATTTATGTATTTGAACATCCAATTACAAATCGCGATTGTTTAAATTTCCATACGTTGTGCTTTATTTCCTCTTTATCGTTTTATGCTGCTACCTATTTTTGCATCTTCTTGCTCCTCTTGGCTTTTCTTTCTCTTTTCTCTGTTGTCCATTTTTTCAGTGATTTTTATATTCTTGTTGGTTTTCCTTTCGTTGCTGATTCTGTATTCCTTTCATTTGTATTCTCTTCTTCTTTTTCTTTCACTTTCGCTTCTTTTCTCCTCTATACAGTACTTTTTTTTCCTTCTTCGTATGAGGTCCCGGTGGAGTTAGTAGAGGGGGTCAACCCCTCGGCCTCTCGAACTCCTATCACCTCCTGTGCATTTCTCTTTTAAGTTCGTCCATGTTTATTTGTTCGTTTGTGGCCTTGATGAATATACATTATGCAGTATTTATTCAATAATTTCCTTGTACACAATGTTCTTTATTGCATTTTCATTTTTTTTCAGTTGAATTTTTATACCTTTCTTCGACCTGCATCGTGACAATGCAACGTAGAGTTGACCATGTCCAAAGATTGGTCGGTCAATGAATATTCCCACGTGGTCAAAACTTTCTCCTTGTGATTTATTTATAGTTATTGCAAATGCCAACCTGACTGGAAACTGTCGCCTATGGAGGATAAATGGCATATCTGTGTCTCCCCGCGTATCTAATTTAATTCTTGGTATTTCTACTATTTGCCCTTTTCGCTCTCCGATTAGAAGTTCACCAATCAAAATTCTAGAGTGAATTTCTCTTACAACTAACCGTGTTCCATTGCATAAACCATCTGATATTGATAAATTTCGCAATGACATCACAATTGCTCCGACTTTCAGCTGTAGATTGTGTGGTGGTAAACCTGATGGCGTTAATCCATTTAAATACTCTATCGGATATCGCAGAGTAGCTTCTTCGTCAAGTGCTGCATCTGCAGTATCAATTCCTTGTAATGTTGCGTAATCTATGCTTTTTGATTCGAATATATTGCCATCCATTCTGCGTAGTATCTCTGTATTTAACTGATTAACTTCGACATTCGATGGAGCTAAGATGGCTCTGTTTGTTAATTCATCAAGTGGCAAATTTCTTGGATATAAATCGTCTATTAAATTGTTGCTTTGTATTTCTTTCTCTGGTACAAACAACTCCACTTCTCCATTACCTATATTAAGTAACCACTCTGAAAACTTTGCGGCATCCTCCTTTGCTCGCATATTTTTTTTCAAGCTTAATTTATCAAATATACTCCAAAGTGTGGAGTATTTAATTGTTTCCTCTATTATTTGTTGTTTACCTCCTCGTTTCACAATGGGTGAAACTTGTCTGAAGTCTCCACCTAGTATTATAGTCTTCCCACCAAACGGTGATGCGTCTTCCATTATATCTTTTAACGTTCTGTCGGTCAATTCTAAAGCAATTTTCGGTATCATCGAACATTCATCCCATATAAATACATCTATACTTTGTATTTTTTTCTTCATCGTTGCATTTGTGAAAATTGTTCCTTCCTTTTGCAGTGTCAATGGTAATCCAAATGTTTTGTGCGCGGTTGTGCCATATGGTAGTAAGATGGCTGCTATACCTGTCCAAGCAACACATGCAACATTTTTTTTTTCAGATTTCAACATGTAGTACAATGCGTTGTATAAAAATGTTTTTCCTGTTCCTCCTGATCCATCGATGTAAAAGCATTTTTCTTGCTTTCTATCAGTACTTTTGTTATCCATAATATTATCAAAAATTTGTGTATAAATTATTTTCTGATCGTTGTTTAATTGCTTCACCAGTTCATTGCCTTTCTTTGCAAAGGTTTCTATATTTTCCACTGTTATTTCTTCCGCTTCATTTTCGAAAATTATCTCCGGTATTGGTAAGTAAAAATCTGCACATGATCTTGCCTCAGCTCTGAGAAGATGCTCAATTGCACATAGTGCTCTATTTTCATGCTGATCCACGAAGTCTTCAGATAGTGCTTTCTTGTAAGTATTCCATAAATCTATCGCGTTCGATGGCATTTCACCGATTAAATACCACACAAAAAAATGACGTAACCGTTTCGGCATAAGTATTGAAACAGCTTCGTCGAATATTTTGAAAGCTTCGTCATTTGTCGCAGTTAAACCCATATCCACTGCAGCCTCTCTAAATGTATTCCATTCCTTCCCGTTTACAGTGCGTAAATCTATAAAACTCCTTGCATTTGTCGCATGTCCAAGGATTAGTTTGAGGTGAAATCTTTCGGAATCCCTTGGTGAAACATTTGTCATTCTACTAACTACTTTACATGCATATTTTCTTTTTTTCCACGTTTTTGTTGCTTCTTGAAACGAATAGTAATCTGGCGTGTTCGCGTAAGTTATATTTCTTGCCATTTCATCTATGCTGTTCAATTCAAACCATGCAATAAGATGGGTTCTCCACTTTTTTTCATTTGTAGCGGCTTCGACTTCTCTACCTTCCTCAAACGTTGCGTATTGCTGCCCCGGTAGGTGTACAGGTAAGCGTGTGACGGCATGACTTCGTCCATGCATTGGCAGTTCTAGTATACGCCAAGCTGCTTCCATCGGTCCTACGTAACGCGAATCTACATAATCCTGTATTTCGTTGATTATTGGCTGACCATCACTCTCGCTGTTTGAATCAGTTATCTGTACTCTTGCACGATCATGTCCCTTGTGGATGTACTTGAAGACATATTTAATAGCCATTATTGACGCACAATATTCTACGTTCATGTGGCAGTCGTACTTTGCAAGTAGGTATGGATTGTGAGGCACAACCATGCTGTTGTCTACTTGGATATTTCTTCCTTCCACGCGGTTGCGGTAATAATTTATGTCTGTATTTTTTCGTCTGCGATACTTTGGAAAACCGCCACCGCTTATATCAGTATTTTCCACTAAGTCTTTCGGAAATTTCTTTGAGCATGACTTCGTTACCGAATTCCAGCATGGTATTTTGGATGTGTGAGGGCCGTGTAGCATGTGTGATGTGACAGATTGATATAGTTGTTGATGTATTCGTTTGTCTGGTATTTCCGCAGATATAAAACTGTTAATTCCTTCTGGAGTCAAAAGTTTGTCATTGTTATTTAAGATAAATAGTATGTGAGCATGCGATAAGCCTCTTTTCTGAAATTCAACTGTGTATACGTATCCTTCAATCTTTCCAAATACTGAACCGCTTTCGATTTCCTTTAGTGCCTGTTGTAGCCGCATGTTGAATATTCGACAAGCTATTGTTGGAATGTCATTTACAGTGGTACCTGTAGGAAAATCTTTCAATACCGTACATATTTCCGGCCACTTAGGATTACATGTCATTGTAATAAATAAATCCGGTCGTCCAACTTTCCTTGTTATTGCCATTGCATCTTGGTACTGCTGTTGCATATGTCGCATGCTGCCGGAAAATGATGATGGTAAAATCATTTGGTTCCCAAGTCTTGTTCGATCCGACGTATTCGCTTCACTATTTGATATGTGATCAGTCATTCCTTTGTAACATTCTGCACGCAATTGCTTCTGATTATTTCTTAAAAACAATAAACGCTGCGATTCAATTGTGAGATATGCGTGAATCACATAGTGTTGTGTCAATCGTCCGCTCCGCAACAACTGATTCTGTGCTTCGCCTCGACGTAAGGCCAATCGATGTCCATAATATTGAACAGGAGAGATTTTCTTGTTTGTTCCTACGTGTTTCATATTATAGCTCCATTCTAAATCACCGCTCGGAAATAGTAATGGAAAAGTCATTGGATCAACGTGATGCGAATATCTCGGCACATATCCAACTGCACGGTCTTGTTTTGGAAATACTTGTACTTCTATATTTTCAGATACTGCCCCGTCATCTGAAACGATCAGAGCTGCTAGCTCACCACAAGTTGGCGCATTGTACCGCCGTCTATCGTCTTCCTTGAGTGCTATAAAGTTTAATCTCACCAGGCTTTCTCCCTTAACAAATCGCTCGTACGTTGTTTTTAAAATTTGCTGCATAAGGATTGATATCTATTATCAGTCTACCAATAATTTCTAACAGATTTGCTCTTCTTGCATCATTTTCTCTCAGCGCTAGCTGAGTTTGTACGTCGTAGATGTAAATTTGTCCATATCTCGGTCGGTTATTGTTTGCGGTCTCTAAACTTGTAGATATTTTGTAACTCACATCCCCGATTATTTTCATCACATATGGTCCTGAATTCCCCATATCTGCCACGGTACAATTAAATGATGCAAACGCAAACGCGTCATTATATGATCGTATATGTTGTCTGAAGTGTCTTGATACTTCGTCATTCCCTTCTCGCAGACGTTGAAGTACATCAGGATATTCCGTTAATGGTGGTAATGCTATTTTTCCTCCATGACAGCAATTATTTGCCACCCTTCCTGTTTCATATTTGAACCTTTCTGCATTGCAATGTTTACATTTTACGTTCATTTCACCCATGTGTAGTTGTTCTACAGTTTTAAAAGTGCCTTTTTCAATATCCCCGTTGTAACGATGCTCAGCAATGATTGATTCACTGTTCATTGCTTCCACTCGTTCTCTGTTTCTGTCTAATTCCAACCTGTCTCTGTTATCTTCTATTGTTTGGCTGAATACACACAGTTCCTTCTCCATCGATTTCAACGTATCACTGTCCCTTAATATTTCATCACAAACATGAATTTCCGACACGTTATTCTTGCTTATAAGTCGTCGACACACGTTTTCGTCTGTCGTTTTATCTCGTTGTCTCTTGCTATCCACTTCAATTCCTTCTATGCTTGCTTTTCTTTTTTTCATCAATCTAAGCTTCCATTCGTTGGTTGAAAATTGGTGTTCCTTCTCTATTGGTATCGATCTATCTCCTTGACTTGCTGAATTATTTTTGCTACCGCTCTGCCCGTTATTCTCCAAAATCACATTCTTTATATTATTTTTTTCTCTATATTTGCGTTGCTGTTCACTCCGCAAAACACGTCTTTCTTTTGTGGTTAACATAGATCCTGGTCGTCCTCTTGCCTGGTTATAGAAATATTTGTTTATTATTCTTCTCTGGCTTATTTGGTTATTCGCACTTACAATTTTATTTTCCTTTTTCTTTTGTGATACGTCCGACCATCCACCGTCTCCATCGCCTTGTCTGCTGGTTGAAACTCCTCCTTTCTGTTCGTTGGTTGAAAAGCCAGTATGATATTTTTTGTTCGCTTTCCCATATTTTCGCTGCTGTTCTCGTCGTCTAATTTTTCGCTCTTCTATGTCCATCACATTGGTTGGTCGTCCTCTTGATTTATTTTCCTTATCAATCATCACAATCGATTCTTCCAATTCTTCTACACCCTTCGTTGAATTATTTTTACTACCGCTCTGCCGGTTATTCTCCAAAATCACCTTTTTTAAATTATTTTTTTCTATATATTTGCGTTGCTGTTCATTCCGCAAAACACCTCCTTCTCTTGTGGTCAATATCGATCCTGGTTGTCCTCTTACCTAGTTATACGAATATTTGATGGATATTATTCTATGGCTTATTTGGTTCTTCGCACTTACAATTTTATTTTCCTCTTTCTTTTGTGATACTTCCGACCATCCACCATCTTCATCGCCTTGTTTGCTGCTTGAAACTCCTTCTTTCTCCATTGTCATCGTAAATCCGGGCTGTCCTTTTGACTGTTTGGTGATATATTTAGATTTACTATTATTTGATTGTTACTTTTCATACTTATTACTCACTATCTGAATTTTATTTTGGTTCTGCAAGACATCAAAGTGTCCACTGTCTCCGTCGCCAGTAAAGAGTAGTGAGAATTGTATTTCATTTTGTGATCCGATCTGGTGCGGATGAATTTGTTCTTCGCGATACACGATTAAACATATTTTAAAAATGTCCGCAGCTGCAGCTAATTCTGCTTCTCCCCCATATATTCCATTTTTCTTCATGTGTGATTTGTAATCACCAGGTGACCTAATCACAGCACCGTTTGACTCATTACCTGTAATAAAACCCGCAAATGTAGACCAATTATCCACTATATTTGAAACGATACTTAGTCTCACCTCTGCGTGTCGATCTTGAGTCCCATATACACAATACGCCAACGCGCGAAAAAGACAATTCCCGTCGGGAATCATCTTGATAATTTTCATTTGCATTGTCATTTTTTGCGCGTCATTAACAGATACCTATGAAGATATTTGTCATAAACAGCCGATGACAGCTGTCAAAGGGTTTCCTAGATGCTTTTTGTTTTGTTTTCGGGATCTCGGCCCACCGCCAACTTCATGCGTATACTATTGTTATTATAATCTTTTTTTTACTATTGTCATTATAATCTTTTTCTACGTTCATTTGTTTGAAACTTTTTTATTAGATAGAGAGATAGTATCCCGTCAAAAGTAAAACAAGAGTTGTTGGCTAGCTTCACTACCCCAATTAGATCAAACATATTGTTTCCAAGATTTAAGCACAACTTGATATGACAGCAGCAAGAATTGGTGTCCAGCTGTAGACAATTCCCTTGGGAATTTAGAGAGTTATTCTCCGGTTTTCAGTTCAGCCCCACTTCAAATTTGATTTAAGATAATTTAAAAAGAGAGATACAATAATCACGACCAGCTAGTTATAACTACCGTTCAGGATAGATGTTCTTGGTATCAAACAATAAAATCATTTAGGATAAAATAACACACGATTCGCTAAAACACGTAAACGGTCAAATTTAGTGATTCTGCAGCTTCTCTGCATTTGAATATAAATTCGTCCGTCGGCGTGGATCGTTATATGAACTCAAACGCTTTATAAATTGTTACTTTCGGCTTTTATGTCATTATCACCATTCATTGTTATCAGACATTTCAATCACCAAATTATACAGAATATACTTCATCTTTCACCAGTTAAATTATTTAAAAATATTTATCTTGAATGACAACCTTTTCTCATTTGTATTATTATAAGTTAGCCCCAATCATTTGACCAAACCTCACAGACCTGTACAGAGCTATAGCAACACGATCCTACAAATTACCGGCTTACCGAAAAGTAGGTCTTTCTTAGTTTTAATATTATTCATTGTCGTTACGTGGGAGCATCTTTGATTATTCAATAATCATCAACTACCACCGCTCAGTACACTCTCACCCCCACGTAACACCGGTAAACTTCAAAACTGGTGACAGAGATCGAATCAGCAAATTCAAAAATATCTACGAGAATGGTTACACTCCCAATTGGACGACAGAGATATTTACGATAAGCCAAGTGGACAATACCCATCCTGCGACGTACAAACTCAAAGATCATTGAAATCAACCTATCGCTGGCGGTTTCTACAAACAAGAGCCCCTCAGGGTTGAACATCCGGACATCTATCTCGTGGAGACGGTTCTCAAGAAGCATGGAAAAAAATCTTCTGTAAAATGGTTAGGTTTTGACAGTACATACAGTAGTTGGAGAAATGAATCTGATATGTAACATTATAAATTAAATGGATGATATTTTTGTGTAATAAGAATGTCTTTATTCTACACCCTATAAATTGAATATGCGTTGGGATTCGACGCTATACATGTGGGGCATTACACGCCGAATCAACCACTTTTAAATCCGACCCCTTTCAATTTGGCCGAAAGTTTGTTATCCTTCTCTACTCTATGAAAACAGTTTCTCGGAATTTTTTCAAATTTTTCTATCAGATCCCAAAAAAGTTATGAATTTTTAAAAATATGGCTTTTTTTTTCAATAGTCATGACTTTCCCAAAATTTGAAGTATCGCGCCGTTTTTTTTTTTTGAAAGTTTTTGTTTTTTGATGTCCTTTTTTCAAAAAAATACGAAAAAATTACTCAAACCTATTGTTACGTCCGGCATATCGCCACACGTCTCCCTCATCTTGCCGCCCTCCCATGATCCTTGCAGTATCCTTATCATTTCATTCCTACCCTCCTATTTGCATTCTGGCTCACGCCACTCACTTTTTGCCGACTCTGCTACTTGTATTCCCCACCACTTTGCACACCTTACGTCTAATCCTCTTCACCTCAGGCACTCCAATTCCAATGTTTGACACGAACAAGTCTTTCTTTCCAACACTCAACAACCTCACGTATAACTTTACTCATTAATTATGAACTACACCCTCTGCTCGAAACTACTCCACAAATTATCCAACCAAATATATAGTTCATACCTCAAACACCCAAATGTTATTCAACCATGATTCAAGTTTCTGTTGTCTCCGGATGTAAAGGCCAAGGCGAACCCGTTTGTTCCTCACCGCTCGGGAAAAAACGACGTCCAGGGACATAATATTGGTGGCCAGCGGTGGTCTTCGCTTTCCGGAACCTAGGTCGCCGTAATCAAATTGTAAGGGACATATTACCCGGTCACGAGATTTTAAGGTCACGCTAAATAACGTTTTGAAAGTCGATCATTACCCGTTGCCTCGGGTCGAAGAAGTGTTAGACGTGTTGAGGGGGGGGGGAGAATATTCACGAAGCTGGATTCATCTGAGGCATACCAACAGTTGCCGTTAACCGAGAGGGCAAAAAATTAGTGGTGATAAGCACTCACTTGTGTCTGTTTCAATATAATCGTTTGCCGTTCGGAGTGTCCACCCGACCGGGTTCTTTTCAAAGGGTGATGGCATCTCTATTGTTAAGAATACCAGGGGTAATCGTCTTCATTCATGATATTTCGATCGCCGCGTCGGAAGGAAAAAACACCTAGATTGGGTACGAGAGGCGGTTAAGCGATGCCGGATTGCGGTTAAAGTATGAAAAATGTAAATTTGCGCAACAGGAAACCGAGTATTTAGGATTTTGAGTGAATGATAAAGGAATCCATCCCTCAGGAAACAAAATAGATAGTGTAAAAAATGTGCCAGCACCAAAAAAATGTTTCAGAAGTGAAAAGTTTTTTGGGCTCGATTAATTATTACGCACGGTTCATTAGGAACATAACAGATAAACTCTACCCATTATACGAACGTTGAAAAAAAAAGATTTCAAATGGACGGATGAATGTAATCGAAGCTTCACTTAGATTAAAAAAGAATTGTCAAGTGAACTTACGCTGGCACATTTTGATCCAAAAAAAACGATAGCGGTTACATGTGACGCATCGCCGTATGGAATTAGCGCAGTATTATCACATCGGGAAGAGGACAAATATGATAGGCTGATCTGTTTTGCGAGTTGGACGTTGACGGTGAGCGAAAAGAGATACGCGCATCATGACAAAAAGGGCTTATCGATAGTATTCGAAATTCGTAAGTTCTATCAATATTTATATGGAAACCAGTTTACTATCCAAACGAACAGCACCACGTTGTCAAGTATATTTCACCCTGATAAATCGATCCCTGAGATCTCAACAGCACGTTTGCAGCGTTGGGCTATATTCTTGTCGGTTTTTAAGTATAATATCAAACACATTCAAGGAAGAGAGAATTATACTGCCTGGCTCAGTAGACTACCAATTGAACATCTGCAAAAATTGGAAAAAAAATTTCAAATACTCCAAGATATCGATTATACGTTCATGAATGGTATAAAAGAATCCGATTTTGCCTCGCTCGACTGAAGCATGGTACGGAAAGCTACGCGTGAAGAAGTTGTATTGTGCCAGATAATAAGATATTGGATGGACGAATGGCCAGAAGCCAATCTGAAAAAGAAGGGGATGCAGTGCTTTTGGGAGAAACGCGACGCGCTCTCAGTTAAAAGCAATTGCGTATTGTGGGGGTACCGTGTGGTGATCCCCAGCCAGCTGAGATCGCTAGTGCTGAAGGAACTTCACCATAGCCACTTTGGCGTGGCATGTATGAAAGCATTAGCCCGATCATATGTTTGGTGGCCCCAAATAGATAAAGATATCAATGAAATTACGAGCGCATGTTGGCCTTGTCTAAAAACACGTAAAAATCATCCCAAAGTACGTCTTACTTCCTGGCCGTGGCCACCCGTTCAATGGCATCGTATTCATGCGGATTGTTTAGGACCAATCGGCGGGAAAATGATTTTGATAGTAATTGATAGTCATTCTAAATGGCCGGAAATATTTGTTATGTCGAGTATGAGCGAGGAAACAAAAATAAATGTATTCCAAGAAATGTTTGCTAGGCACGGTTATCCTGCGCATATTGTGACGGACAATTTTGCCACGTTTACGGGGGAAAAATTTCAGTGGGTGCTCTGAGAGGAGGCATTAGGCATAGAACGATTGCGCCGCACTGTCCGGCCACGAACGGAGCCGCAAAAAACCTCGTAGATACGTTTAAATGAAAAATAAAAAGCATGATGGATGATGGCATGTCATTGCAGTTACCGGTGCGACAGTTCTTGTTTGATTTTCGAGCGACGCCCCACGCGACGACACAGAGATCTCCAGCCGTTATGATGACTAATAGAGAATTAAAAACCCGATTTTCTATTTTACGCCCACCGTTGGCAGCAGAGCATGTTCAGTTCCGCCAAGAACGGCAGATAAAAGATCACACGGGCTCGCGAAGGATAGATTTGTGGGTGGGAGATTTAGTTGTAGCGAAAGTTTTAGAGGTGGAGGGGAGCATTGGGCGCCGGCCGTGATGATACAAGAATGGACGCCAGATACGATGTACGATGTTAAGACAGGAGGCGGGTTGATTTGGAAAAGACACATGCCAATCAGTTAATTTCAGCAAAAGCGAGCAGGGTTGCGGATACGGTTGACAACGGCGAAATGGTCACAAAAAACAGAATCAACCGTCGAGTGTTGAACCACGACGATCAGAGCGAATTCGCAAAAAGAAAGATAGAAATGCGTAAAGATAGTTAAAGGCAATAGAATTAAGAAAACAATGTATATTCATCGTATACATAAGGTGGTGGTAACTACTACAATATCAGGTACAAGCCGGCTGGCAAACATAGCGGGGGAGGGTGCGGTATCCCGTTCCCGTACGGTGCTGCCACGCACATTAGTAAGATAAGGAACCGATACTATGGTAAAGAGTGGGGGGCAATACAGTCAGTCGGTCTCGGACGCGCGACGTGTAAGCTCGAAGTGGTCTCGAGAAAATAATAATAAAAGACTACAATACAAGGCATACACTGTGTTGTTGATTACGTTCCTCTCCTATTCCCAAGTCACCGCATTACCAATCACACGTCAAGTTGGAGACAACAGGCCAATAAGCACTCAAAATATTCGAAAACGACATCAAAACGAACGACATCAGCAACAGCAACAGCATGAAATCTCCCGGAGTAACTACGTGAACACCAAAGTAGTGACTAGCGCTAGACAACCACGATAAAATACGAATCAATCAAGCACCAAGTATGAGACCAATTTGGGAACTCATCTTCCACGAACTCACTTACGACGTCCACCTCTGCTTCACCGACGATCCGACACTGGACACCGGAGACACCACACGCACTTACCCCACGACAACTACACCGGCAATCTACAAGCCTCACAACCAGTCGACTGTGCATTTTTTTTTTCGTGATCTTATACTACATCCACCTATAAGTTGTTATAATTTACCTTGCTAAGTTAACCTACATTTTTCACTACCGCAAAAGCTTGAACACTAAAGTACGATGCCCGACACCCAAGACGATAACATGTCATACGTATTAGCCGAAGACGCTATGCAATGGGTTCAGCCCTTCAACAGGTATAACATTTCAGTAGACGACTTCATCTTCACAATAAAACAGGCTAACTCACTCGTACGACCGAACGAAAAATCAATATTCGCGAAAATGATCTTGCTCAGAATGACTGGAGATGCAGTAAAAATATTACATGGCAAAGAGTTCATCACGATAGATGATATTATCAAAATTCTCGAACAACCTTTCCAGACTCTCAACGATATAAGCGACATGTTTATTACACTTACAGGAGGCAGCATAAAGCAAGGCTCATACAAGAATGTTCTAGTTTTTGGCGGGAAAGTAGATCGGTTAATAACGAAATTGCTAACCACGATTCTAGCCGAATATTCCCGCCACAGAGTCGATGGTTGGTTGAACCACATTGACCAACAGAGCCTACTGACTTTCATCAGAAGTCTTCACGATGACCCAGAATTAAGGGTAGTCAGTCATAGATTAAGGGGAGATATACACCTAGAAAATTGAAAAAATCGATTTTTTTTTTTACATTTTCTGAAAGTTTAAGGTCCTTAGAATATTTGGTGAAAATCGCAAATTAATTCTTCGAAAAATAAGGCAGTTATAACCGAGAACTGGAAACGTTAGATTTCTTTTGTGATAGAATTGTACAGTGCTCCCCCCCTAAGAAGGTCGAATTCGTCGTCGGCAACAAGCTTTAGATGCAATGGGAATTCCGTCGACTATAGAAGACCTACACTATGGGCCTGGTATTGATGATTCCATGTAAGTTTAAAATTTCATGATTTTTTAATTCCTAAAATTTCAAACGTGTTTTTCTCAAAACTACGTTTTTCAAAGCGGTACCCAAAATTTCTCAAAAACCAATGTACCGATTGCTTTGAAATTTTTTGTAGTCATTCTATATAATATTACCTAGTATTTGTCATAGGATTTTTTTTTTTCGTTACTTACTCTTCATTTTATAGCCAAAGTAATTACACGTTTAAGGCCCGAAAATCGTTACCTATATTCAAATGGCCGCCATTTTGTTAAAAACCAATAATTTTGAAATCGGCTATGACAAGTACTAGATTATAGTATCTTATTTAATAATCTTTTTTTTTTTTTTTCAGATGATTTTTGAAGATACGCCAGTGGGTACCGTGTGCGCCGATTTTTTCAAGGACCTCCAAGAATCCTACGATATCCTTGTATCTTTTTGATATTTGTACATAAAAAAAATTTGACATATATTTGAATGTATGTACTTTTAGATAATGAAAACTCTGATCTAAAATAAATGATTACTTTTCTTTGAAACATTTTTAAAATAGAACCTTTTTTTACGGCTTCTAGGTGTATATCTCCCCTTAACCACACTCAGCGGCGCGATAGAAATTACTTTCGGTAAAGAGCGTGAATTGATGAGGCAACGACTACCAAGTGCTGGTCAGCTCTGTTCAGCCAATCTTCCTTCTCTGTGGCCGTCAACAGCCATTTCTCTTCCATCCACATCTTCACCTCCGACATCATCTCTACCTTCGGGATTACCACCACCCACCCCCTCCCTGCCATCTCCGTTTCTGCCGTCCACTGCAATCCAATAACCTCACTCACCCCCGCCCCCGGCGCCGGCCACATACGCACAAGCAACATCCGAAAACGGAACCAGTGATCAGCCTGACATAGTTCACCAATTTTGAAGCCGTTCAAGTCACTCGGCCGCGGAATGCCGCCATGTTCTCAAACAATTCTGCACAAAATGTAAACGAATCGGTCATTGACACACGTTGCCGATTTATCGATACTTATAGACAGGACCGGAGTCAAGAACATTACTGTAATTACTGCAGACGGTTCGCACATATAATTGACAAATATAGAACTCGCGCTGATAATAACGTCAACCGTAATTCAAACCATGACAATAATCAGATAATGACCGAACAGTCCTTAAAACCGAACGACGCCCGGTGTTCTCCCGGTGGCACCAATAAACAGCGTTCACAGCAAATCACGTCCTCATCACAAGATCAATAAAAGACAAACCACCAGTGATTCAAATTAATGCCCCTAAATTGTACGAGAATTTGACATTCATAGTTGACACAGGTGCCCACGTAAATCTAGAAAAAAATGACGTCACTAGACCAAAAGTTCTGCGTACAGCAAAAGAACGGCTATCCCTTACCGGTATTACCAACCAGACAATCGACACAATTTCTAAGACCCAAACTCACATCAATGAAAACAGCCACACGTTTCATATGATCCCAGATAACTCCCTTACTCAGCAAGACGAACCCCTCAAGGGGGTCGCACCTTTAAACGCCTGTCGTGAAACAAAACCCCTCGCGTTCGAACATCTCCTTCACGACTGTACCTCTGACGCTACCAGATCAGCTGACATATTACACGTATGCGATTACGATCTTGCTGGCTCTGACGTAGTTGCACACCTTACATTAAGTAACTTTAAATTCTTTCACAGCACATCTCAGCAAATTTTTCGAGTACCAACGTTTGGACTCACCGATCTCACGCAATTAAACACAAAACCAGACCAAGTCTAAGTCCTTCCAGTAAAATCAAACTGCCAAACGTCAAACACTGCAATCGACAAGACTTTCGAAAGACAGAAAGATATACCCTGGACGAACTCGATCAAATACCGACGAATCAGGCAATCCGCCTTCACCTAAGAAACGGAGCAACCCACAACCGACGGTTATTGAAAAATCTTTCGATTCTTCACGCAGCTAATCTTCTGACGACGAGGCACTCATGTTGTCACTTCTCCACTGTAAAAATAGCTCTCGTGATCCCGCAGTTGAACGTTGTCGAAAAATCTATACCTCCAGTAACTTGGAATCACATAAAAAACCGAACTTAGCACACCAGGCTGACATATCTGACAGTTCCGATGACTTGATGACACCCGACTCCGACTCAGAGGGCTATGACGCAGACTCAGACGAACGACTGTCCAGGTGTTCTAACTCAAAATACTATAATACACCAACATACGCCGACTTTTTGCTAGACAGACGGCATCAGCCGTTAAGACGCAACGTCAATATCAAAGAAACAAATACCGACTTATTCGACCAGAATGACAACTTAGCCCACTGCATATCATCCGATTGCAAATTATCACAAGGTGTTGCCATAAAATTGGTGCAACGAAAAATCGTAGACCGAACCCAACTGAACGGATTTTCTCCGGCAGTTACCGACGTCATTCCGACCCCCCCCACACGGTGATAAATTCATATACAACTTGGTGACTAAAACAAAGTATCATGAAAACCCACTCGAAAAGACTTCTTCTAAACCCTGACAAATTTAAAAAATATTTTGTTCGAAAACAAGATAAAATCCATATCAATTCCAAGACTAGGCTGCGGACTGGATAAACTAGATTGGAAGTCCGTACGCTGCATGATCCATTATATATTCAAAAACTCTGACATTAACATTAAGATCTGTAAAAACGACAGTTCATCCTGTACCACTTGGAATCAAGCCGATCCAACAGCTGTGCAGGTCAGTGTTTCAGCCACTCTTTCACCCGCTGCACCGCAGCCACCTCAGCCTTGACCTCGATTTCCCTTCTTACCTGTTCGTGACACATTAAACCCCCCAGTAACCGGATTCTGCAACTCTTTACCGAGTACTATCGATAACGTTAAGTGGCGACGTTTGTCGCTTGCACTATCGATGGTTGAGACAGACAGTGATTCTGTAACTACGCGTCATCGAACAAAATCGTTGCAAGATGTGCTGTATGTGAAACGACAAAAGTCGACAACTTTCATTGAAATGTGACAACGTCGCATATTACTATGAATTGTATAGGGACTTTAGTGATTTTAGGTGATACAATGTAAGGTGTCGGTCGCATCTGTGTAAATTTATATAAGCGCGGTTAGCTTGCCCGTTGTGTCAACAATAGTAAAACTGCTTATTCCTTTGTTCAAACTACCGTACTTTAATTATTTGAACCTACGATAAATTCTGTTTATATCTTGTTTCAAACTATGGCATCGTAAGTATAATATAACAATTATACATCATTTCAAAATCTGATGAAATTGAATATCAGTATGACATAATTAATAAACGTATATCTAAACGCTTTGTAAAAACAGAATTAGAAGCGGACGGGCGACGGATGCACAATTAGCGGCAATGGTGCAGTTTTTCGAAACACACAAAGGGATTGCGGAAGAGAAATTCCTAATTATGAATAAAAAGGAAGAACTCCGTAAAAAATAGGATCAATTGGCAAATGCTTTAAATATAGCAAAAGGTGCAACCAAAACCACAGCTCAATGGCAAGTAGTACGTATAATCCAAGACATAATATTTTTAATTATATTTTACCAATTGCAATATAAATAACTTGAACGATCAAATTTCATGTACACAGACTTGAAGAGATATGAAATGTCGAACATCACAGAAGGCACGTAAAATTACAAATCAGCGTAATGCAACAGGCAATAAGGAAATTGACGAAGTTCCATTGACACCATTAGAGCTAAGAGTCATTGGAATCATTGGCAAAAACTACGTTGCAGGTAGCTTTGATTGTCCAGGTAGCGTTCCTGAAAAAGAAGTATTTATTACATAGTTTGTGGAAATTATATTTAAGTTGACATTGAAGTAGTTGAATACATGATTTGTAATACACTATTAATACTCCCATTGTAACATTGAATTTTTGTTTCGTTGACTTGAAATAGGAGTTACAAGAACAGCTTGCTGCAGGCGACTCCTCACCATTATTAAAACCTCCACGTGTAATTAGCATCTTTGACCACATAGCGAGTACATCAACATGCACTGATGTTTTTGAATCAGACGTTGCCAATGACTATGGAGATAACGGTATGACTTTGTTATTATGAAGTATTCTGAATCGTTGTTCCATTTCAAACATTATTATTTTTAATACCGATAGAAAACCCCAATGTTGACCTCATTGACTGGGAATATATGGAATTGAGCAACACCGATGAAGGCATTGCAGAAAGTAAAGTGCAAGTCAAAAATATAAAAGAAAATATAGAAAAACACGCACTAATAGAAACATTGGATGTACAAAACAAATCGGCAGCAGTCAATGCCAAGAGCCACCGATACTTCAAAGATTAACAAAAAAAAAACCTTACACAACCGACAGTGCCCCAACTACAGGACCAAGAGAACGTATGTATTCTCAATTTGCATTGAACTTAGAATGTTGTACGTGATTCTGTCATAAATGTTACATGTGTACAATATCATCATTTATGAATTTTAAAGAACACTGATACGATATCGAATATAGACTATGTACTAACAATTATGCTATTCTGTTTCAAGGAAGACAATCTAAACAATTATTTTCTACACGGGACCAGTTTGCAGCAATTGCTGAGTCACATGCCCAATCAACGATGTTTAGTTGTAATTTCAGTAAAACTGCTATCTATTTACTATATGATATAGGATAATTTTCATTTACACAAACTATTTTCGCAGATGCTAGCTGAAGCTGCAAAATTACAGGGCAGTAGGGACAAAGCGTCATGCTGATGCTATGGATCGATTGACAGAAGCGATGGAACGGCAAGCTGATGCAGCTGTGCAAAACGCTGAAATGAAAAAACGAGAATCGAAGTCATGCCTCAGCTAGTGGAAGTACTATCACAGATTTTACCAACTCACCAATAATAGTACAGTATAGTGTAGTGTAGTGTAGTATAGGACTCCATCGTAAACAACAAACTATTGAACATGGACCAAAGTTTATATCAATAAGTATTATTTAAATTCAAAATGCCAAAACGTATTATAGTCAAAATATAGATATTATGTACTCGTTTTATGATATACAAATATAATATTAAAATGTTAAACCGATAAGTAATATATAAAAAATTTAAATACACGTTATAGTTTCATAATAATGATAAATACATATATTATTATTCAGATTTCACAAATTTATTGAAAATTCGGTAAACTAAATTTAATATTATGTCGTATTACATTGTGATATGCCTTGGTTTCACGGATGCGAACCAAGCAAGAACTACCCATCCCTTTGCCCAGGGTACCGCTATCCTTAGACGGCTAGCAGGCCCATACACCCGTATACTTGAGTATGGCCTACGCGCCGCGTCAGCCAAGTCAGGGGTACGGAATTTGCCAGAAACAAAAACATAAAACCACCCCTGACTTGTGCCACCTCCACTGCGATACGTAAGCATATCTTGGGTATATAACGAACGGCCGGACCCAAAAGTCCCATTGTATTGACATTCATAGTAGTCTGCGCTCCGCTCAGCAAAATCTCAAAATTGAATCAATCGATGAAGAGTAACTTGTTCCCCCGTACCAATATTATGCCTCTTATGGTCTACATCCACCGTAACAACATTATATCTTTCATAATCTAAATCATGCATGTATTAACCGATCTTGAATACGGCGAGCAAGTGCAAGAGGCGGAAGATTATTGTCGTCATCATCATCCATGTTCGCCATGTTAGGTATATTCATCACATATTTATTTGGATCCTCATACATATCTGGTTGTAGCCCAAAATCAATACGCATATTGTGTAATACTGCGCAGGCAATAACAATTTTTCCAGCCATTCCAGGCTCATATTGCAAAACTCTGTGTTTAGAAAGACACCTCCACGTACTTTTAAGCGCTCCAAACAATCGTTCAATACAGTTTCTTGCACTACACAACGATTGATTATAATTGAAACGTGGGGTTCCTTCTCGTTCATTAGGTAATAGAGTCAGGCATGGTTCCAAGGGGTAACCCTGGTCACCTGATAAAATATTCAACATTATGAGTAATTTATTTATCAATGAATCACCATGTTAAAAACTACTATTCATAAATGTTACAAGTTTCAAGTTACAACTTACCAATCAGAAACGTTCTTTCTCCTCGATTATATTCACGCTCCATTATGCGTCGTACAGAGGATGTACTCCATATGTATGTGTCATTTCTTGCCCCAGGATAACGTGCATTGATGTTTAATGTCGTTAAATTAGGATCACATATCTGCATGGAAAACGTTTTCATTATCCATAGTTGTGTGTTTTATTACACTCGTATTTGCTACGTATCTACGTGATAACGGTTAAAAATTGTACCGCTGGCACATTGAGTGAGTGATATCCATGGTGATTAACATATGCCACCTGATGTTCTCTAGGCCCAAACAATGCGACATGAGTGCAATCAATTGCTCCAATAGCTCCTTGAAATGGTTGACGTGCGGTGACAAATTGAGATGCTGCTCGTTGCCGGTCTTCCGGAGTCATGGGAAATTGTACCCATTGCTTTAGTAATCGTTCATTGATAGCATTTGTGACATCACGAATGCACCGGCTCACTGATGACTGACTTAATGAGATATCGCACTGGTCTCCTACTGGACGTTGATAATAACCGGTAGCATAAAATCTCACAGCTGTTAATACCTGCCACGTGAATATACTAAGTATAGTTCACAATAAAATGCAAATGGGTAATTGGCATGCAAACATAATACTTGTGTTTGGACTAAGAGTCCACTGTCCCTCACACGTTGTAAACTAGGCTGTAGAGTGTCAATCAGGTCTGCTGCAAGTTGTGGGTTTATGCGGTATAACTCAATAAACTCTTCATTTGTTAAATCAAATGAGTCTTGCTCTCTTCGCATCAACTTGCGTTCTAATGTTTGTTCTAAACGCCTGACTCTATAATCTAAATTTAATGCATCTATCGCAAGATGACCCTCTGCCATCCTGTAAAAATTTGAATGAATTAAAAATTTAAAACAACTTGTATTACACCTCATAATAAGTTTACACGGATGACGCGTAAACATCGGAATGCTTTATAAACAAACATAACCTATCAGTTATCAGATTTCATTGAATCAATCATTTGACTTAAATGATGAAAACATATATAATACAAAAAACTTGGCACTTACCTCAACTATAGCCACTATACTTCAGTATTAATAACCGAATAAATTAATTCACAATGACATAGAACGTTCTTGTAACTCCGTATAATGGCTTTTCACTCTTTTTCTTTAACCAAAGGCGCCTATTGCGCGTAGCTTATGTAGGTAGTACTATAAAACACAATATTCAAGCCTAAACGAGCGTTCTTCAGTCCTCGTTAAGCTAAGCAACATTCGTCGATAGTTAGCGACGCGGCCGTCCAACAAACATCGACATCACGGCTGTAGAGAATCACTTCAAACGAAAAACGTCGATAGCATTGGTTAACGATAGCGATAATTATCGATAGCGAGTTACAGAATCCGGCTACAGATCTTCTCCCGCACCATAAGCGCGCGTCACACGCTCCTAGCCTCCTTCGCCACCCCCTCTCCCTGCCCAGAGACGCTTTTACAATTCATCCTTCTCACCTTCCAATTACTCCTTCTGCCCCCCCTCCCCGTCACCTCCACTGGTAGTTTCCTATAACAGCTCCGCAGACGAGCTACAGCAAACCCTGCAGCAACAAAACACAAAACTGACACTTACTGTGACAGGAATTCTCGTCCTCGCGCCTTCGTCCCTAGTTCACAAGTGTACCTACTCAATGAGACCGAAACGAAACTCGGAGACAATTACAAAGGGCTGTACTAGATGAAACGTACCATAAACCATATCAGTGCTGAAATATATCTCCCGAATAACAAGACAAAAGTAGTCCACATGAATAAACTTAATACAGCACGCTGACGTTACTATAAATCAACCCCGACTCTCGTTTCTGAAATCTCCCCCCCACCATCCCGCGCTACGCACATTCTACTTCCAAAATATTATGTCATGACACCACTACATCATGAACAACCAAACGTCGATAATGAAGTTATCAACAGCTCCACAATTAATTGGCTGACCGGATCTTAATCAGACCTTATTTTCATAACGTATTATTACAGGTCCTTCATAACTGTTAACGGCACTAATAACTCGGTACCATACTCCATGAAGCGAATAGAGCCAAATCCGGGTCTCTATTTCGAACAACTAAGAAACTTTCGGACCTTTAACAACGAATGGAGAATGATCAACTTTATCGACCTCGGTAACATATTCCAGGAATTCAATCGCATCTCCTAATATTTAGACATGATTCGTAATGAATGTACCGCAACATGGAACCATTGTAACACAGGTGACCATATACGCATGTTGACCCAGAGATTGAATCCGTCCAGGAAATACCAGACTCAAATAAAAAAATTGATAGGCCACCGCCTCAATAGCAAATCCCATGTGGAATTGGCTAAACTCGTAACACGTCACAAAAAAACGAGGTGCCATATACTTCATAGGCGCGATCGCAAAATCACTTTTCGGGACGCTAGACGCAGAAAACGGACAATGCCTAAACAATCAAATCGACAACTTGTATAATGACATAAAACACTTAGCGACACTACTTAACGAACAAACACACGTTGTACAGTCAACTTTCGGAATCTATAAAAATAAATTCGACAACATTATACAGCGTGGTTGTGACTAAGATGATGTACTCATAATACTTACGAACCAGGGAATTACTTCCAAAGCTCAAATATCAAATAACAAATTCGCAATAGCTCTCATTAACCGTTTAGTCGAGCTAGACGTATATATGAACAAGTTTGAAATTGATCTAAGTAACCTGGTTGAAGCTATCTTATTCGCACAAAATGGTATCATTCACCCAAAGGTCCTGTCCCCAGCACAGATCATATCCAGTCTTCAACACATTCAAAATTTGAAACCTCAACTCGAATTTCCGATACCTATGGACGCCCGCTACGCTGGAAGAATTGAATAGCATATCGAGCTTAGACATCGTTTACATCGAACCACGTCTGATTCACGTCATAACTATCCCATTATTAAATAACGACGCTTTTAACCTTCCTCACCTACTTTCAATACCTGCAAAACAAAAATACGACTCGACAGATAATAATTCGCGTTCATACAGCCCGCAAGCGATTACGTAGCGATAGCCTTCAATCGCACATCGTACTTCCAATTATCGGAACTCAGTTTTTCAAAGTGCATCCCAACTGAAAACATCTACATGTGAGGACTAAACCAACCTCTGTTCCATATCGGAAATCATAAACTTTGCGAAGTAGACCTATTCTTGAATCCTTGGCAATTAGCAACCACAAACTGCGACATGAGACTGGCATCATTCACTGGCACGTACTGGACTGCATTGCCTAACTCGAATTCACGAATCTATTCTGCTTCCAAAACAGCAACGCTACATAACTTATGTCCCAGCGACTTCACGTACCGTGTTCCGATTTCAGGCGCTGGCACCATACATCTTAATAACACGTGTACTGGACATACTAGAGAGACGACCCTGACTACTAGCAGACGTTTCTAATGAATTGAATCCAACTCATATATTCCTGACTTTCATCTTGATCTGCAAGCAATCTACAAAAATCTCAATTCAAACTCTTCGACTAATCTATCAACGGTATCTATCTCTCCATTAAGGAAACCCTCGTTTGTTAACATCCATGACTAAGCCGTCACTGGTATAACTTTACGCGAGATAGAGAGACAAAGCACTGACATCAGTATTTGCTATCGCGCGCGTCAAGGTACTTACCTTCTCACAAACAACCTTACCTACGCCCGTATATCCCTCATCGCTTTTGCCCCCATATACTTAATCTTAAAATTTTTGCTGTTCTCCAATATCCTGAAATTGTGTGCCGCATATGCCACCGAAATTCGAAACCCAAACAATCGCGGCCCCGCCATTTGACCAGATCTGCTGTATCTACTATCTCACATCCTCACATGTTTCCTGAAAACATTGAGCATACCCAACAGTCCCAAAAATCAAAGCGCCCCTCCCAATCCCCGGCCAGGCTAGCGCTATCAGCTAATGACGACCTTGCACGCTCTCCGTGGTTAGATTATTGGATGCTTGACCGACCTTAACATCTCGCCACCATGGCTCCTGTATCGCAGTTAATGTCATATACCGCGTTATCGTTTCTACCCAATCTCCGGCTCTCACACGACAATAATTGCTATATGTTTACGCTTGTCTGCTATTTACAAATCTACATTACTGTATACTTAGGACGTAAGCCAACTCCGACTATAACTACATCAAATGGAATAAATCCTATACTGCCTACAAAACCCCTTGAATTCTTTCGATACTTTTAAGAAGCATTGTAAACTAGAAATAAGTATACTAACCCGCTTAAACCCGCAATAACCCTAGGCGCTCATCATAAAATCATTCGATGTACCATCATAAAATGTACCACCTTCTGTACCGAATATCCATCTTCATAACAATGATAACATGACAAATCAACCAATCTGTACCTACTTTAAGCTCATGTTCAATAAATATTTCAATTACCTTCCTTTAGTATAAGCCAAATTTGTAAACACACATGTTATAATCCTCAAATGTCTAATTCGTACAGGTAAATATTTCGATTGATCTTTAAGTTCAATTCACAAGTAACCACATACTTATGGGAACACATATATTGTTATATCTAGGTATCGTTCAATATCCAACGTTTTAAACTAAACCGCTATGAACATATTCACCTTGTAATCATACATTCTCAAAATATTGTATTCACAACTTCCGCATATGCATACCATGTACCATCTTAATCATTTATAATAATACGACACACACACAATCGAAGCTTCACTCACTCATCATAATGCAAACAGATTACAAAGTTATGTACAACAGATTATAACCAGCGACTTCAATCGTTTCCGGCTATTCGATCCCCGACTTCTTCTAATTCTAAACATTCGCTCGCCTTCCATCATGAATGTTTCCTTCAAGGGGAGGGGAAGGGGGGGGGGGGTGTTACGTCCGGCATTTCACCACACGTCCCCCTCATCCCTATCATTTCATTTCTATCCTCCTATTTCCATTCTGGCTCACTCCACTCGCTTTTTGCCGACTCTGCTATTTCTATTCCCCACCATTTTGCACACTTTACGTCTAATCCTCTTCACCTCAGGCATTCCGATTCCAAAGTTCGACACGAACAAGTTTTTCTTTCCAACACTCAACAATCCTAAGTGTAAGTTTACTCATCAATTGTGAACTACATACTCCACTCAAAACTACTCCGCGAATTATCCAACCAAATATACAGTTCATACCTCAAACACTCAAACGGTATTTAACCCTATCCCAAGTTCCGGTTGTCTCCGGACGTAAAGGTTTAGACGTAAGGTGTGCAAAATGGTGGGGAATAGAAGTAGTAGAGTTGGCAAAAAGTGTGTAGCATGAGCCAGAATGTAAATATGAGGATAGGAATAAAATGATCAGGATACTACAAGGATCGTGGGAGAGTGGCAACATAAGGGAGACGTGTGGTGACACGCCGGACGTAACAGTGTTACGAGAAATAAGGCTAGTAGAAGAAATTTATTTTTTTTTAATTAAAAAAAAAATAATAGAAATAAAAAAAATACCACCCTGAAAAAATTTGAGGATTCACAGAAAATGTCAAAGTTTATTATAATAAAAAGAAAAAAAAATGAAAATTGGTTATCATCGAGAAATTTTCGATCTTTTCCAAAAATCCAAAAACAACGATGAAGATAGGTTTCAATAATTCTTTGTAGTTTTTTCAAAAAGCGCATTGTAAGACAGAAATTGTTTCAGAAAAAACGTTCCGATAAGTCAAATTTTGGAAAAGTTATAACTATTCCAAAAAAGCTATTATTTCAACAATTCATGACTTTTTTTGGCGTCGTAAAAATATTTGAAAAAATTCTGAGCAACCTATTTCATAAGGTAGAAATGGAAGAAAAAACTTTCAGCCAAATCGAAAGGGGTCGGGTTCAAAAGTGGTCGATTTGGCGTGGAATGCCCCATACATATTATATACATCACTGTACAATGTCGAATTGTACCACATACGCTACGATGCAGTAAATATAAAGCCAAAGCACATCTCATAACTTGAGGTCCAGTTTATTTACATGGCCTACAGCCCCACGGAAGCGTGTAGGTCGTGTCGTGGAATACGATCCGCTTGTCGTCATTCCATCTCACAAGGAAACTGCCTGAGGTGTCCCACTCCCGATTTCGACCATTTGACGATATGTTGTTCTTCATCGAAATCTAAGCGACTCATTTTTTTTTTTATCGGCGGAAAAACGGTTTAAGGCGTTGAAATCAGCCGCCAAAGTTGGGCATCCTCAGTGGTTGTTTCATAGTTTCGCATACTTCCGGTTGCGATATTTGAATGAAACCAATTAGAGAATAATTCTTATGATCAATAATGAAAAATGCATTTTGGCCGGTTACGACGGGGTTGAATAGTCGAAAATAATAGAGGTTGAAAGTTGAAAAATTTTTATAACTAAAAAACTATCATGCGGATTTTAATGAAATTGATTGCATTTGAAGCAGCAGTAAAGTAAAGGATACATGTTTTTGCGTTCTCCGAAATAACGTCACTTAGGGGGTGAACTACCCTTATACACGTGCAGCCGAATTCCCATTAGAATCGCACTATTCTGCTTCAATTCATCTTATCTAACATTACAAAGCTTTTTCTAAGCTACAATTTAGGAGCTTCTTCATTGCAATAAATTTCGGTTACATTTATAACAAAAACCACTCCCACAAATTGCAAAACGGTTTCTGGAATAGTTTCTCATACGATCGTGAAATCTTCCGGAGCTCGGTATTTCAGTAGTTTGTGAGGTTACTGGAATCGATTCCGAGCTCACAATTTTGGAATCAACATGGCTAATGATGGAAACACTTAGGACTTTCGTTATTATTTTTTCCAAAACATCAAAAGAAATCGGAAAGTTAACATGGAATGGCTTGTATACCATTGAAGAAATGAAAGTTATTGTGTGACGCAGAAGCACCAAAACAATTAGATTTGGTTTCGGCGAAGTTCTAATTTTATCTGCCTATTGCGACGTATTATGCGAGACATATGATAAAAATAAATCAGTTGTTCTGGTTGACTGGCCAGACAATAAATGCAGTCGTTATGTGCAGCCGAGCATCAATTGATATTATTGATTCTGACCTTGCAATTTTGGAATCATCACATGGTAGATGGCACAGAATTATATAAATATGATATTGTTAGATTTATGAAATAAATACAACGAATGAGGGAAATCGGGATCTATTTTATTCTATACATCCAAACACGTCAGTGTTGCTCTAAGTCTATAGTCTAATTATTTTTTTCTTTTTCCCGTCTGATTTCTTCGCTATCCGTCCACCGTCAAGTGCACATTATTGTACACCGATGAATAAAAATCTCGACTTACTACGAACCCTACAATGTATTGAATGACAACAATAATTGGTTATTCTTCGGCAAATTATTTCCGTATTCGGAGGAATATGCATTGCATTACTCATTATAAGTACTGCAATAATGGTAATCGTCGAAAAAATGACAAAAACATAAGGACTTCTTGCACAAGGAATGACGAGTAATCGCAATATTATCGCATCCTGTAATTTCACAATGTGAGGAACAAGTTTCTCCGAACCCGAAGTCCACAGGATTTTCGAATCTTTCTGGCTTCACTTTGGTGTAACTACTTTTGAACCAAAAATACTTGAAAAGGTTGACATATCATGGACATGATAATTAATTGTGAGTCAGGGATTGCAATTCAATAATGTTATGTCTCAGATGTAAATTTAGATCATAATTCATCAATAAAACACTGTAAGAGCAAAGTCTGATAAAATTTTTCCACACCCTACAACCATGAACGTTGAGGGGTTGGGTCTTTCCGGTTGTTCCTTTGAGGATAGTTTGCAATAAAACTAAAGGAGTTAGTGTGAGGGACGGGTACTCAACTTCACACACACACTCCGTTTTATTATGAAAGTAATAATGAACTTTTATTCAAACGAAAGAACAACTTGGTCTCGTATAACTCTTATTTTACAATGATCACTGCTCGAGTGTGTTAGCGTGGTCGCTAGAGCTGTGGCGTGAAGCGTGT
This sequence comes from Neodiprion lecontei, assembly GCF_021901455.1. Taxonomy (NCBI): domain Eukaryota; kingdom Metazoa; phylum Arthropoda; class Insecta; order Hymenoptera; family Diprionidae; genus Neodiprion; species Neodiprion lecontei. Next base: position 17,288,542 of record NC_060260.1, read on the forward strand.
CTCTCTTCGTTCGCGGCCATCAGCGTTCTCTCTCGAACATGGCGGCGCTCACTCGAGCATGGCGGCGCTCACTCATCCGAGCGCGGCATCAGAGGCTGCTTCCTTGGTTTCCGTCGGGATGCACTCGACAGGGGGGCCGGAGGCGTGTTACTTGGCGGGACCGACTGGGGCGCCACAAAACGTCTCTACTTGGAGGTGTTGCCTCACGTACAGCTACAGGGCAGTGGCCACTCCATGAATCAATCAATAGTGCACTTTTTGAACCAACGTTGGGGAAAAAAACATGTAGCAACCAAATTTTAAAATGTTCTGAAAATATAATAATATGATATTTACTACTGTACACACTACTTTTCCATTTCCATAAAGGAATAATCATGGAATTTATAACCCGTTTATACCTGAAGTAAATTTACCGGACTTCGATACTTCTATGTACATATTATCTGGTCCAAACAATGTCTGTTGCGCAATTGGACCGAACATACCACTTGGTTCTTTTAGAACCAAATAAAGTGGGAAAAGAAGTATTCCTTCGGCTGATATAGTTGGCTGAATTGTGTAACTGTGTGTAGTAAAAGCAACTGACTGCACTAGACATTCTACCTTCTTTTCTTCTTCGACTGCTAAAGTTCTCCCAGAATGCATTTCTAATTCGAAACCACTTTCATCTGAATTATACACATTCGATAAACCGTATATTTTTAAATTTTGCTTCACACCTGGTAGAAATTGTTCAGCTTGTTCTTTCAAACTTTCGGCATTTTCAATCGTTTTTTTTTTTTGGTAATAAATTTATTAATTTTCCTCGATACAATATGAAGGGCAATTTTGAATAAATTCGCCCAATGTTCAGATGCTTCAAACCAAAAATCTTCATGGCCTATTTCTTTCTGGGCTTGTAGCGCCCACCTTCATAAATCACTATCGTGCACTGGTAATCTAGCATCAACAGCGAATTTGAAGTTCTGCCATGTGTAGTCACAAACTTTAGCAATTTTTGGCTTTCATGTTTCGCCCTTATTTAAATAATGAGCCCAGCGGCGTAATTGGCGAACATATTTCACTTTTTTGAACTTCTGGCGGACACTTTCAATGTTCAAATTTTTTTTCCAGATCTCCAATAATCAACTGCTCTTGACTTGTATTTGTATGACATGTTCTTGTCATTGCTGGTGCATGCGTCTGGAGGCGATTTTGGTTCATAAATTGCAGATGACCATTCTTCATCCGCTACTATTTCCATTTTGAAATTTTTATAGTGTACTGCAAAGTACAGGCAACTTTCTTTCCCCATATCAACGCCAGTGTATTCATCCATTGCATTTAACAATATGCTTTCAAAATGATTTTTCAACTGTATTTCCTCATTACTTACGAGCGTTTGATCAATATTTATCGCTTGAAATATTGTCACAAGTAACAGTATAACGAATAAATATTTGTTTCTTGGATATAGAGGTCAATGAAAATGATGTCAATTTGTTAACCGCAACAGGCAGATAAAATTAGAACTTCGCCGAAACAAAATGTAATTCTTTTGGTGCTTCTGCGTTACAAGATAACTTTGATTTCTTCAGTGGTATACATGCCATTCCATGTTAAATTTCTGATTTTTTTCAATGTTTTGGAAAAAAATAATAACCAAAGCCCTAAGCGTTTACAGCATCAGCCATGTTGATTCCAAAATTGTAAGCTCGGAATCGATTCCAGTAACCTCACAAACTACTAAAATATCGGGCTCCGGGAGATTTCACGATCGTATGAGAAACTATGCCAGAAACCGTTAGGCAATTTGTGGGAGTGGTTTTTGTGATAAATGCAACCGAAATTTATTGAGACGAAGAAGCTGCTACATTGTTGCTTAGAAAGAGCTTTGTATAGTTAAATATGACGAATTCGGCTGCACGTGTATAAGGGTAGTTCACCCCCTAAGTGACGTTATTTCGGAAAACGCAAAAATACGTGTCCTCTACTTTTGTCTGCCGTTTCAAATGCAAATAATTTTATCAAAATCCGAAAAACATTTTTTTAGTTTTAAAATTTTTTAACTTTCAACCCCTTTAATTTTCGACTACTGAACTCTGTCGTAACCGCCCTAAATGCATTTTTCATCATTCGTCATAGGAATTATTCTCCATTTGGTTTCATTTGAATATCGCAACTGGAAGTATGCGAAACTATGAAACAACCGCTGAGAATGCCCAACTTTGGGGGCTGATTTTACTCCTTTAAACCGTTTTTCCGCCGATAAAAAAAAAAATACGTGTGGCTTGGATTTCGATGAAGAATGACATATCCTCGAATGGTCAAAATCGTTGGGGGGGGGGGGGGGGGGGGAGACCTTAGGCAGTTTCCTTGTCAGTGTTAGCTTCTTCTGTTCCACAGTATAAACTTCATGCTTCTGACTTAATACCAAATTCCGATGTTTTATTACATTTGTATGTTGTAAAGCACATTCCTTATAATCGTTAAAAGTTATTGTTTTTAATGCTTTCACACCCTTGACCCGTTTTGAATCTTTCTTATCTCCTAACACTCGAAATAAATATAATTTAGCTCCTAATCCAACGAATTCTAACATTATCTTTCCATTATTCTCGTCTTTCATTAGGCCGAAGACTTTTTTTATTTCCTAAAGGCATTCCGTAGACGTTACCATGTGGGCAACGGTACGGGACACGTGTCGAATTTGTACAAGTCCTTCTTTCGTACACTAGTATATGTGAGGGACAGTGAATTGATAGATTAAACTAGCTGTAACAGTGTACATCAATTTTGCATAGTTTCCGAATTTCATTATAACATAATTATAGTGGAAATCGTAAACGCAGGTTTTCGAAAGATCTAGAATGGGGAAGCCTGCATACAATGGCTTATTTAATTCGACTATCGTTTTACTTGATTCAATTATTATCATATTATCCTCCAAAATCGTGCAGCTATGGAAATTTGGTTTGGCAACAGCAACACTAGCACTGTATCTTTCATCCTATTTCGTTATCAGCCTGAAATCCTTGTACTTCCCAACATTTTCCATCGTTTCATTGGAAAGTGCGGGATTCATTGGTTTATAAAAGTTTTTTTCGAATTCATTAATGAATTTTTTCCGTAAATCGGTATTCAAATATACATAATTTTTGATTCACGGTGTTTGCTGGAATTTCAGAACCTTGTGAATCTTAACTGACCTTAAGCCCGATTGCAAATATTGTTTGAAAACGCGATAATGAATAACATCGTTTTGTTTGGAAAGTAGCTTGGTGGTCAATTTCCACTGTTTACTATTTGATGGATCAAACGAATTTACCTCAACTAAAGTTCGATCTAAATTATATGCTGGTCTCGTTCCAGAGGATGACAAAACATAATATCTCTAGTTCCACTGCGAGGCCGCGACGTGTACAGAGTAAAAAGACAGAATACCCTGCCTCTCTATCTGGTTACGTCTATGCTTCATACTTTTTGTAGTTTAAAATAATAGAATTATAAAATAAGGAAATAACAGTTCGTTACTTAATATTTCCTTGAGGTGTGGTGCAGTTTTAAGTAGAGCTTTGGGGTGGGTTGTAATCCTCTCGAAAGAGACCAGCATATAAATTGGATCGAACTTCACTTGAGGTATGTTCGTTTGATCTATCAAATATATCTGATCTCGTTCTCGGGATTACAAAACGTAGATGTTAAGAGTTCCCTTTTGTTTCATAATTTTTTGAAATACAATCTGAAAATACACTTTTTTTTACATATATCTCTTCATATTTCTATATACACATATGTAGACAGTAGACAATACATGAGATACAGCTGATAGGTTTTGAGTCGCAACACGGGCAAGCGGCGAGATTTGACGCAGAGACAGCAAGTAAACATTGCACGCAAGTATGCGTCCATGCGTGAGGCCGATTTTGAGTTTTGTGATACACACATTTAACTAATTCGATACTTTGCCGAAACACTTTGATTATTACTAATACACTAATAGTAATAGTTTGTCATTAATGAATGAAGATTTTTATAAGAACACGGCCTCCGCAAAAGCTTTTCCGGTTTCTTTGAAGGGTCGGTTATAAAATCTTGCAAATACTTGCGAGGATTTCGACCAACCAGCTGTTTCTTCAATTCCATCAATATCTACGTCCTTTCGTAAGGCGGACGAGGTCGACGCGTGCCTAGAACTATAGGCTATAAATTCCTCGTTTACCTTGCTCTGCGTTAGAACAGTTCTTATCCACTGTCTAATTTTTTACGTAGAGGCCTTTTTGTATGGTTTCTTATGAGTGATTGATAACTTGTCACAGTCTTTTCTCAAGTCTTTGGTTACTTTCAAATATATTCCTGTTGTACTGACTGTACAGAGATGATGTTTTTCTGAGAAGGGAAGTTTCAGAACCGGTTATTTAACTCCTGCTCTGGACGTCTTTATAAGGTCCATAATCTCTTCCTCCAGGCTATCAAATAGTCTTTTAATATTTCTGATTTTGATGAGCGAAAGCGTCTGGAGTCTGTGAGCCGTGCCTAGAGCCAATAAGGTAACTAGCTTACCAGTCAGTTCAGATAGTTTCAATGTTTTAAGTTGGTATAACTTAGATAGGTAATCTAAAACTATAGTCGGGTCCCACGTTCTATTGTATCTAGGTTTCAACGGACGGCATTTGCATACCTCTCTGAAGAATCTGTTCAGGATTATACTTGATGAAAAATTTTCTTTCAGTATCAGAGATATTGCTGCTCTCATAGAATTCAAGGAAACCGTAAGATGCTCCTATCTGGAATTTGTCCGAAAGAAATTCCAACAAATCTGTTTCCTTGAATGATAAGGATCGATCTTCTTTGTTTTACAATATTGCCAACAGCTCTCAATTGGGCTTGAGTATTGCCTTACAGTTGCTTCGGATAAGGAAGCCATCAGTGTTTCTGTTGCAGGAATCGAGATTTTCCTCTTTGTAAATGCTGTCCTGATAACTTGCTGGCAATCAATGATATTTTGTTGGCCAGAGGAAGTTGGATTGATCTGCATGGCGATAATAATAAGTACCTGGACGGTTGTAATATTAATGTTTCTTCCAAAAGGAGGGAGTAGAACCTGGGGAACCAAAGCTCTGGGGTCCAAAATGGTGCAACCACAATACCTCAGGCTTTATCAGTTATTATTTTTTGCATGACTCTTGGTATAAGAGAGAACGGAGGGAATGCGTAGAAAGGATATGTAGACCAGTTTAATGTAAACGCGTGAATGAAAGATCTTTCACGATCTTTGAGCCATGAGCAAAAAACGTTACATTTAGTATTTACCCTAGAAGCGAAGAGGTCTATCTCTGACAATCCAAAACGTTTAATAATCTGTTCAAAGGCTGTCTCTGTGAGTGCCCATTCAGTGTCTATGTTACTGAGCCTTGATTCCCTGTCCGCCTTGACGTTCTCCTTTAGAGGGATGTATGATGTAAATATTCGAAGATTCCGCAGTTCCCACCATTGCCAGATCTTTTTTGCAAGATTATTCAGACGCGGATATTCAATTTCACCCTTACGATTCACCTAGGAGATTGCCGTCGTATTGTCTACCCTCAGGAGAACGTCGCAGCTATTGAGGTCAGGAGCGAATGTTTTTGAGGCTAAAAAGATGACGAGCAATACCAGATAATTGATATGACACGCTTTCTCCTCAGCTGACCACAGTCAGTGGCTCCCTTCTGCATTAAAGAAAGTGCCCCATCCCGACTGCGGTGCATCTGAGTAGATACGAATAATACTGAAAAGAGTGAAAGCGTGTAGAGTGGCGTGGTCGAGGCGGCCATTACAGCGTGCGAACAAGGCACGAAGGACGAGTCACAGTAAAAGTCACGGGCATCGTGAGAGTGAGTGCAGTGATAAATACGTCGGAAAATTTTATGGAATTGTGTGGCTGTGGGCGAGGATTTATTATTCCGCTGGTTGGATTTATTGCGTGCTTGAGTTTTTTTTTGTTCTATCAAAAACAAAAGGATGCCGGACGATGGTTTGATGAACTCGGCGAAGCGGTTTGTTAAAACCGTTAGTATGAGTTTTGCGGGTGTACATGAATGAGAGAGAGAGAGAGAGAGAGAATATATCTTTTGTATATCTAGCCGCAAGGCCAAGGCGTGGCATCTTGTTATCGAGGAAAAGCAGATAGTAGTCTTCGAATGTTCCAGAGAGATAGACGTATTCTTATACGAGTTATTCTTTTATCAACTTTAAAATAAAATTCATCTTCAATATTGAGTATATATATATTTCCAACGGTGGAAATTTCAAGTTACCGCATTATTTTATGCATACGGGATTTCAGACGTGGTAACCGGCGAGAAAGTAAAACCAACGCAGTCTGGTCAGGAAGTGCTCGCGAAAGCATGGGTAAAGGATGACGCGCGCGCAAAAGTTGTGATTTCGACATCGATCGACGATTCCCAATTACAGCCATTGCTGTCATGTGCGACATCAAAAGAAATGTGGGACATTTTATTGAAAGCTCACGAACAAAAGTCGACTATGAATGTGTTACTCTCAACTCAGAAATTCCATGAGTACAGAATGGCGTCATCGGATTCCGTAGTGCAGCATTTCGCGAAAGTGTCCAACATGGCTGCCCAGTTGAAAGACGTGGGTGAGCCGGTGTCTCAGATAACGCTCATTGCAAAGATTCTCGCGAATTTGGCTCCGAAGTACGCGAACTTTTTGACAGCATGGGACAGTGTTGATCCGGGGAGACAGATACTTGATAATCTTCAGGAACGATCAATTCGAGAGGAATTACGTCTAACGTCGAACGACGAAGAAGTGAGTGCGTTTACGGCTTTTCAATCGAAGAAAAATGATAAAAGAAGTGGAAAGCATGGCTCGAGCTTGAGAAGTGATTCACAGAGCTCAAAAAGTGAAAAACCTAAAAATTGTGGAAGTTTTTGTTACAAGTGCAAACAAAAAGGGCATTTTAAAAGAGAGTGTGAAAGCAAAGTATGGGTGAAAAATCGTAAAGACGGAAGTGAAACCGGTAAAGTACGTGATTGCCCGTTTGTCGCCGAAAGTTCGAGAAAAGTGTCCGAAATTGCGGGAAAACTCGAATCAGAGTTACCTCCGGCCGATATTATCGAGCAAGTTCTCGAGACCGAGCATAAAGAGGTCTGGGTGACTGATAGTGGGGCATCAAAGTACATCTCGTGTAAAAGAGACTGGTTTACCGTTTTTCGGTGTGTTGAAAACGGTGGTAAAATCTCCTTGGGTAATGACACGGAGTGCGACGTGGTCGGAATTGGAACTATAAACATTCTCCAGTACGTGAATCACGAATGAGTGAAAGCCCATATAGAGAACGTTTCATGTGTGCCTCAAGTTGAGAGAAATCAATTTTCTGTGGGTATTCTCACGTCGAGTGGTCGCGAAGTCGTGTTTAAGGACAATTTTGTTAAAGTGAAAGACGAAGCAAGAGTGATCGCGTCACGGGGTAAAAATGAGAAACGAGATATATCGTATGTTTTTTCGACCGGATGTCGGTAAAGAGAGTGACGGAGTGAATGTCTCGGCTGTTGACGTGAAAATTTGGCACGAAAGATTTGGTCACCTGAACAAGCGTGGAATGTAAGGCATACTGAAAAAGGAACTTGTTCAGGAAATGAAAATCAATCAAAAAATAGATTTCTTTTGCGACTCGTGCCAAATTGTGAAATCACATCGATCACCGTTTCGACAGTGTCAAGAAAAAGAAACAACAATGCCGGGTGAGGTTATTCACACTGATATCTGTGGTCCTATGGCGACTCAAGCCCCTGAGGAGCGCGTTTCATCCTTACTCTTAAGGATGATGCCACGAGCTACAGGTTTGTATACTTTCTCAAACACAAGAGTGATGTGTTTGAGACTATCCGAAAATTTGAAAAAATGATCGAAAATAAATTCAAACGAAGAATGAGAGTCCGTAGATCCGATAATGGACTTGAATTTCGTAATAAAAATATGAATGAATATCTGGAGTCTCGAGGTATCATGAGGGAGAATTCGGCACCTTATTCGCCGGAACGAAATGGTCGACTAGAATGCGACAATCGGAAAATTATTGAGAGCGCAAGAACCATGATTTTGGCGAGGAGCTTGTCTCCAAGTTTATGGGCTGAAGCAGCAAACACGGCTGTTTATCTTTTGAATAGTCTGAGTGCGTCGAGCATAAGAGAAGGAAAATCTCCGTTCGAAAAGTGGGTAGGAAGAAAACCACGTCTCGATCATCTTCGTGTATTTGGGTCAGATGCTTTTGTAAATACACCGAAGCAACTGACAAGTAAACTTCATGCTAGAGGGAAGAAGATGATATTTGTAGGTTATGAAGGTGAATCTACGAATTACCGTGTCTTTGACCCCGAGAAAACACAAGTCATTGTGTCACGCAACGTAGTTTTTAACGAGAAAGAAGCCGTCGCGAAAAACGAAAAGAGACAAGAAGAAGAAGAAGAAGCAGAATTGATTTTTCCAAAAGATCAACAGGAAATCTTCGTGATCAACAGCGATGAAGAAGAGCAGTTCTTACCGGCGGAAGAGCAAGAGGAAGAAGAAGAAGAGTAACCGATCGAAATCTGAATCCAGTAAGAACAAAGCCGAATCTGAGAAATCGAGGTAACTTAAAGCGTCCTATAAGGTATGAGGTGAATATAACACAATACTTGGAGCCATTTTTATTCAAAGAAGCACTAAAGAGTCCTCAAGCAGAAGATTGAACGCTGCGATCGACTGTGAGCTGCGTGCTCATGATCAAAACGAGACTTGGAAAATAGTACAAAGAAAACCCGCAGCAAAGATAATTTATTCTAAGTGGGTTTTAAAATGTTTGAAGGACGAAAATGGTCAAGTCAGAAGGTACAAGGTGCGGTTATGCGCTCGAGGCTTTATGGAAGAGTATAGTGTAGATTTCTCAGAGATATTTGCGCTGGTAGTAAGGTATGACTCGTTAAGAGTACTATTGGCAAAAATTGCAGCCGAAGACTTGGAAATGTTGAAATTTGATGTCGAGACGGCATTTCTACATGGTGAACTTCAAGGAGAGATATATATGAAAGTTTCGGAGGGGCTGAACGTCAACAGTAAACCTGCGAGCGATATACGCGACAGTGTTGTGTGTCGACTAAGAAGGTCGTTATACGGGCTTAAAGAGTCACCGCGCTGTTGGAATAAAAGATTCAGTGATTTTCTTGAAGAATTTAAATTTAGAGAGTCTAAGGCTGATAAATGTATTTTTATAGGCGAAATTGAAGTGGAAACCGTGTATCTCGCGCTTTTCGTTGATGACGCTATGATCGCGAGTAAATATCAAAAAGTCGTTAATCCTGTGATAGATTGATTAATGTTATTCTTGGATATGAAGGTCGCAACTCAAAACACTTTTTTAAAGCGTTAACGTTTCAGCCCTGATGGGGGCCCTCCTCAGAACCGATTTATTTAAACATCTGTCACGAACAAAAACAATAAAATAATGTACAACACCGTTATAACAAAATTAAACATAAGTGGTTTAGATAATAAGCTAGGATGTTTATGCAGATATAAATGAGAGGAATTACCTGGTGTGGGATGACACTTGCAATTACAGCAGACAGGGCACACTCTTAAGTAGTGAATGCGTGTTGGTAAATAAATAATAAATAGAAACAATAAAAAACAAAAACCGAAACACACTGCGATCGCGATACGTAGTTCTCAAGATTTCATCCTTGTAGTTAATTTGATAAAATAAAACACACAGCCGTTATAGGTTTAAATCAAGAGCACATTTGCACATGTGGAACGTCCAGTGTGTAGTGGGGGGGATCGATATCGATAGTTATCAGAGCAAACGCAGAGTCAACGGGTTAAAAGGAAACCAAAATTTTGTTAAGAAGGTAAAATCGAGAGCAAGCTCAGTCGGTAATGTATAATTACAATGGTTGTATCACAGAGGTGTAAATAGTACTCAGATGTTCGATGTCTTGTCTTCGGTTGACAGAATTGGGATGTGCAACAATATTGCACATTTCTAACAATAGCCTATTATAATACAATGGTTCAACGTCAAGGGACGACAAGGGAAACACGACTGTTGTGATGAACAAACAAATGTACGAGGAAAAAATGTTGCAACAACTTTCCAACAACAACTCCTACAAAGTTGTTAGATACGATCTTACCTGTACCTTGCAACAGGAAGTTAAAAAACTAACAATGGATTGGTCTAAAAGTAAACTCATCTCGGATCAACTTAGACGTCAAATCGCAAAAACTAATTATTTACTACCTAGAGCCTACGGGCTACCTAAAATTCATAAACCGGATACACCGGTAAGAATTATAGTTTCGTTCACAGATAGTCCGACTATCCATCTAGCACGCTTGCTCAGTCAATGTATTGGTAATAACATCGTCCCTCCCTTGTCACGTGTAAGAGATAGTTTTGCTCTGGTTAATGCTATCAGGGACTTTCGTCTCCCACCTGATCATGTATTAGTTTCGCTGGATGTTGTGTCATTGTTTACAAATGTTCCACAAGATCTTGCAATCAACGCGATGAAACAGCGTTGGCATCATTTGGTGGACAAAATTCCTGTCCCACTTAATGAACTCATAAAAGCATTACACATCTGTTTTAAGGCTGCCATATTCAAATTTAATCAGAACATATATGCTCAAACTTATGGTTCACCGATGGGCTCGCCGCTCTCTCCAATTGTGTCGGATTTGGTTATGGATGATCTTGAACAATATTGTCTCAACAAACTGGACTTCAAGCCTTCATTCTATTTCAGATATGTAGATGACGTAATCACAGCTGTCCCTTCGGATAAAGTTGCAGAAATGCTATCTGTCTTCAACCAATTCCATCCGAGATTACAATTTACCTCTGAAATAGAGTTGCATCATCGAATTAGCTTTTTAGATGTCTTGATCATTAATGATAACCAGCTCATCAAAACAGATTGGTTTCATACGGCTACCTGGTCACAAAGGTATTTAAATTTCCATTCTCACCATCCCAGATCTTACAAAATTGGAACGATTCATTGCTTGGTTGACAGAGCGATCCGGCTCTCAAGTATGGAATTTCATAACAAAAATATGTCCTTGATTCAGCAGGTACTGAGTAAAAATGACTATCTATCTCGTCTGCTCAACAAGCATATACAGTTCAAATACGATTTCATCTTGTTATCGACTAGCTTCAACAATAATATCGATGCATCTGCTGCACAAGCTAATCAAAAAACTATATTTCCATCCCATATGTTGCAGGGTTGTTTGAGTCACTCAACAGAACATTCTTTAAGTACAAAATTCAATTTGTGGGTAAATGTGCACATGATCTATCCTCTATGTTTGATTCGGGTAAGGTCCCCTTACCCCCGGGTATGCGTTCTGGAGTAGTTTACAAAATTCCCTGCGACCAATGCAACATGTCCTACATAGGCCAAACAAGTAGGCAACTACACACTAGGATAACCGAGCATAAACGCAATATCCATGAACACGAGGATAATTATACTGCACTGACGAGGCAGTCATCGATTTCGACCACTCTTTCAATTATTCTCAAGCCAGCATTATTGACGTTGAACCATTGTATTATAATAGGCTATTGTTAAAAATGTGCAATATTGTTGCACATCCCAATTCTGTCAACCGAAGACAAGACATCGAACATTTGAGTACTATTTACACCTCTGTGATACAACCATTGTAATTATCCATTACCGACTGAGCTTGCTCTAGATTTTACCTTCTTAACAAAATTTTGGTTTCCTTTTAACCCGTTGACTCTGCGTTTGCTCTGATAACTATCGATATCGATCTCCCCCCACTACACACCGGACGTTCCACATGTGCAAAAGTGCTCTTGATTTAAACCTATAACGGCTGTGTGTTTTGTTTTATCAAATTAACTACAAGGATGAAGTCTTGGGAACTACGTATCGCGATCGCAGTGTGTTTCGTTTTTTGTTTTTTATTGTTTCTATTTATTATTTATATACCGACACGCATTCACTAGTTAAGAGTGTGCCCTGTCTGCTGTAATTGAAAGTGTCATCCCACAATTGGTAATTCCTCTCATTTATATCTGCATAAACATCCTAGCTTATTATCTAAACCACTTATGTTTAATTTTGTTATAACGGAGTTGTACATTATTTTATTATTTTTATTCGTGACAGATGTTTAAATAAATCGGTTCTGAGGAGGCCCCCCATCAGGGCCGAAACGTCAACGCTATAAAAAAGTGTTTTGAGTTGTGACCTTCATATCCAAGAATAACATTAATCAACAAGTCATCAAGGTCAAGAAAAATCGTCTTCAACCTGTGATAGATTATTTGAATAGTGCGTTCAAAATCACTCTTGGCAATGCAAGTATGTTTGTTGGAATGGAGATTAAGCGCGAAGGGAAGGAAAATCGATATATGTACACCAAAGCTTGTATGTCGAGAGCATATTAAGAAAATTCAGAATGAGTGAGGCTAATCCGCTATGTGTACCTGCAGATCTAAATGTGGTTTTATGTCCGATGAGCGAGAGCGAAGATCCAGTCGGCAAATTGCCTTATCGCGAAGCAGTGGGTTCGTTAATTTTCCTTGCGACAATATCACGACCTGATATAGCCTACGCCGTTAATCTAGTAAGCGTATTTCTCAGCAAGCACAATAATGAAAATTGGCGTGCGGTTAAAAGAATTCTCATTTATTTGTCCAGTACGAAAGAAAAAGGAATAACATATTGTGCGGGTGAAAGCGAATGCAAATTAGTAGGTTATTCTGACGCCGATTTTGCTAGCGATATGAGTACGAGAAGGTCAACCACTGGGTATCTTTTCGAATTTGCGAACGGTCCAGTGACTTGGTCATCGCAGCGCCAAAAACTGGTGACCTTAAGCACAACGGAGTCAGAATATGTTGCGGCAGCGGCTGCAGCAAAGGTAGCTGTATGGTTTAGGAAACTGCTGAATGATATTGGATGTCAATGTCTCGAGCCCACTCAGATATATATAGATAACCAAAGTGCAATTAAATTGATAAAGAATCCTGCGTATCATAAACGTTTCAAAAACTTGTGTGATTTTCGGAACGAGTTTGATGTCGCACGCTGAAACGGTGAAAGTGTTGAAACCGTTGGTATGAGATTTGTGCGTGCTCATGAATGAGAGAGAGAGAGAGAGAGAGAATATATCGTTTGTATATCCAGCCGCAAGGCCAAGGCGTGGCGTCTCGTTATCGAGGAAAAGCAGGTAGTAGTCGTTGAACGTTCCAGAGCGATAGACATATTCTTATTCGAGTTATTCCTTTGTCAACTTTAAAATAAAATTCATCTTCAATATTGAGTATATATATATAAAGATACAGATGTGTCTCACCTTCATCTCCGGGCATCCTTTTTATCCCTCCATTCAAAGTTTAACAGGGTTTGACGGGAAGAATTTCCAAGCGTGTAAATATAAAATCACAGTGGTGCTGAAAGCCAAGGAGATTTTCGACGTGATTAACGGAAAGAGAGAGGTCCCGGAGAACGAAGAAGGTGTCAACGCTGGTCGTATGAAGCAGTGGCTCAAAGACGACGCGAAGGCGACGGCGGTTATCACGTCAGCGAAGGAGGATGTACAAGTGGACTGTGTGTTGGTGTGTGCGACAAGCTGGGTGCGATGCATGAGCAGAAGTCTGCGTCGAACGTCGGGGCACTTGAAGAAGAATTGTATTCTTACAAGATAGGACCAACAGACTCGGTAGTTCAACACGTTACTGCAGTTCAAAATATGGCCAGTAGGCTAAAAGATCTCAGAGAGCCAAAATCAGATGGAGCGATTATCGGGAAAATTCTTTCGAGTTTCACGGCAAAGTACGGTATGTTCAAGACCGCGTGGGCAAGTGTGAATCCCGAGCGACAGACCGTGACATATTTGCTGGAATGGTTAATCGAGGAAGATTCGAATCTCGCAGGAGACGGTGAGTCAGCGAGTGTGCTGGCGGTGACGTCGGACTGTGGGACAAAGAGTTACGCTAAATTGAGAGAAGTGCGTAAGAAAAAGCCCAAGAAATACATAGAGTGTTGGAAATGTCACGAAATGGGTCACTACGCGAAAGAATTCGATTAACCGAAGAAGCCGCGTAAGAACAATGACAGTGGTAGAGGCCAGTCAAGTAGTGGGTGCTCGTTCGTGGTCGAGTCGGGTGTTAAGAGAAACGAAGTGCCGGTAACAGATGCGAAGCGAGAGCTACCGTCAGTCGAGCAGATTCGTCAGTTACAGCATGCTGATGAAAGTAAAGTCTGGATTACTGACAGCGGAGCATCTGAGCATGTTGCGAGTGTGAAGTAGCGGGCGTCGGTAATGTTCGCATCGAAAAGCTCGTGGACGGCAGATGGGAGAGCTCTGTTATCGAGAACGTACTACTGGTTCTTCGTGTGAAACGAAATTTACTCTCGGTGGGTGCTCGTATGGACAAGGGTTTTCGAGTCAATTTCGAAATTGGGGCCGTCGAGGTGCTGCGTGGAGGTGTGGTCGAGGCAACAGGACTGAAGCAGTCAAACTGTTGGTTCTGAATGTTTTCCCGAAGGCCGAAGCAAAAGCGTGAAGTTAACTTGACAGCATTCGATCTGAAAATGTGACATGAGAGGCTCAGTCATATTTACAAGCGGGCGCTTGTCGAATTGGTGTGTCGTAAGTTGGTCAAAGGAGTGAATATGAAGAACGCTGAAGAGTTCTTCTGTGAAGCCTGTCAGTTTGGCAAGCTTCACAAACTTCCTTTCCGAAAAGAAGTCAACAGGACGTCGAGCAAGCCGGTAGAGTACATACACAGTGACGTGTGTGGTCCGCTGCCAGTTCATTCGATCGGAGGTGCGCGTTATTACGTGATATTTAAGAATGATGCTACGAGCTTTCGTTTCGTGTGCTTCATTCGTTACAAATCTGACGTATACGATCGGTTCATAGAGTTCGAGCGTCTGCTAAACAACAAATTTGGACGCACTATGAAGACGTTGCATACAGACAGCGGGACTGAGTTTTGCAACGAGAGGATGAAAGCCTACATGAAAAAGAAAGGCACACGTCGAAAACTACGGTGCCATACACGCCAGAACAAAATGGCAAATCCGAGAGAGATAATCGTACGATTGTCGAGGCAGCGAGAACGATGTTGCAGGCAAAGCAACTACCGGCGCATCTGTGGGCAGAAGCAATGGCAACGGCCGTGTACACTCTCAACAGGACTGGACACTCGAGAGTGGGCGGAAACCGTACCCCGTACGAACAATGGACCGGAAGGAAGCCAAATCTTCTGCATATGCGAGTGTTCGGATCGGATGCATACGCATATGTGCCAAAACAGAAGACAACGAAGCTCGACGCTCGAGTTAGAAAGCTTATCCTGGTCGGATATGACAACGAATCGGCGAATTACAGGTTGTACGATCCTACGGTGTGTACGGTCTCCGTTTCCAGGCACGTGACGTTTAACAAGCGAGGTACGAGTCCAAGGGCGACTGCGACGGAGGTCGAGCTCACTTTGCCCTTGACGGACGAGAGCGACGACCAGGATGACGAGAACGGGAACGGAGTCGTTGCTGGCAATGCAGGTGCCAACAATATGGTAACCAAAGAAGCGGGAGTGATTTGGGCACCGGAGAGAGTTATCGAGGTCGTGGACGAGGTTGAGAGAATCCAAGGACGGGAAGCAGTAACGCCAAGGTAATTGCGAAATCGCAAGTCGTTGCGTCCGCCGGCGAGATACGCGTTGTGCTTTGTAGAGTACAGTGTTCCAACGACGTACGAAGAGGCGATATCGAGCCAGGAGGCTGCACAATGGGCGGAAGAAATTGTAGACGAGCTTCAGTCACATGAGAAGAACGAGACTTAGAAAATTGTCCCAAGAGTCCCAGGAGGGAAAACGATTAACTCGAAATGGGTGTTTAAGATCATGCGAGACATGACACAGAAGGAAACGTGGCAAGGTTCAAAGCACGTCTGTGTGCCAGAGGATTCATGCAGCGACATGGCGTAGACTACTTAGAGACGTTCTCACCGGCAGTGAGATATGACTCACTTAGGGTACTTTTAGCTGTCATTACGCAGGAAGATCTTGAAATTGTGCAGTTCGATGTTCGCACTGCATTTCTTCACGGTGTCTTAGATGAGGAGATACGAATGGGAGTTCTGGTGGGACTTCATGACAGCGAGGAAGCGAAGCGTCCAGGAGGTGTGGTATGCCAGCTCCGGAAATAACTATACGGGCTCAAACAAGCACCACGTTGTTGGAATCTAAAATTCGCGAATTTTTTGATGCATTTCAATCTCGAAGAAACAGACGCGAAAAGTGCATATTTTTTGGCAGCTATGGTGGACACGAGGTCTACCTCGCACTGTTCTTCAACGACGGTATTGTGGTGTCGAACTCACTAGAGACAATATGCAGTATAACAAGCGATCTGCGCAAAGCGTTCGAAATAACTCTCGGGGATTGTAGTTCGTTTGTCGGGATGCAAATCTGTCGTGTTCGAGTAAGCAAGTCGATGTTCGTTCACCAGTCGGCGTACGCAAAGAAAGTCATCGAACGATTCGGGATGAGTCAGGCAAAAGGGGTTTCCGTGTCGGCGGATCCTCACACGGTGTTGTATCCGGTTGAAGACGAGAGTGAAAAACACTCTGCACCATATCGTGAAGCGGTCGGGTCGATAATGTTTCTCGGGGTGGTAACGCGTCCAGATCTTGCGTATTCAATCAATGCTGTAAGCAAGTTTCTTGACAAGCACAATGAGAGTCACTGACTCGCAGTAAAACGCATAGTTTCGTATCTAATCGAAACAGTTAGCACGGGTATCGAATATCGCGCGAGTGGGTCAAAAACTGAGCTGATAGGGTACTCAGACGCGGATTTCACTAGCGATGTTGCGACACGTAGCTCAATGACGGGATACGCATTTTGCATAGCGGGTGGAATCGTAACATGGTCGTCGCAGCGACAAAAGCTTGTATCAATGAGCCCGACTGAATCGGAGTCAGTTGCAGCGTCAACTGCGGCAAAGGAAGCTGTGTGGCTTCGCACACTGTTGAGTGGAATAGTACAGAGGTGCGATAAGCCAACGACACTTTATGTTGACAACCAAAGCGCGATTCGGTTGATTCGCAACCCTGAATTTCACAAAAGAACAAGACACATCGATATCAAATTTCATCGTATACGTGAGAGAGTAGAGTAGCAAGATCAACGTTCTGTTCGTTCCAACCGAGTCTCAGTTGACAGATATATTTACGAAGGCGCTTCCGAAGAATCGATTTATCGAGTTGTACACCAATCTCGGACTCAGCATCAAACACTCAGACGGCGGAAGTGTTGAGACGAGTCTTCGAGTTTGATGCACGCAACGAGAGTATTCGAGCGATTACGGAGATAGCCGAAAAAAGCTTTGTGCCGTAGCAAGCGTCCATGCTGCGTATGAGGGGAGAGTTAGTCGTAAGCGAACAGCCGTTCTGTGCAGACGCGTTCAGTACTTAAGTTTTTCTATCATTACAAATATAACCAAATATATATATGTCGGCGTAAAGCCTCGGAAAGGTGGAAAAGATGTTAAGTGTTCATTTTGGCGTGGATTATTCATATTTGAGCGTGACGATCCCGAACACGTCCGGTATGCTCGCTAGCTAACCCGTGACTGTCGATTTCGTCCAAGCTTTGTTATACACAAACCATTTGTTTGTCGCTAAGATTCCGTCATTCAACTATACTCATAGCTTGCTAATAACGCTTGACGCTTGATACGGTGGACTCATCGAGAGTTTAATTTGAAATGAAATATCCTTTTATTCGTAAAGACTAAATACATTTTGAATGGAATTGTTAAAC
This sequence comes from Neodiprion lecontei, assembly GCF_021901455.1. NCBI lineage: Eukaryota > Metazoa > Arthropoda > Insecta > Hymenoptera > Diprionidae > Neodiprion > Neodiprion lecontei. The sequence goes on from NC_060260.1 coordinate 17,306,393, forward strand.
AAGATTTGAGATACTCCGACACGGCCATTCTGATCTATCACACGTCCTCGTGTGATTCATCTGCAAAAGAAAATAAAAACAAAAAAAAATACCAATAATTATTCGCCTCGGCCACCCTGGCCTTCCGATTCAAATTCAAATAGGAAAACTGTGTATTCTGAAGTTAATAACATAGTTCAGGCCATTCAAGTGAGAAACATTCTTACACTCAGTTTCTCATAAGAACTCAGAGCACTTTAATCCAGTGATGAGACCTCCCGCTCTTAACCAGTAACAGGGTACACAATACCTCTGTCACTTCCTTCCAATGACAGGTACTCATTTATCATGCCTTAACCACGGCGCACTCTTTTAAATTCAGTTTCATTACGCGTATTCCAGAGTTGGATAAAATATTACAGATTCAACCTCTTGTTGATACTTCTAATTAGAAAAGCCTGTACTATATACCGTCAATTATAAGATTCTAAGACTGTATACACACTTGAAATTTCATCAGATTCACCCAGCAAGGAGTCTTGATCTTCAATGTCAACTTGAATGCTGGTATCGGGCATTTTTCTTAATCGATCATGAGAGTATTTGTATCTTCTATTCGAATCAAGGGCTGTGAGAACGTATCTGTCTCCGTCAAGCACGTTGACTACTTTAAACGGTTCTTTATACTTAGGGTCGAGCTTCGTTTGATTGCATTCTTCATTTTGAAGCAATACAAAATCTCCAATCACGAATTTGTCAACGTTTGCTTTTGTCCGATCGAATCTAGTTTTGTCATACCCGGCGTTTTTGTCCATATTTGCTACAGCCAAACTTCGGACCTCGCCTAAGTCAATTTGCGATTCAGTATCATCTGCAAGCATCAATTTTAATGGCCTAGCTATCTTGCTCATTAAAAGTTCAAATGGACTGGATTTAGTGACTCGATTGACAGTACAGTTCAGAGCTAATTGAACATCAGATAATGCATCCTGCCATGATCGTTCTTTACTTGTTTCGACAGCTGTCAGCGTATTTCTGAGTGTACTCATTACTCGTTTAACTTGTCCATTCGCACGAGAACTTCCAGTTGCTATTAGATGTCGGTTAATTTTGTGAGATTCACAAAATTCCCAGAAATCTGTACTCGCAAAACAACGTCCTTGATCGCAAATCACCCTAATAAGAGCTCCAAACAAAAATACACAATATGACAAGGCTTTGATACTGCTTACTGTGTCAATACGAAGTGCGTGACGTAAAATTACAAATTTTGTAAACACATCAATCATTACAAAAACATACTCTTTCTTGTCGCTTTTACCACTGAGCTTGCCAGTTACGTCGATATGTATTGTATGCCATGGTATGGCAATCTTTGGAATCGGGTGCAATTCTGCTTAAATTTTTCCTGATTGAGATTTAGTGATTTCACAAGTGACGCAATTATCCACAAATTTTCTGGTAGATTTGAACATTTTTTCAAACCAACAGAGATCATACAACTTTTCTAAAGTTTTCTCCCATCCAAGATGCATCAAGGATTCGTGTGCGGTATGGATGACTGACTATCTAAGAGCTCGAGGTAAAATGGGCAACCACGGTGATCTTCCATTACGTTGAATCTTTCGATACAAAATGCCCGATCGGATCTCCAAGGTTTTACACATTTCCTTGTCTACTCGGTTCTCATTTGAATCACTTATTAGCTTAGAAATTTCAGAGTCCCGCTGCTGCTCAGCAGACAACCAATTTCCAGAAAGATCTGTGGTATAAACTTCCTTTTGCTCGACTTTATTGAAGGTCTTGCGAGGAGCTTCAGGCAAAGGATTTCTAGAGAAGAAATCAGCATGACTCATGCACTTTCCGTCTCTATGAACAATGTCAAAATCCAATGCCTGCAAGAAGGCCCACCACCTATGAACTCGTGGTGTGAGATCCAATTTCTTTCGTGACGCTAGTAACGAACTGCAGTCTGTTATTACGGTAAATTTACAGCCATGTAGGTAATGTCTGAAAGGTTTCACCGAATTAACAACTGCAAGCGTCTCTAACTCGTATGAGTGATATTTTGATTCTGCAGTCGTAGTGCGTTTGCTGAAATAAGCCACTGCTCGAAGCTTGCCTTCCTTCTTCTGCATAAGAATTGCCCCATAGCCTATTCGCTGTGAGCCGCCGCTTGGAGGGGAGCTGCGAAACGATCGCAGCGCGCGGGGTGGCGAGTAGTGAGTTGAGCCAGCGTGTGTTGTGATAGCATTTTGTATGAGAAACAATAGACGGTATGTGGATTACACTTGTTGTGCTGTTAACTGCAAAAATAACGGTAAAACTAGTGATTGTATATTTTACAAGTTTCCAACTGCATCACATAAAATAGTTCAAAGGCAAAAATGGATTGCTGCTGTGAAAAGAAAAAAGTAAGTAACATAACTTTACTTTCGACGCCTTAGTTTTCTATATTTCTAAAATCAAGCCAACTATATCAATAGGTGAACTGTTATGCTATCTGCATGAAACACTATATAAATATATAAGTATTATTGTTTTTTACAGTCCTGATGGTTCAAAGTGGACTCCAAAAACTCATCATGTAATATGTAATGCTCATTTCATTGGCAAGAACAAATCAGATGATCCTGCGAGTCCAAGCTACGCGCCAACTCTATTCCCTCCAGTTTATCATGCAAAGCAAGTAAATGAAAGAGCTGTTTTGAGCAGGTAAATGTATGAGAAGTAAAAAAATAATTATAAAATTGAATAATATATACATCGATATTTACATAATAACATATGTATCTATTAATTATAGGTACAATCCACTCATGAACCGAAGAAAGACTCTTCACAAGCATAACATCGGAGTGAATTGTGATACTGGAAATCAAGTCAATGACGACTCCAACAATGTTGTCAATAATAGTGGACGTGAACCTATGGATATAAGCAGTGCCGAAGTAATTTTAAAAAGTGATCAAGAGTGTCAAGTAGATTTTGTAAGTTCTGCTGGTATCGAACAAACAAAAACTTTCACTTGTAACAGATATATTTACATGACTAACTAGTGCGATGCTGAAGTTCAAACTGAAATACCGAAAATTGCCACTCTCAAAACTATTGTGAACAGGAAAAAAATGAAAGATGAAGAGGTACAATGCGGCACATCGCTAACAGATAGAGTAGATAAGTCGGTTGGTTTTAACGAGGCTGTAGTTGAACAAAATAGGAAACAGCCTAGTTTCTGTGGTTTTCCATCTATTAAGACCGATGAAGATTTATTAGGTATTGCTGGAGTGAACTTCCAGAACTTTAATTTTTTATTATCTAAAACTGAAAACCCATCGGAAAGATCTACAATAACAAGAGAACAGAGGCTTTTAATTTTTTTAGTGAAAATAAAAACTGGACTGACATTTTCAGCCATAGCAATTTTCTTTGGTTTACATCGGTCAACTATCTCCAAGATATTCTTTTCAACTTTACAATATTTGAGTTCGTCAACTGCAAATTTAGTGTTTTGGCCAAGTAGAGCTGCCGTACAGAAAACTATGCCGGAATGTTTTAAACCTCAGTACTCTAATACTCGGGTTATCATAGACTGCACTGAATTCAAGATAGATGTTCCGTCAAGTCTTGACGACCGTATTTACTGTTACTCTCATTATAAGAAAGGTTTTACAGCAAAAGTACTGATTGGAATCACACCATCTGGGTTCATCTGTTTCAAATCGAAAGTTGCTGGCGGTAGAAAAGGTGATTCCCAATTAACTATTGAATCGAATTTCGTAGATTCATTGGAAGATGGTGATGTGGTTTTAGTAGATAAAGGTTGTCCTGAAATCAGATCTATCATTGATGCAAGTGGTAAACAAGTATTTCTTATTATGCCACCATTTTTGGAAAAAAAATCAGAATTTTCGAAAGAAGAAATAGATCTGACTTACAACATCGCAAGAGTTCGAATTCATGTAGAAAGAATTATGCAACGACTTAAAACATATCAAATTTTGTATAAAATTCCAGAACATTTGTTCTTTTGCATCGATAATATTATTCATGTTATCTGCGTCTTAGTAAATTTACAGCCACCAATTTTTTCTAATAAAACAAAAACTATCAAGCAGAATAATAAAAACCTTTATTCGTAAAAGGTAGTGGTTTTCATTGTGTATTTATTAATATTATATTGCTACATACTACTGGAGTTTCAACTCGTTACTATTTTCAACTTTTCACTTCACTGTTACAATGGAAATATCACTTATTTGATAATATTTTGCTGATTTGGATATTTATCAGTATGCCTCTAATGTAAATTAACACGCCGGCTGTTTAGCTTTTGAAATCGCTAGGTGGCGGCACGAGCGAGGCTCACAGCGAATAGAACTTGCGTCCGTGTGTAACTCAGTTGGACTCTCAGGGTTGTATATTGTTAGTACTGGTTCGTTGGTCAAAGAAGTGATAATTTTCTGTCGTATAGCCTCGTGATCAGGTTTTCAATTCAGATTTTTCTTTGTAGAACTTGTTAGGGCAAAAAGTGGCGTCAAAATTTGGGAGAACTTAGGCAGAAATTGACGAAAAGAAGACGCCAACCCTATGAACTGCCGTAACTGGGATACGGTCTATGGAGGAGGTCCCAGGGCCCCAGAGCTACCAGGGCCTCGATCTTTCGAGGATTCGGTCTAACTTCACCTCGACTTACTTCATAGCCTAGATATTCCACCTTTTGTTTCATGAAGGAACACTTCTTGATGTTCAAAGAGAAACCTGCCTTTGTGAGTGTGCTTTAAACGTTCTCCACTCGGTTTAAAGATTCTTTTACATCTTGTGTTTCAACAACAAGAATATCATCCATGTAGACTACCACATACGTGTTAGCAAGTTCACCCAGAGCTGTTATCACTGCACGTTGGAAAGCCGCAGGAGCGTTACGAAGACCGAAAGGTAAAGCGAGATACTCAAAGTGTCCTTCTGAGGTGATGAATGCTGTCTTTCCTATTAAATCAGGATGTATCGGCAGCTGATGATATCCACTGGCCATGTCTGGGGTCGTAAAATAACAACATCCATGGAGTCTGTTAATTTGATCAGAAATTAGGGGCAACGGAAATCTTTCTGGAACGGTGTTGTCATTCAACTCCCTGTAATCGATGCACATTCGGTCTGAACCATCCTTTTTCTTGACAAGAAGGATAGGACTTGCGAAAGGAGAAGAGCTGAGACAAATTACTTTAGCGTTCAAAAGTTCATTTATTTTATCACGAACAATTTTCCGTTCTTCTTCACTCAACCTGTATGGGCGACGATAAACTGTTTTATTTGGGTCTTTGAAGAAGATTTTTACGGGTTCAACATCCGCACGACCTTTTGGAGTACCACACACAAATTGATTCTTGAATTTGTTCAAAATTGATACTAATTTTGATTTAAATTCCAAAGGAATATCGGTGTCCACACTGTCAAGGTTGAACTCATGAACCGTTACATTACACGTATTTACAGCATGTGTTTTGGTTAACTTCAATGCGTCAACTATCATTAGTACAGATAAACCCTGACTTAAGATTTTCGCACCTATCATAACGTCGTGACGTAAATATCGATCAAGCAGAACATGAAAAAGTATTTCAATAGTAATATCGTCAATGTTGACAGTCGAAAAAATTTGCAAAGTGCTATTAACGCTTGTTTGCCCAATACCAGTCACAGTAACAACATTATTTGATCTCTTTTCACGAATTTTGCAAGAAATTTACTCCTTGATGAGAGAACATTGAGATCCTGAGTCATAGTAAAATGAAAATCGCTCACCGGCTTGTTGTGAAACTCCAGCAGGCGTGTTAATTACACAAATGTCAACACGGCGCTCTATAACTTTGCCATTACCGTTTTTCAATCCTTCCTTTGCAGCTTTCTCAAGACAGCGCGAAGCATAATGACCAATCTTCTGACATTTGAAACCCTTGATGGAATTTGAAGATCGAACTGGAGAATTTTTCTTCCGCAATTCCTTTTGAATACCAATTTGTCTCTCCCTTTCATGATTTTCCTTCCTTGACCGACACGTTGATGCTTTTTGGCCCATTTCTCCGCATAGAAAACATTTGATTCCGGGAGATAAAGGCGTAAACTTGAATCGTTTGGACTCGGATCCCTCATTTCGTTCATTTTGACTATCTGCAGATCTTCGTTTAAAAAATGACATAGCTTTCAACTCGTTATCGAGTTGATTTCTTGTGACAATTTCAGTAGTGTAAGCAAGACGTTGAACACGTGATTCAAAACGTGCAATATGTGCCATTATTGTTGATAATGCTGTCATGCGAAAATTACGCAACGATTATATACAGGGTGTCCCTAAATTGAGGGACACGGACCAGCCAGCGTGATACCTGACTGAAATGCAACCGAGAATTTCTTTACCGGAAGGTCGTCCGACGCATAGTTTTTGAATTATAAGCGATATCGTTATGCCAATCAGAGTACACCATTTCATGTGGATTTGCCGCCACGGAAATTGCTGTTTTGTTTGTCTGGGTGAATTATTATTATTCGATTACAAAGTAAATATCAGCACCTCCCCTCACTCGCTGTTGTACCCCTTCTCGAGTGCTGACCTCGGTATTGTTGCCGCGGCACACGCTGCCGGCCGCACACCCACGGACGCACACTCGTGTGTGTGAAAATAAGCGAATGCCCAGCTACACAATACTACGAAACACACATCTACGAGTGAAAATAAAAATAAATCTCGAAATAAATCAGCGGATTTGAGATTTAATGTTATAAAACACTTCCAATCATCGATGTATGCATAAAACTAGAGATTTCAGACGGTTGATATGCCGTTAGGGTTCATAATTAATCATTCAATCAATCTGAATTATGCTTTCCGAACATTTTTTGTGTCTTTGCAACATAACTTTTCCACTAGTTTGAAATTCATCATCGACATCCGATTTTTCAATAATGCGAGGAAACAACAACTCGCTGAATTGACGTGTCAATAGGTTTGTAAATCAATTACAATTCACCTGAGTTAACACAAAATAACTGAATAAATGAGAATTCACTGAACCACTAAAAATGATAACTGAAATCATGAGAATTATTTGAGATATTACTGAATTAGGAAGAGTTGTAATAAGTCAAGTTACTTTGAATAACTTTAGATTCGTGCCAAAATTTTATGTTTAGAGAGAAAAATAATTAAATTCAAATAAAAAAGTAATTTTAAATCAAGAAGAAAAAATTTCCAAATACCTGAATTTAAATGAAGCAATTTGAATTTAATAAATCTATCCGAATTTGAGAAAAAATAACAGTTATCATTTGGACGAGAAAACAGGAAATAGCGAAAAACAATTTTTTCTCCCCAAATTTATGGTTTTTTTTATCGATATCTCGATAACGACGATCGATACGTGAAAAATGTATAGGACCTTAATTGTAGATAGTGCAGAGAGCAACAAAAAGGTGTTTCATAAAAAAATTTTGTATCTCAACGGGGAACCGAGTTATGATCAAAAAACTAAATTTAACTCTTTTTTCAAGATGGCGAAAAACGCAGAAGGTTATTTTGGTCGACAATTTGAACTTAAGCTTTTCCAGCCGCCCCCCACGTAATATCCAAAATTTGGCTTTCTCGGTTCATTTTCATTTCCAAATGTATATATTGACTGGACTATACTTAAAACTACGTATCCGAGTTCAACCTTCTCCGCGAAGTCTTAGCGTGGTTCGCGAATTTGAACGCTCCCCCTTTGATGATTCGCGACCCACCCGAACGGTGACACTTTATTTTAATGGACTCGACGTGGCCCCGTGCAACGGAATTTGGTTGCACTCAATTCGAGACACTAGTGCCTCGTCTCAAACACGTGGCTCGACTCGACCTTCTCGATCCCTCGAAATTGGCTCTAATTTATTACGCGTAACTCAGGCTACGGTCACCAAACGAAATAATTGGCTAACGAATTTCGAGGATTTTTCGACACAAAAATTACAAACGGCTATCCTTTCTCGGACAAGCCCTCGCTCAATTATTCTCGAAATTCGATCGCAAGGATATCAGCAACGCTTACCGCTCCACATCCAGCTTACGAATGCACTGACTCCCTCGCGACGGTGGCTGGCCATTTTTCCTCGCAACACCCAAGATTCCGTTCCCCGCAACCAAAGAAGATGAGAACCAAACTTAACTCAATTCCCCGCAACGACACCCAAAATCTTTGCACGTAGCAACAAAAAAAAGAAAACTCGAAACTCAATTTCTACGCAAAGCTTGACGGATGACACCACGGTGTTTGATCGCCAGAACTAGAGCGATCTCAGATGGCCGATCGGCCGCAACGCCGATCTCGTCACGCCAATCCTTAGTGACGTCATCACCCTAAGAATGCGCAACAATCGATCATTGGTCATCGATTTTGGAGATTGCGCAACTTGACGCGCACCTGTCGTCGCTACGCGGCGCAGAACTTAAGGCTAGATCGCGATGTCGTCTTCTGCGCAGCTCCACGGGGTCCGGAAGTTAGGCGGGGTGGTGCTCCCTCGTCGCTAGCTGGTCTCTCGCGGTTTCCTCGGTTGGGCGTAGACGGTGTGAGCGGGGAGGTTGCGGCGCACCGGCCGCTAGCGGGAATCGCGTCCGCCCTGGATTCTCGCGCTGCAGGGATCTGCGTTGTCTCCCCCTCCGCAGCCTCGGTATCCTTCCCGCGAGATCTCCGCGGTTTCGCTCGGCCTCGAAATATCTTCGGCGTCGGAGTTGGTCGCTGGCTTGTGGCCGGTGTACTCGAAAAAAAAAAGATAAAAACAAAAGCCTGCAATATCGTATTCGTAATTCGCTATTTCGTCCCTGTCGAAGCCCGGATGCGTGACTCCAGTTCTGGCGCTCTCTATGATTATCTCGCGACTCGATTTCCGAAACCCTTATTCCTGGATTCCGCCCAGGGTTCAGGGAGTACCTTGTAATAGGCAGGCCTAACCGAAATGCCACGTTACAGTCCCTACGAGAGGATATAGAACTGTTACGTTTTATATCAAATGTTCTAGCTCTATCACAATGCTACCTCTTCAGTGGTCAAGTTTTTCCACTGATTCATCAATGGATTGATCAACGATTCATCATATGACGCAATACACCCACCTTCTTTAGGTTTACTGCTGGATGAATTTATCGAGAATGCAGCAGAAGTTTTCGGACAATCATACCTTGATACGAACAATTCTTTAATTTCAATCCACGTTATTACGGCATATGATACTCGAGACAGCCATGCCGAAGCCTGTCCCCTCATCGCATGAATCAGCACAATCATCAAAGATGCACTTTGCAATGGTTGATCAGCCATACAAATATCCGCGGTTAATATCCATGATCTCGCGTTCACTTTCAGTTTATCAGGATCAAACTCCGGTAGACGCACATTATTATTATCATTCACTGAAGGAGTTTTCATCACTTGTAATAACGCGAGAAAATGACGATTCTGTTATTCAAGAAGTAATTGCCACTTTTCTTCATTATCCTCACTTGCTCCCTATGGGTTAACAGATCCAGATCCCACTTCTGATGTCGGCGTAAAGCCTCGGAAAGGCGAAAAAGATGTAAAGTGTTCATTTTGGCGTGGATTATTCATATTTGAGCGTGACGATCCCGAACACGTCCGGTATGCTCGCTAGCTAACCCGTGACTGTCGATTTCGTCCAAGCTTTGTTATAAACAAACTATTTATTTGTCGCTAAGATTTCGTCATTCAACTATACTCATAGCTTGCTAATAACGCTTGACGCTTAATACGGTGGACTCATCGAGATTTCAATTTCAAATGAAATATCCTTCTTTTCTTAAAGACTAAATACATTTTGAATGGAATTATTAAACAAGATTTGTGATACTCCGACATATATATTCTTTGTATTAATCTTGTTTCCTACTCCTTTCCAGCAGTAAATTTATTCTAAAGCAGGTGCCTCGATACTTGTCCACTAGAAAATATGACGAAACAAATTGTTCTTCTTCATAACTGCAGGGGCTATGGCACCTATATCTATCAAACTTTTGATAGCAGTCTGATAGACCTGCAGCTGTCACGTGCGGAGCGGTTTCGCACGCGACGACAAAACCCTCCAGGTTTCCGCAGAGGTTTATATTTAATTTTTTCTGTGGGTAGGGAGGTGATCGCCCTCTACAGGACGGTCCTTGAAAAATGCATTGTAGGATTTCGGTATTTAAGTAATATAATATTTATTATGAGTCCCAATGTTTAATGGATCAAATGCAAATAGCAAGCGAAAGCAGCAGGTGAATATTTGAGACGCGGAAGCTTACAATGTTTTTATCTAATACTCTCATTCACTCCTTTGTCTACTCACTCTTTGATTACAAATCCGAAAAACGGCTCTCACTCTTTTACACTCACTTGTCACTATTCTTATTACTACACGTCTCTACAGAGTTCGTGGCTCGAGCTTCTAGCACTTATACTAATCTTCGAGGACTGATGCCGCGACGCGAGACGCCTATCCGACCGGGTATAGATTGGAGTGTTAACCCTCTAATCATCGATGGCGGAAAGGGACTTACTACCTCTATTCGCGGTTACTTCGAAGGAGCCGGGTTCCGTTGAGGTCGTTCTTAGCTGTCTCTAACGGGACTGACTTCGCTCGCTCGTGCGACACCCCTTGGAGCGCCGGGCAGCGAGCGAGGTTTTTGCTGAATTCACAATTTTGAAACAAAGGCTTGCCTCGCGACGGTCATCGTCGAAGCGCGTGATCTCGCGCTCGCCTCATCCCGGTGTTGATTACACCCGGGATCTGGCGGGCGCGGAGACGCTGACGTAGCTGACGGTCAACTACGCCGTTGCGCTTTGGTCGTGCCACGAACAGTTTTATAATGAATACATTATATATTGTGACGTTGCACCTGAAGTGCAAGTCACAACAAACCCCAAACCCGCGGGGAAGAGCCGAACGGGTGAGTCCCGTCCCATCGGGAAACACCCGAAGGTAACCGAAGCCCACCGACGCTCGGCTGAGCCGAGCGCCAGCGAGCATTACGACCACGGCCTGCGAAGCAGCAACAAGTAAAAAGGAGAGAAATTCACGAGAAGCGAAGAGGGCGAGCGAGAGAGAGAGAGAGAGAGAGAGAGAGAGAGAGAGAGAGAGAGAGAGAGAGAGAGAGAGAGAGAGAGAGAGAGAGAGAGAGAGAGAGAGAGAGAGAGAGAGAGAGAGAGAGAGAGAGAGAGAGAGAGAGAGAGAGAGAGAGAGAGAGAGAGAGAGAGAGAGAGAGAGAGAGAGAGAGAGAGAGAGAAAACGAGAGAGACACCGACACTCACACCGTGTAACGGACACGTACACCATTACCCACACACGCCGACGACACCAGGTTAGCCTGCATTCTACAGCCGATCTGCTCCTCCCCTCGCAATACCGACCCTTCCTACCTCACGCTCCCCGTCACCCTACACACTCCCCCCCTCCTCCGCGCGCGTATCTATAAGTTAGGATTAAGTGACGCTAAGGGCTGAGGCGTGATCAGCCCCCGTTAAAGTCTATAACCCTTTTGTACCTTTCGTAGTTTAAGTCGACTCACCCCCCCGATCGCAACACATGTACCCCCCCCCCCTTCACAAATATACACACCAAGTTTTACCTATTCTATCGGCCCCGACTTTCTCGCCCCGTCTATAATTGTTCCCCCCTTCCACAGTATTAGTGCGGACTCAAAACCCGTCACAAATTGGCGCCCAACGTAAATTACCTACATTTTTACCCCAAATCCGAACAATTAAGAGACAAAACATAAGAATAAACGCTAACAAAGTACACATAGGCTCACGAAACAAAGCTACACAGTCACGAAAATTCGAATAAAGACAGTTGAACACACACACTACCAAACACGATACACACAATGGCAGACCAAGGACACAGAGAACCGCGAGGCCTAGCGCGCGAACACATGGACATACACACACCCGAACGCAACCAAAACAACTCGACACAAAGCGAGCCGCGCGCGACACGAGACCATCAAACGCCGACCCAAACACAGTAAATAAATAGACGACATACGATAAACTCACCAAACGCAATAAATATAATCAATGCAGCTATCATAGAGAATACACACAACTTACATAGTACACAAATCCAACATCAAGAAAGCCCAGAACCAACAAATCCCACACAAACATACAATACAATCCCAACACCTACACACACGCAAACTAACACGGTAACAACCAGTCATACGAACCGACACTTCACGGGAACAGATACATTTTTAGCCACCAACACACGTAACACACGACTTATACAAAACCTGATAGACCTCGGAGCACTACCAAGCGACAGAAACGAATACGAAGACCCACACATATACAGCACACAGTCAATACACCCCACAAACAACCAAAACACGACACACCTAAACCACACACCAAACCCGAACAGTACATACTGGAATCAGCCAGCAATGGCAATGAAAACAATACAAACATGGAACATAAAATACTCAGGAAACACAAACGAAGACATAGACGAATTTTTACAAAATCTCCGCGACTACCAAACGGGTTATGAAATACACGATACACAATGAATCAACAACCTCAGCCCGATACTCGAAGGTGACGCAAAAAACTGGTACAGATTAAATAGAGGCAAATGGCGAACACTGGAAGAATTCGAAAGAGACATTACACACGCATTTCAAGACATACAACATAGGGACAGACTGGAACAAAAAATCAAAAACTACGTACAAGGACCAACACAAAAAATTACACAATTCCTAATACAATTTAGAACACTACTATCACAACTAAAACCACCATACCACTCACGAACACAATTAGACTTGGCATACAGAAACATGAAAATAGAATACAAGGCATACATAAAACCATACGACTTCGCGAACTTCGACCAACTGGAAATAGCCGCGAAAGAATGGGAAGCAAACATCGAATGGGAAAACACAAGACAAACAATATTAAATAACTACACACACCCACGAGAAACCTACACACACCAAATACACCACACACAATACATCCCATACAAGTACGCACAAACACAACCCCGCCCAGCATTACTCGCAACACCAAATATACCACCGGCACTCACAGACAACATACGACGAAACCAAACAAACCAAAACACGCAACAGACTCGATACCCCGCAATCACGTATAACTCACCACACCACACTCCGCAACAAACACAAACGAACTCAAACACAGGCACAACACCACGCAGATGCTTTAACTGCAACCAACCCGGACACTTCAGATGGCAATGCACACAGGTACAGAACCAGGGAAACGAGTAAGGGTTGACCCAGCAAGGGTGGAGGGCAGCCCCACAAACAACACAAACACACCCGAGACAGTAGCACCTACAACAGATAACAACAGAACGGAAAGTAGATTTCACATCAGAATCGAAATACACGGTCACGAATTAAACGCATTAATAGACACAGGCGCAACACACTCATACCTAGGCGCAGAAGTAATACAAATACTACACAACACAGACACACCAATAGACGACACGCCCGACAGAACAGCTACAATGGGAAACGGAACACAGGTGACGATAGAAGGAGCAATAACACTCCCAATACGCCTCGGCAACATAACAAAAAAAATTAATTTCGGATTAATACCAAACTTAGGCTCGCAATGTATCATTGGGAACAGCGGCTTAATGAGATTTGGAATACAAATAAATTATGGAAAAAACACATGGTCACTTATAGACGACCCACAGACACACTACCACATGCAAGCCAGACCACAAGAACTACCAACACCACTCAAAGAATACATACAAATACATCAAACACGAAAAATACGACACCAATCAACACAAACACAAACAAAACAAGCAAAAGCAGCAGAATAATTAGAAGCAACGAAACAACAAACGGACCCGAAAACAACAGAAAGACACGAAAACACAGAAAAAACAACCATAAAACAAAAACCACTAACACCAACACTACCCAGCACAAAGACACCACCGGAAAACACCCCCCCAAAAGATAACCCACAGAACACACAAATCACAAATCAAAAAATCATACCCACAAACGCACAAACAACAGACGACACACAAACCGACAAAGAAACCGAACCACAGATATGCGCAGGAATACAAGAACTCACACAATCACAACACACACAACTACAGACGACAATACAGCAGAAAATCTCAACACTACCAGGCCAACTCGGCCTAACACACTTAATCAAACACAAAATAGACACACAAGGACACGCACCCATAAAACAAAGATATTATATGGTATCACCAAAAATTAGAGAAGCCATCCACACAGAAATAGACGAAATGCTGAGAGAAGACGTGATAGAACCATCAGAAAGTGAATGGTCGAGCCCAATTGTCATGATAAAAAAGCCATATAACACATATCGCTTCTGTTTAGACTCCAGAAAAGTAAACTCAGTATCAAAAAAGACGCATACCCACTACCATACATGACAGCAATATTAGACAAACTACGGACAGCACAGTACATATCAAAAATCGACTTAAGCCAAGCATACTTCCAAATACCACTCGACGAAGACAGCAAACACATAACAGCCTTTACAGTCCCGGGAATGGGCTTATTTCAATTTAAAAGAATGCCGTACGGACTGACAGGCGCACCGGCGACATTCTAAAGACTACTAGACAGACTCATAGGCCCAGAATGCGAACCATATGCATTCGCATACTTAGACGACATAATAATAGTAACACAAACATTTGACGAACACTTACAAAGACTAGAACAAATACTCAAAAGAATTACAGACGCGGGACTAACAATAAACCCAGAGAAGTGCGAATTCGGATGCGCACAAGTAAAATATCTCGGATACATAGTAGACAGACACGGACTACACATAGACCCCGACAAAACACAACCCATAGAAAGCTACCCAAGCCCAAAAACAATAAAACAATTACGGAGACCAATTGGCATGGCATCATAGTACAGACGCTTTATACCTAACTTTGCACACATTACAGAACCACTAACACGACTACTGAAAAAAGACAAGAAATGGCACTGGGGAGAAGAACAAGAAAACGCAATGAACACAATCAAACACGCACTCACATCACCACCCACACTCGCATGCCCAGACTACACACAAACATTCACACTACAAACAGACGCTAGCGGAACAGGGATAGGTGCCGTTAGTAACACAATCTCTCGATGACGAAGAGCATGTAGTAGCATACGCTAGCCGCGCGCTAAGCGAGGAAGAACGTAAATACTCGACCACAGAGAGAGAATGTTTGGCGGTACTCTGGTCCATAAAAAAATTCAGACCATACGTGGAAGGATACCATTTTAAAGTTATCACAGATCACCACGCACTGAAGTGGCTTAGAGAATTAAAAAACCCCACAGGCCGACTTGCACGATGGGCACTAGAACTATTAGAATACGACTTTGACATTACACACCGAAAAGGTACAATGCACGACGTACCAGACGCACTTTCAAGACGACACGAAGACGAAGAACACATAGAAACAATAGAAGACACGACAGGCAAATGGTACACATACAAGAAAACACAAGTACAAACACGCCCAGAGAAAAACGAATCATGGCGAATCAGAAACAATCAACTATACTTCCACCGCCCTAACCCCCTACACTCAAACCTCCTACCAGACACAAACCCATGGAAACTAGTTATACCCAAAGACAAAATAACACACATACTACACGAAAATCACGACGTAACACAAGCAGGCCACTTAGGGATCGACAAGACATACCAAAGAGTAGCCAAAGAATATTATTGGCCAGGGATGTACAGAGACACAGTAAACTATATAAAAAAATGTGACACATGCCAAAGAATAAAAACAACACAAGCGCGACCGGCAGGGCTAATGGGTACTAGAATAATTGAAGAACCGTGGACAGTAGTAGCCTCAGACATCATGGGCCCACTCCCACTATCAAAGCAAAAAAACCAATACATCATAGTGTTCGAAGACCTATACACCAAATGGGTGGAAATTATACCGATACGCAAAGCAAACGCAAAAACAGTAGAACAGACATTTCACTCACACGTAATATCACGATGGGGTACACCACACATACTACTGACAGATAACGGCACACCATACATAAACAAACTCATACGCGAACTGACACAAAAATTCAATATAAGACACGCAACAATCCCCCCATACCACGCACAAGCCAACCCCGTAGAACGAGTCAACAGAACCGCTAAAACAATGGTCCAAGCCTACGTAAACAACGACCACACAGAATGGGACATACACTTACAAGACTTACAATTCGCAATCAATACATTCACACACACATCAACTAAACACACACCAGCCTTTTTGAACCTACGAAGGGAATTAAATCCTACACAATGTCTAAGAAATCAATTAGAGAACGATGACGAAATAGAATTACAAGACACAGACAGATGGGTAGATCACCTGAGACGACTACAAACACTTAGAGACGAAGTACAGAGGCACTTAATAGAAGCAAACGAAAAACAAGCACACTACTACAACCTACGAAGACGAGACATTCAATTCAAGGAAGGAGACAGAGTACTGAAAAAGAACCATACACTCTCATCCGGGCCAGAAAGAACGGCAGCAAAGCTAAGTAAAAAATTCATAGGTTCATACATAATCACTATGAAAATCTCACCCACAATATACGAATTGACAACAGAAAGCGGTAAAAATATAGGAAAATGTCACATAGAAGACCTAAAATTATATACATAATCAAATAAGCAATAAAAGAACCACGCCCGATAACACATCTCGAAAATAAACTAACATGTGTATTCACCCCACAGAAAGACAACATGGAAAACACACAACCAAGAATACCGGCCCTGATGATACTGCGACTGACGGGACCGGCGACACCAAATACAAACACAGAGAGAACACCACTACTACAAACACCAGGACAGGCCCCACACCCACACAGATACGGACGCGACGGCACACACCAGACAGAGACCCGACGAACTCTACTACCGACGCCCACCACACACATACAGGTAACAAAGACCGCCACGACAACAACACACATAACAACCACTGCACCCACAGCCACCCAGAAACACTCACAAACACACACACACATGACCACACACACAGTTACACTCTCCGGACCAAGGCAATGCCCAAAATGCAACGGGCTGGTCCGGGACACTAAATACCCACAACACGTACAAACCTGCACACAAACTAACACAGACACACAACACCCAGCACAAATTGTCACACACCCACCAACAGTCACCCAAACCACACGAACCACAGCCACGCACACGACTACACACCCACCCACCAAGAGACAAACACCCCACACAACCACACACCCCACATCGACACCAACACCACGACACACACCACCCCCCACATCACCCGCTCTATGGACACGTACCAGACTCACGAGACCACAGACAACAGAAGACAGGATCCTACAAACATTCGCCAACATGGACACACGCACAGAACCGACGCAGACAAGACAGACATACAAAAAACACATAGGACCACCCCCAGAAATAATATCAATAATTGCTAACCTACAAGCGACAAGCACCCTGGACGACGAACTACGGGCACAGAGAGACAGATACATGACCAGACGGGCACACCAACATACAAACACAGACGAGACAGAAGCCAGCACCTCCACACACCAACCACACACCACACATCAAACAGCACCACACAAAACACAACCCTCAAACACACCAGACACCGACACCGACACAGACTCCACCACCTCCACCGCATAGACAGTTATACACATCGAAACAACACACACAACCACGCCACAGACACAAACGACGGACGACGACACAGACAATAACACCGACACCACCTCACTCACCGACACAGACGAACATACACAAACACCCCAACCAATCACACACACCACACGGGACTCAAGACGATACAAAATACGAAAAACAATACGTAAACAGAAAAAAGAACAAAACAGAAAACACTAGACAAACTGACAACACCAAACGGACGGACGAACAACGACGCACACACAACACGGGACGCAATACGATACAAAAAAAAAAAAGGGACAAAACAGAAAACACTAAATACACTGACAACACCAAACCGACGGACGAACAACGACAGACGGAGGCCAAGGAAACAGAACACAACCTCCAACTCCAACGCAGAACCACGGAGAAGCAACCACGAGCCACAAAGAACAAGGAACAACGCAAAAACTCACCAAGACCCACACCGACGAGAGCCACCGAACCAAAACCAAAAATTGAAGTACAAATAGATTAAGAAAAACACCCGAGTTAGTACAAAATAATATAAGAATAGAATAAGTAGATATAAGACAACCAACAACCCCACACCCAACGCACACCCCGCAAATACAACCCGACCCACATCCCCTAACCCCGACAGATCGGAGCAGACGACCACAGAAAACACAGACGAAATGACCACAAAACCCGCCACCGAAGCCGGCTCACCCTATAGGCCTCGCCCCGCGTGGGGAGGGGGGAGTTGTGACGTTGCACCTAGAGTGCAAGTCACAACAAACCCCAAACCCGCGGGGAAGAGCCGAACGGGTGAGTCCCGTCCCATCGGGAAACACCCGAAGGTAACCGAAGCCCACCGACGCTCGGCTGAGCCGAGCGCCAGCGAGCATTACGACCACGGCCTGCGAAGCAGCAACAAGTAAAAAGGAGAGAAATTCACGAGAAGCGAAGAGGGCGAGCGAGAGAGAGAGAGAGAGAGAGAGAGAGAGAGAGAGAGAGAGAGAGAGAGAGAAAACGAGAGAGACACCGACACTCACACCGTTACACGTACACAATTACCCACACACGCCGACGACACCAGGTTAGCCTGCATTCTACAGCCGATCTGCTCCTCCCCTCGCAATACCAACCCCTTCTACCTCACACTCCCCGTCACACTACACCCCCCCCCCCCCCCCGCAATACCGACCCTTCCTACCTCACGCTCCACGTCACCCTACACACTCCCCCCCCCCTCCGCGCGCGTATCTATAAGTTAGGATTAAGTGACGCTAAGGGCTGAGGCGTGATCAGCCCCCGTTAAAGTCTACAACCCTTTTGTACCTTTCGTAGTTTAAGTCGACTCACCCCCCCGACCGCAACACATGTACCCCCCCTTCACAAATATACACATCAAGTTTTACCTATTCTATCGGCCCCGACTTTCTCGCCCCGTCTCTAATTGTTCCCCCCTTCCACAGTATTAGTGCGGACCAAAACCCGTCACAATGTATTTAACTGATGAATTGAAGCTATGCTTCCTTTTCTCTTCTAAAAGCGGTATTAACAATTATTGACATTGGTATACATACATGCGGCGTTCGTGACATCCCTCCCCCCTTGGGTGTCGATGCCCCCATCGTCTCGGTGCGCCGAGCCGACGGTGACATCGGCACTGGAGGGTTGGCTCACCCCTGACCGCATTTTTTGATCAATTGGTATTTACGTGGTTTATACATCGCACATGCGCTCTTTCATAACCCACGCACACATACGACACTTTTTAGTTTTGGTCACTTCACTCAATTCGTTGTCACTTCGCCGCTGGCTCGTCGCTCGGTTGTCCGTGCGCTTCGCCAGCTGCCTCGTCCTCATGAGCCTGGTCCTTTTTGGGTTGCCTTGGCGTCCTCGGTGTCCTCAGATGGCCTCGGCGTCCTCGTCCTCCTTAGTTTCGGCTAACGGGGGGGTCGCAGGTGGAGTTTTGCCCGGCGATGCATCCCACCGGATCAGGTCTGACACGACCTCCGGTTCACCTTGCAGAGCATCTGCGAGGTTCACCGGGGAATCTGGTGTCGCGGGCAGTGTTTCGCCCGGCGGCTCTTCCCAGGCGATTAAATCGCCTTCCTCTGTTGCATCTTCCTCCGCGGGTCCGAGGAGCTGGTCCATTTCTCGCTGGAGCGAGAGCCAGCGCCCCAGGATGCGTGATCGCACCGCGGGAATCATGATCTTGCTCAGCCTGCGAAAGTCTATCAAGAACGGAGCTTCCTCTCCCTCCTGGATCATGATCGGGTCGGTCTGAGTCCTCTCTTCTTTGGTGTCCCACTTAGTTTGGACACCCCTCTCCTTGGTGCCAACAGTTATACGGCGTCGGAACGTCGTCGTCTGCATCGCGCCGTCCCGTCGGGTTTTCTGCACGGGCGCATCGTCCTGCGAGGTCGTTGGGCCGGGCTCGCGGATGGTTCTCGGAGCTGCAGGGGCGACGGGGGCTTCCTTTGCGCCGAGGAGGCGACCGAAAGCCTCCGCACAGTGGCCCGCGTGGAGATCCGGTCGGTCGCCCACGCTCTGGCCGCAGAGGGTGCAGTTACTACTCCCCGGCCTCCGGTGTGAGAGGTAGCTCTCCAGGTAGCACTTCTCACAGTGCTGGTCGCTCGCCTTTTTCCCGCAGGTTGGCCAGACCTCGCGCCTCACCTTTTCCACCGCGAGTGTCATCGTCGCTGATGTCATCTTCGCCGGCGGAGGCACCTTTATCAACTTCGGCAAGGCGGTTGGGGCCGCCGCCTCAGCTGATATCGACGTCTGTATCGGTGCTGGTGCTGGTGCTGAAGCCTTGGCGTTTAGTGCCGCCTTTTCGTACCTTATTAGGCACAACGTTGAGTGCTTCATTTGTTCGCTGCCCGGCCGTTCAGTCCCACAGAAAGGGCAGGAGCTGAGGTCGGAACCTCCTGCCCAGTGTGCCAATCTCTGGTAGCAGTCGATCCAGCCTGCACATTTGGTCGGGCTCTTGCGGCAGACCGCGCAAGCCTTGTTTGATGCTGCCCTTGCGAAGGTGCTGCGATAGTTTATGTTGGCGATTGACATACTTGTTGTTTTTCGGAACGCGCTGAATTTCTTCGAGTTTTTCGCGACTACTCGGCTCTGGGTTCAAGAGTCGAATGGCGTTTGTTAATCCCTGTGAGGCCCTCTGGGTCTCCTTCTCCTTGATATTGTAGTGGGAGAAGTTTCGGAGTCATCTGGGGTGCTATTCTTCTAATATGCTACCTCAGCCTCTTGGCAGGGGAGAGGGCAAGAAGGTTCTCCCCTTTTTCCTTCGGGCCGACCTATTGCTCTTTCTTTCGCCACCTCGTACTTTGAACGCGAAGCGGTTCCCAGAGCAGCACTCGGGTTTCCGGCGCCTTCGTTGTCTCGATCCGTTGCCTGTTTAGTCTGGCCTAACTCGATATCTTCATAATGATTTGTGTGAGTTGTACGTTTCGGGCGCCCGCAGGGCAACCCAATCCGCTTCACCATCTTGCAAAGGTTGATTCGCCATATGTAGATAACCAATACCATTCCTAGAAGGGATTCCAAGGCAAACCCGGTCGTAAACAGAACGTGCTGTTTTTCCTTGTCGCGGCGGTGGCTGCCAATTTCGGAGAGACGTTGCTGCACGTTGTCGAGGGATTCGTCAGCACGTGACATTTTCCATGCTGCTCCCTCCCTGGCATATTCCGACAAGATGTTGTTTTGTCCTGAATTTTCTATTTTTTCCTCAATCGGTTCTCCGAAGCTTGGGGTTATTAGAGAGATGTTTAGTCAAATCTTTAATGCGTAGAAATATTGCTCGTGACTTTCGTAAATACGCATCCCGGTAAGAGAGGTACTTCGGGTGCATCCTACACAGTCAGCGCTAAAGTGGAGTATCCCAGCACCTTCCAAAGTAGTGGTGATTTCCATCCTTGCCGGACAGAGTATATGAATATGTTCCGGTGTATGGAGCGAATAGAGCCATCCTCCCTGGGAGGGTAGATGCGTCCAAAACGAGTCGTCCGTTGATTGAATTACATCGCAGAGCTTGTATGCGTCAATTGAGGGGTTTATCAACATCACTACTTCGCATTACTGTGATGTCGATACCTCTTTCAGAGGGGTTTCCATTGAGCAAATGTAACGGTGTTCCACACTGGTACATTCGTTCATATATATGGAGTCTGCCATGAAGTATGTGCGGCGGTCCGCCGACACAACTATATACGGCGTTGACGGTTGAATATGAGCCGATTCGTTTAGTTCTACTCCGCGTTGGGAAGCTGACCACGCGTGCATGCGGTAGAGATGATAAGCCGCTCGCTCCAGCAGGAGAATATGAACCACTATAAGGATCCTGCCCGAGTGAAATACGATATTTGTATTAACAACACGGGATAGCGATTCGATAGAGTATTCGGTCGCGAGGGGGAATTCAAAATCGGGTGCCCGAGACTGTATTTCCCTCGTGATGGCGGTAAGCAGTGTCGCTGTTAACATGCTCGGGTCGTAACGTCCTTTCCTAGCCATTGATATCGCGAGTAAATACTTCTCGCTTGTCTCAATATATTGCTTGACCTCTGCTTCCACCCGGTACGCGAAGTTCGCTAAGACATTACGGCGCATCATCATACTTGTCCGGTTAGAGAGTTGATTGATTCGTTCCTGCAGTTTATCAACCATGTCTAGTTCCATCAGATGTTCTCGATGTAGTTCCTGGAATCTCGAATGGGTCACGTGAGTTTCTCTACCGATTATTTGACTTAGGTTGGATTGATCATCAAACAATCGATCAATCTGTGCGTTGATATACGTTGCATCTTCTTCATTTATTCATTGTGCCGAATAGCGATTTATGGGACAATTTCAGTAAACTGGCTAGCGGCTTATACCACCGCCAGTTTTACCTTGTCGACATGCTTCCTTATCCTTTTCCCATTTTCTGCTTCCAGTATTACATTGCTATGGTCAGTTACCTGGACAATTTTATAGGGGCCATGATATTGGGAGTCGAATTTACCCTTACGAGGTTCCTTCAGGACATAGGCAAGGTCGCTCGCTTTACCTGGAAAAGGACGGATTTTCTTGTCATAATATTTTTTGGTTGTTTCTTTCGCGCGATTCTGATTTTCACCGGCCATTTCGCGTATCTCGGAGAGACGTTTTATTTACTCGATGATATACGAATTATACGTTGATAGTTTATCGTCCACGGGGAACTGACTCGGGAGCCAAGGCAGCCTCCCGTAAACGATTTCGTAAGGGGTGAAATTTGTCGCCTCGTGCACGCTAGTATTGTATGATAATTCCGCGTAAGGCAACAAGCGACCCCAATCATCGTACGTATCTGCTTACTGCTATATGTATTCCGCTAACGGTATGTGACTTCGTTCGAGCGCTCCGTTCGTTTGTGGTCGATAGCCGGAAGTCGTTACTTATTTCATATGAAAGTTTCAGATATTTCGCGTGATAGATTTCCGGTAAAAGCTGCTCCGCGATCAGTAAGGATCGCACGGGGAGCACCGAATTGCGCAATTAATCGCCTCGCCATAGCTTTGGCGATCATAGTTGCTTTTGAATCGGGTATCGGTTCTGCTAAACAATACTTCGATAGGTGGTCTTGCATGGATAGTTTGTGTTTATTGCCATGTGGTGTTGTAGGCAACGGACCCGCCGTATCGAGCGATACCTTATCAAAGACGTCAGCCGGCGTATCAGTAATGAGCATCGGCTCGCGCGTCTTTGCTCGAACCAATTTACGTTCCTGACAGCCTTTGCAACGACGGATGTAATTTCGCACTTCGTTTCTCAGCGAAGGCCAATAAAAACGGTCTCGGATTTTGCGATAGGTCTTGGTCACCCCTCGATGGCCTCCGACAAGACTCGCGTGAAATTCTTCAATTATTTGCGAGTGTTGTTCATCCGGTGGCCGTCGAATTGTACCGTAGTATATTGTGGTGACTATGTTGGACTTACCGAGTAACCTGTTCAACCAGTCAAGGAATTTCGTGTGCGGTAGTTCGTCCTTATAATCTCCCGAGCGTGAAATACGAACCAACTTCACGGCCACTCGTTGAAGGGCAAATTCAAGATCCTCGAGTCCCCTGAATATGTGTTCGGCGTTGGTTTTGACGTAGTACCGCTTTTTAATAACAATACTATAACCTTTATTGGACCCATATGGAGTCACCGCTATTTGTCCGATTTTTAATTTCCGGTCTTTAATTGTTTGTTCATCTACCCTTCCTAGATTAGCGAGTATTTTTCCTATTGAGGTTGACAGTTCTCCATCCGCAGAGATGAAATGAACTAGATTATCCAGTTTATACGTTAGGCATTCTCGCGAGCCTATTATCGTGCATGTTTTTCCTATAGATTTTTCCCGCTTAGGTTCGTCTTTACTGGATGAGTCTAGTGAGGAGGACGTAATCGAGGACCAAGTCGTGTCCTTTGATCCTTTTATGATGGGATCATCGGGAAAGGTTATAAGTTTGCTTTTATTCCTGCTAGAATTATCGGGAAGTGAAGCACGTGGTAACGCACGTGGTCGGTACGGTGTAGATTAGGGTGGGCCAAAAAAAATGAGTATTTTTTTTTTTACTTTATACTCTGAAAATCGGTTGCTAGATACCTCTAAAGAATTCTCACCAAATATGAGCTCTTAATTTTGATAACAAGGTCCTCCGCTTTACAATTTTGCATTTTTTCCTGAGTATTAGAAACAAAAATTCATATCTCTTTGACAACTGTTCGTTAAAAAATATCTCTCCTCATATTCTTGTAGGAAATCGAACGCTCTACAAAAAAGGTCTCTTACAATTTTTTCGTAAACCTTACCGTTTAAATGATATCAAAGCTTAAAGTTTGATTATTTTAGGAGAAATTTCTGTTTTGCTTATGAATTTTTTAACTCGCTTACAAAAAATTTTGATAAATTGCACAATTCATGATTTTGTAGGAAATTAACTGCTCTACAAAAATGGTGTCTTATGATTTGTCGATTAAGTTAAGCGTTTAAAAGATATTCATCGTCAAACTTCAATGCATACTAATTTTAACAGTTTTGATGAATAATTCGAAAAATTTCAATTTAATTTATAAGTTTCATGAAAATTTATTCCAATGTGAGTTCCTAAGGAAAGAGAAATGTTTTAATCTATTTTTTTTTATTTTTTTAGTTCTATATATGTTTGGTTATATTAAAAAACATTAGTGCATTATTTCTAACTGAGAGACAATGATTTATTAAATTTCCAAAAAAATAACGTTTTTTTTCTTCAAGATCAATACTTTTCATATTAAATTTATAACAAAAACGTTATTTTTTTGGAAATTTAATAAATCATTGCCTCTCAGTTAGAAATAATGCACTAATGTTTTTTAATATAACCAAACATATATAGAACTAAAAAAATAAAAGAAAAATAGTTTAAAACATTTCTCTTTTCTTAGGAACTCACATTGGAATAAATTTTCATGAAACTTATAAATTAAATTGAAATTTTTCGAATTATTCATCAAAAACTGTTAAAATTAGTATGCATTGAAGTTTGACGATGAATATCTTTTAAACGCTTAACTTAATCGACAAATCATAAGACACCATTTTTGTAGAGCAGTTAATTTCCTACAAAACTATGAGTTGTGCAATTCATCAAAATTTTTTGTAAGCGAGTTAAAAAATTCATAAGCAAAACAGAAATTTCTCTTAAAATAATCAAACTTTAAGCTTTGATATCTTTTAAACGGTAAGGTTTACGAAAAAATTGTAAGAGACCTTTTTTGTAGAGCGTTCGATTTCCTACAAGAATGTGAGGAGAGATATTTTTTAACGAACAGTTGTCAAAGAGATATGAATTTTTGTTTCTAATACTCAGGAAAAAATGCAAAATTGTAAAGCGGAGGACCTTGTTATCAAAATTAAGAGCTCAAATTTGGTGAGAATTCTTTAGTGGCATCTAGCAACCGATTTTCAGAGTATAAAGTAAAAAAAAAATACTCATTTTTTTTGGCCCACCCTAGTGTAGATCTTGCAGCCGAGGCCACATCGTTGCTGGGCAATGACCATCTCACCGTGTGGCGGGGACCGGGCAGTAGAGAGGTCCGAGCGGGCTGTGAGGTGTCGAGTTCGCGCTCGAGTCCCGCGGCCATACTTGTCTTGGGCCTCTCTCTCGCACTCACTCGCGGCATACTCTCTCCATCAGCTGGTGGCTCATCGCTCTCGTCGTCCGCCTCCGTTCCTTCTTCTACCGTGCGTAATATTGTCTTCTCTCCCGCACTCAGCTGCCGTACTAATTCCTTGTCCGATGGTGACTTGAACCTATTTTCCAACGCTTTTAAGCGGCTGGCAAGCTCGGCATCTTCGGCGATGTCATCGAAAGGGTCTTGTTCTTGGAGAATCTTCCGAGCCTCCTCTTCTACCGAATCCCCCTCCGACAGATGATCAGGCCAGTCAAAATCTGTTTTATCAGGCCCTTTTTTGGGGTCACGGAAGGATTTAGTGTGATGTCGCTCTTCCAAACGCCCTAATGATTCGTTAAATTTGTTAATTGAGTCTTCAAGGGTTGCCGTTACCGTCTTCGTGCTATCTGCTTCCGATTCCTCCGTGCTTCCATTAGAATCGTTGCTACGGGTGGTGAGCGTGACCGTGATTGCAGCAGACCTCTGGTCAGACATCGCGCTTGCGGATTCCGATAAAGACACTGGTTTTTGGGGACCTCTGAGGGGCTTGACCTCTACGGGGGGTGGAGGCTTCGGCTTGCCGGGAGGAGTAACGGTGAGGGCAACAAACTGCGATGCAAGCGCTGTATGGGTGGCCCTGAGCTCTCCGATTCGGATCTGGAGGGTTTCGCGACAGTGGGAGGTGGGCGCCTTCCGGGTCTAGTAACGACCTTCCCGCGTGTGCGTCTCACCACCGGGCTGGAGCTCTCCGAGCTCCCCTCTCCCCTTTCAGGTACCGTTGGCACTGTAGGCACGCTGCGTAGACGCGATCGTGTGCGCGCTGCTACGATTGATGCATCGGCATTGGACGGGCCAGCTGATGTCTCAGATGTCGACACTTCTGTGCTAGACGTCGGGCCATTACGAGTACCGTAACGTTTTGAAGATGAAGGCAAAACTTGAGCTTCCTGAGTGACGTTCGGCTCTACATCCGAATCACTTGAAGACGAGATTATCATCGGGTTTATGGGATTACTGAAGAGTGCATCGGCATTTACATTTTTGTGCCCTGGCTTATGTTGGAATTCATAATCGTATTTACACAATCTAATTTTCCATCGACTGAGCCTCCTGCCAAGATCGAGCGTAGAACGCATCCATTTGAGAGGCTCGTGATCGCTTACGAGCTTAAATTTCCTTCCATACAGATATGTGGAGTTATGTTCTATTGAATCGATTATAGCCAGACACTCTTGTTCCGTAGTTCCGTAATTCTTTTCAGCATTAGAGAAAATTCTAGAATGATAAGCGACTGATAGATCATGGCCTTCGTGAATTTGTGACAACACTGCTCCAAGTGCAAATTCCGAGGCGTCGGTCGTCAAGATGAAGTGTTTGGACAAATCGAGATACTGCGAAATCGGTTCTTGACACAGTGCTTTGCGAAGCTTGCAAAAGCTGTTTTTCTGCTCCCGCTCCCATACGAATGTTTCTCCCTTTTTGAGCAAGTCGGACAAGGGCTTCGATCTGGCAGCGAAATCCGGAATGAATCAACGGTACTAACCGGCAAGTCCCAGAAATTGGCGCACGTTCTTCTGCGTTCTCGGGCGCGGAAATTCACGCACTGCCGCTAGTTTCTTCGGGTCCATTCGCAACCCATCACGGCCAACGATATGCCCGAGATACGCGGCTTCGCTACGCAAGAACTCGCATTTGTCTGGTTCAAGGACGAGGTTAGCATCCTCGAAACTTCGCATAAGACGAGGGAATTTAATCTTATGTTCCTCGAGAGTTTCTGCAAACACAACAACATCGTCGAGATACACGAACAGCTCTGTCCCCTGCAACCCGATCAACACCCGATCCATCAGGCGTTGTAAGGTCGCGGGCGCGTTTTTGAGATCTTCAGGCATGAAAGCGTACTCGTAATGCCCGTTTATCGTGGAAAACGCGGTCTTTGGAGCATTGCTACAATCCATCGGGATCTGCTGGAAACCGCTTGCTAAATCGAATGTCGAAAAGTATGTAGCTTTTCCCAGCTGTTCGAGTATTTTTATCATATTCGCAAGGGGGTACGCGACGGAAATCGTCTTCTCGTTCAATTTACGAAAATCGATGGCCATGCGCATCCGAGGATTCCCTTGAGAATCGGGTTTTTTAGGAACTATCCAGACCGGCGAGCTATACGGGAAGCGTGAATGAACGATTATTCTCTCCCTTAGCTTTTTCTCAACTTGCCGTTCCAGTTCCGACAGATACACCACAGGAAATCTGTATTATTTCGCGTTTACTGGCAGCTCGTCCACCGTCGGGATTCGATGGCGAACTTGATCCGTGTATCGCAATCTATCGCCTGGTAGCTTGTACATGTGAGGGTATTTTTCGATGAGGTTTATAACATGTGAGCGCTCTACCTCGTTGAGCCTATCCAATCGCAATGATTTAATTATGGCTTCTACCCGATCCGTCGGCGGAGTAGTCTCTCTGCCGCTACCGTCGGAGCTTTTACCGCTTCAATAGCCGTCCTCTCGATAATGGTCGAAGTCTTCGAGTTCCTGAGGCTCGATTTCTGATTCGATGTCGTCGAATAGCGTATTTATTGCTAAGACGTAGCACAATCCTCCCGCTGGAGCAGCGATACTTCCTCCAATAAACACTCCCGGTTAAGTCTCGACTTGCGGGGAGTATCCCTCCTCAAAATTCGCGTTTTTCAAAGGGATGTTTATTTGTTCACTTGTACGCGCGCACAATTTATAACTTCGTTTACCCGAAGTTATTTTTACTGCTAACACGCGCCTTGTTGGTTCCGCGTCGGAAGGAGGCAAGCCTACGAAAGGCTTAGGTCGGATAGGATCACTTGAGGTGACTAAGGTGTTGTGATAAAACAAAATTTTGGCTTTCTCCGCGAAAAAATACGGTTTACCGATTAACGCCTCGCTTTTCAGTGGCAGGTTTCGTAACACATGAAATTTAGCCGGTTCTACGGAAATATGAAGGACAACTGAGCCGAGTGTCGGAATATCCGATTCCTCTAAGCCTTTTACCCATATTTTATCGTCAGTATTTACAATTGAGTCTTCATTGAGGGCACGCAGTTTGATTAAGCTAGCTGAGGAACCCGTGTGAAGAAAGAATTTTCCCTTCTTGTTACGAAGTTCGGGGGCAGTCAGTTCGACTACTGGGCTCTCCTCGTTAGTGGGGGCCCAGAGGACGAGGCATCGTTCTCCAGGAACCTCACTGACTGTTGGTGTTCTCGGGGTCGACTCGACTCGCTTGCTCCAGTCGGGCTCGCAGGGGAATTTGCCCGGCGAGCCCCAGGGCAGTTTAAAGGCTCCCTTTGCGGGGAGCGCCTCGGAGATGACCAACGCTTTAACGGGCAGCACGGGCAACCCCTGTTTTCCTTACAGCAATATTTATATCCGCAAGCTGTTGACGGACGAGAATATGACATTCCCACGGCACCCTCGCGGTTATCAGGCATTTGCGCGGTCTCGCAAAAAATCCCTCAACGGCACATTTTTGTGTAAGCACTGAACCAGTTTAATGAACAATATGTACCACCGCTTGTGTGGGCGCATCGCTAATAAGACCCTTATCAGCAGCTAGCTGCCGCACATACTCACTTGTGTTTGACGGTAGACTGTCATGATGCGGCGTCTCATGTTGGGTTCTTTGTATCAGTGCGGGGTTCCCTTCCAGACTCTTCGTCAATAAACTTTCCAAAGCGTTCAGTTTCTTTCACATTCTCTCCCGGTCTTTTTTTTTTCTCTTTTCCGTTTGTGTTTTCCCATTTCCAGCACTCCTTAATTTGTTTTTGACAAGACGTGTTACTCTATACGTGCGATGACATCGAGCACAAAAAAAATTATGAAGCATAGATGTAAGCAGATAGAGAGACAGGGTATTCTCTCTTTTGACTCTGAATACATGGTGGCATTGCAGTGGAACTAGCGATACTACGTTTTGTTATCTCGAGAACGAAACCAGATATAATCGAAATCGGAGGTACGTAATGCTGCGGACACAGTGTGCTTTATTCATTTCATGCAGTTCGTCAGGATATTCCAGATTCACTGCTGATATGTAACCGAACTCCACTTCGTCCAAGGTAGTAAGAACATCGCATTGTCTGAAATTTGATACCAATTCAAAGGAACTGCATGGCAGAGCAAAGCTCATAGCAGCACCGTACAAATTGTTAACATCAAAGTACACGGGACAAGATTCTTCGACTTCCAGATCGAATGCCTTTCTCATATATCTCTTGTTGGCTTTTGCGTGTCTGTACAAGCATTGCGACACACCGCTACCAATACCTTTTTCGGTAAACATAATCATATTAAAATCAGTGAAAAGCTGTAGCTCGATGTCGGTACACTTTAACATTACGTCAAACGACAGACGAGGCGCTGTGTAATAATGTAACAGGTCCAGTGTATGTGTCGTCAAACAATTCTGTCGAAAATTTTGAAAAACGTCTGTCTGTAAATACAAGTTCGAATATTCTCGCTAAGTTTGAACGTTAAAAGTTTGCGAAACTTTGCATGCGTAGGCGTAATTGTCATTTGTTATGTCCTGGTAATTTAATTTAGAACGAAACTGTTCTTTGGTTCGTTATTGTCTGCTCTCGAGCTTATCTCAGTTATCGGTGTATTCGTGCGGGAAAACAGCTTCTGTGATCAATACTCGAAATTCATCCAAGGTACTGCGAAATTTGCGTAAAATTATTTCCTGATTATCACCCAAATGCGATGCTTATTTTTCAGGGCTGCTGGGTATAAAACGAAATGATTCTAGGAATTTAATTTTCACATCCGTTTCCTTGACATATTTCGTAAACAAAATGTATTTCCCTTTATTAATGGGTAAAAACTGAATAGTACTCTCGAAAGATGTTGCCAATGCTTTAATCAGATAATGTGCATCGTAACCTGATAGATTGTCACTGAAATAGCATGTAAATTTTGATAATTCAAATTACAATCGGGACGAGCAACACCGCGATACTTTCCTGTGAAATGACAGTGATCACGATGTTTCACGTTATTGGGTGTGAACATTTTTTTACAAAAATTACATATTTAAGCGGATTGACATTCGTCAATTCGATCACGTGTCAGAGGTTCCATAGGTACAACAGCTTTTGAATATACTTGTAACGAATGTACCAATTCTACTAACTCATTCATACATCATTAAATGCAAGTCTCTCTACAATTAATTTTCAATTATGAAATCGTTAATCGCACAATGTAGATAATAAGCTATACTGTACGGAATATGCTTTTGATAAATGGTTCATTCTTCTCCGATAATTTTTTGAGTAGGTTGCAGTAAACTTTTAATATCTGCGTGAATGCAAAACGGAACGGTTTCTTTGTGTTTTAAATTTTCGAATTTTAGAATATCGTCCTCTTCTGTTGGGAAAATAACTTTGGCTTCATTCAGAGTCATGCAATCAATTCTGTGCTTCAACAAACATCTTTCAGATTGAAAGAGTGACAGACACCTATCTTATAACCAAGTCCGAGCACGATGAGCAAAAATTTGTGATCTTGTAAAACGCGATCAATTTCGAATCCATGCAAAATGATGTGTTAGTGACTGTTCATCATTTTTCATTTCATCATCATCATCATCATCATCATCATCATTATCAACAATTCCAGTCTCTATCAATAAAAGATAAATTACAGGTTTTTCAGACTTGTTTCGGCTTCAAGTAACGGGTACAATTTCACTTTGGTTTTTCAGTACATTCTATACCACAGACTTTAATCGAAAGTACGTTAGATTTCTCAAATTTTGGAATTTGATCTGAAGACATTGGAAAATTCGAACCATCGTACCGTAGCACTGAGCTAAAACGTGGATACGAAGTGACTACGCTGGGATTCTTGTCGTTAGCTGGTAAGGGCTGCGGTCACCGACCAAAGAAAGCAGTATAAGTCACTGTTACGAATGTGACGGCAGCCTTTTTATCTTGAATATACTTAGGTAGTGCCGTGTATATGAACACAACTCCTCGTAATGGAACGTACTTGTTAATATTCACAGTCAAATTGATCATTTCGGTCAACGACTTGCCATAGTCTTTTTCTTGAAAATCCACTACTTTGGCCAAAACTTTTTGCTTCACGTTCTTTTCAAACCACCGATGTATATCCGTTGGTTGGAGGATGATTCGATTTTTGGTATTGAAAGATTTAATTTCTTCCGTGATTTCAGCGTTTTTCGTTACACTGAATGCACAGGACATGACATAATTCGCATATAAACTTCCAGCTTTTTGTAGCATCTTCTTCAGTCTTGCAATGACGAGATGCTTAGCATCTTCCAAGAACCTACTCAAATCCTTATGCCGCAGATTGATTACGGTTC
Source organism: Neodiprion lecontei (assembly GCF_021901455.1). Taxonomy (NCBI): domain Eukaryota; kingdom Metazoa; phylum Arthropoda; class Insecta; order Hymenoptera; family Diprionidae; genus Neodiprion; species Neodiprion lecontei. Next base: position 17,338,738 of record NC_060260.1, read on the forward strand.
CCATTCTAATGCGGCTCTCGAAAGCTTTCTCCAAATCTTCTTACCGTACTCGATCGCTTCTTCGTCGACTTTGTAATCCGTCACCCTCGTTTTGAAACTGTCAACGATTTCAAGATTCCAATTGTAGTCGAAATTCGTGTCTTCTGTTCGTTCGTCCAGGTGTTGTTTCGTGAAATTTTATTCATAAGTCTGGTATTTTGGGTTCCAAATCGAATTCACTTTTGAATCTCTGTCGGTGAAGATTTTTCACATAAAATTTTAAACGCTGTCTCCATGATTGTTATTAATTTCAAGCACTTTTCCGAATCCGTGTTTGTTCGTTCTTCTTTCAATCGCACACACTTGACAAAGCTGTAGTCGCACGGCTTGCTTCATAACGACTGCTTTACGCTGGCACGGTCCCTTTTATGGTTAAACAGTAATGTGACTCACACATTGTCGAAAATTCGCGAACAACCTTATGCAACATTCGTTAACGAAAAAAATTTCAAGATATTTCTCGAACGAGCCTGCAGCGCGTGTAAAATGGTGGGGCAGTTCTTGGAACTTGGCGAAAAACTTTCACATCCCTCATGTTCGAGAGATTAGTGGTAGTGAACTAATAGCCAGACTGATCCACGGAAGTGTAGTAGTATTAGTAGATAGGGATGTTCTACGTCGCCTACGGGTGTCAGGTTCATGATTCCGAGGCCTACGCACTAGTGCAATAGGACGGAGTGAGACAGAGGTATTATGCAAACGCAACCGACAAGTGTAAACCAGTTTACAATGTTATGTAGGTTGTAACCAGTATTTTTATTCAATTTAAAAGATAATTGCGAGGGCTTAAGTCTGGTTACCCTACGACGCAGGTACTGATCTGAATAATACGATAATTAACGATAAAGATACTATTGTTGGGTACCCGATGCAATAGCGTCAGATATAAGATAATTAGAGAAAAGACAAAAAAAGAAACGGTCAGGTTCTACGACGGTTTTGCACAGTTGGCTCAGTATAGACAAGATAATGGCAGAGAGGAGGGGTCGTATCCAACAGATGAACACAATAAAATAGATAACGGTGATAGTATCAAATATAATTGACAAAATTCGAGTGATATTAATTACAAGCACGAAATTCAAGACATTCAGATGCAATTCAATCATGACAGAATTTCAAATACAACCAGAAAAGAGGTATGAGTGAGAATTAACAGATGAACGAGCCAAGAGACATGTGATAAGCGATAGAAATGCGTACGTTCGCGATATTATTAATTAAAATACGTTCAACAAGATTTACAAGAGTTGAGTCAATCAAGGTGAACTGACATGCAATCCATAATCTAAGGTTGTTAAATTAGGTTAACAATGCAAGTGACAACAGAATGAGAAAGCAAGAGAATAGTCAGATCGCAATAAAGTAAAGTTCAGTCGAGATAATCTACAGTTAAAGCAGGGAATATTATAAATAATAAAGAAATTAAGAAATATTATGAGAAACAAAAAGAAACATGAGATACAAATTAATCAGATAATATCAAAGTTAAGTCAGAGGTTGATAAATTCAATTCAGCGAAATATTATAATAATCCACATTCAAGGAAACAAGATACTCAATACAATATTCACCACCCAGAAATTATAATAGAAAAGATAAAGTAATACGTAGTGTCCAACTTGAAATATATGCGATAGATATGAAAGAAATAACGATAAGGTATAGGAAAAATACAGATAATCTTAACGTATTAAGAAAAAAAATTATTAGAAAGATATGCGATATATCACAAGCGAGAATAACTACGGACAAGCTATGTGCCGGCGATAATAGAAACGAGAATTAACTAGAAAGATGTTACTCACTACGGCGCAATACTTCAGGTTCCGAAAACGACGTATTACACCGCGCAGTGATGGAAGATCGCGCACGCGGTATATTTACGATATCAATTACTTAACAGTATTCGATAGCAAGGCGAATTAATCAAATCTAAGAAAAAGATATGGACAAGCTAATAGAAATTACGGTAAGAGATGGAGATAAGATACTAAGAATAAGACAAACTGAGAGAATATATAAGCTAATCAATTTACTGATCACTACAAGGAACGATCGATACGTTATTCAAATAAAGCAGGTAATTAGACAATTGCTATGAAATCAGAAGCAAAGCGATATCAAAACGCTGCAATTCAGCAATATTGGATAACCGAAGTCAAATTAAGAAAGGAAGCAATAGTCACTACAAATTAAATAAGTAAGTCGCGAATTTATTTGCGGTATTAGACAAGAGATGAGGTAACGGATGAGCTCACGTGGCGCACGCACTGCTAGTTGCAAGAAAAGATAAAAGATACAAGTAAGATACGATGCAAATAACTGCGGGCTTTACAATATAACAAAGAAAACCTCACTTCCGTGAAAAGATGATACAGTAGAGAATATTTGAGACAGAAGCGAAACACAGGATATAGAGGCTGCGATAAGAGAAACTACTAAGAGCGAAAACACGTCAAGATGGTTCAGGCACTGGACGTAGAGTGTACCGAGTCAAAGGATGCTCCTCGCGATCCCGGTCGATTTTCGGCGCGCTGCCGTTACGTGATCCTATCCTTGTTCTGGGCGATCGCGATTGGGCCAGAAGGTCACATGAGACGGGTCAACATATAAGACGGGCGGTAGTCTATCTTCTCCCTCGTTGTCATACACTGAATTATCGATCCGTTGAGCGATATCTAGAGGGGGGTTGCCAACGGCTGCATCGCGCTACACGTGAGAGGGGAAGGTGTACCCCTCACGGTAATGCGGTATCGATGCGGGAATAGATCTTGCCGGTACATGATGTTATTGGGCTGTATAATGATCCTGCTTAATGTTGCGGTATCGATATTAAAGAGGTAGAAGGACGCTGCATGCTCCTCGCTATGCTGGTATTTGCCGCGCAGTCCATTTTTCCGGTGTCGCAGCGCGGTACTCGCCCTAGGGCACCATTGTACCGAGATGTCCTGGTGGTGGTGACTACCACAGGGGCCCTTCATCCAAAACTCACCAATCTGACATGGCCCACCCTCTGTTATTCGGGTCTGGTGGCCACGCTGCGATCTTGTGATGAGACATGTGCATTAGACAAACATGCTCTTACTTGATGGCTGACGGCGAAATAGGTGGTAGGGTTGGTTCAGCTCATGACTGATAAGTGTTGTCGACGGTTCGCGTATCCGTGGGCGACGCGTCCAAGCGACTGTAGCGCTAATGCAGGTGGTTCGGCTCCTGGCCGATAAGTCTGGTCATTGGAGGTCTGTATTGGCACCTTGCGCCTGATACCGAACACGACCCTTTTCTCAATCCTTGCAGACATCCACCTGGAGTTAGGTTGCGATAGTCTGTCCTCTGGTTGACGGTATAACGCTGTTGACCCGGTCCGTGACCTCTGCCTTGCGATATCTAGTTCTCTCGAAGCAAAGTTCTTGGAGGATGCTGTTGTAGTGCGGTACGAAAGATAGAGAATAGACAGGTGTTGGCTTGATGTAAAAATCTCATCTGAAATTTAGCTAGTACTTCTTTCTGTAGTATTGGCCTCAGACGTGCCTTCGCTTTTTATGCGTTATTCTGTGAAGGGAAGAGTGCATCATAATAGCCCATGTGACGGGATGTGAAATACCACGTCACACAGTTTAATTGTGAACCTAAATATATGAAGATGCTGTACGAAAAGTGCGTGCCATCATTCGCAGTCTCTGTGACCAAAAGATTTCGGAGTCGTAAGAAAGACCCGCTTCGACCCTGAACGAGCTGAGGCTGATAAACAATTTTTGTAATCATCCGTCGAGTTTCGACTTGACGTTGAGCGGTCTGCGGCCAAAAGATTTTGGTGTGATGTTGAATTCTATAAAGTTCCGCAGACGTTTTTTCTGTAGCTTATGGAACTTTCAGAAGTTTCTGAAAGATTGTCCGTTTGTGTTGGGAGAAATACATCTATCAAACTTGGAACTTCACGTCAGAACGTCAGTCTTCCATCGATCATCCACCTCTCATAAAGAGAGCTCAAACAAAGCAGAATTACGAAAGCGAATTTATCTGTTCTTAAACAATATTCGTGACTTAAAATCAGTTATTTATCAAAAGTCGGAGCTGAATGCAGTGACAAAGAAGTTGGAACGTTTAAATTTGTCAAGAAATATAACAACCAAAGATTCAAAAAAATGGATTTCACTAAAATCAATAAAGTTGGAAGTATGAACGAATTTCTTCCAACAATGAAATTAACTGACCTGGAAATCTTCAAAACCTATAAAGTAACGAACATCCGAGGAGTCTAAACAAGGTTTGGTCAACGCGTCGTCACAGACCTGAACAATGAGCCTTCTTACCAGCACGGATCGTGGGACTACTGAACGAGGATGAAAATCAATTTCAAAACGTGGTACAGGCGATGGATGAGGAGCGGTTGCTGTTGCAATAACTGGACGGCCAATACGATCGAATTGGATTTGAAGATATACAGAAACTCTCAAATAAGTTTGCAATTAATCCACATTTTCCTTGTAAAAAGATCAATTATCTTAATTGACATTTAAAAACATTATACGATTGATGTGAATTTAAAAAAAAAAAAATAGTTTATTCTACTGCTCCTATAAAATTATTCGTTTATTTGATGTCGTACTACTGATACTACTATTATCAAAGTGTCTGCCATTTGTTGACCATGGAAGAAATCTAAAACAAAGAAAAAACACTCATGATGTAATTTTTAAAAAAGCACATGTCGAATTGTTTCTATTTACTGAAGTGAAATCCCCAAGTTGTTGCAAAATGAACGTGAAGACTTGATAACTGCACTGATTTCAATCACCTACCTGAACGCTGCGATAGTTCGACTGCGAATGATTGTCATTAGACGTATGGGGCATTCACCCTTCGTACAGCTTTTTCATGTGTTGAAGTTCCCAATTGAAGCTATGGAAAATCGCGAAGTGGTTCACATTTGTCGGTTACGTTTGCACTAATGGGTGGGCCTCGAAATCTTGACGTTGAGCGGTCCTCACCCATAGGCGAAGTAAAACTCCCTCTCCCTCTCCCTCTCCCTCTCCCTCTCCCTCTCCCTCTCCCTCTCCCTCTCCCTCTCCCTCTCCCTCTCCCTCTCCCTCTCCCTCTCCCTCTCCCTCTCCCTCTCCCTCTCCCTCTCCCTCTCCCTCTCCCTCTCCCTCTCCCTCTCCCTCTCCCTCTCCCTCTCCCTCTCCCTCTCCCTCTCCCTCTCCCTCTCCCTCTCCCTCTCCCTCTCCCTCTCCCTCTCCCTCTCCCTCTCCCTCTCCCTCCCCCTCTCCCTCTCCCTCTCCCTCTCCCTCTCCCTCTCCCTCTCCCTCTCCCTCTCTCTCTCGCTCTCTCTCTCTCTCTCTCTCTTGGATCGGTGAGTACCTGTCTGGTTAAATTTCTGTTGCTCTCCCGTTCTGCCCATTTTCTGCTGTTCCCTGCCCGTTTTTCGGGCTCTGCTTCCAGGTTTTTTTCCTCCCCCGTCGCTCACGCAAAATTTGAGCTAAAAATCGTCGTTGCTCTATCTTTTGAGCTACGGGATGAGGCAATAAACTGAAGACTGGTGTCCTATAACCTAAAATTATTGACTGGAACGACTTGGCAGTTAACGGACGGACGATTTGCTGTTTACAACTCCTACGCTACCTTCCCTCTTCCCATTGGACGACCGCTAGGGAATTTCTCTCAAATAATACTCTGAAGCTGGAATTAATCTTAAGTACCTGTTTACGTCAATGCTTGGTTCCCGTGTGCTTCAGCGTGTGCGTGTCTACTGTGAGTTCGATTTATGCGGTGTGTTAGTATCTACACGACCTTTTACTGTGTCTCTGTGACATTTCTCTCAGCTGGTATTGTTATTGCTTCTCATTACACCAAATCGGTTGCATGTCTGACACTTGCTTTAAGTGCAAACGGCTTGTAGCCGGTGAAAAACTCAGGTGTGTAGACTGCTCAAAAAGTTTTCATCCAGGGTGTTATAGATACTATACGAGTAGTAGAAACTCTAGTCCCTGTTGTTATAAAAATCTTGGTAACAAGCCATTGAGTAGTACTCAAAATATCAGAGAGCAGTTAAATTGTATTGTTGATACACCAGTCATGTCTCAATCGGGTAGAACTCTTGACTCGATAGCAGCCCTTCTAAACAAAAATGTAGATACACTTAATGCTTTTATCAACTGTCAAAATACATTTAACTCTAATATGGCATCTAAGCTTAATGCTATCGAAAATATTGGTAAAACTGTGAGTGATCAAGGTGACAGAATAGCACAATTAGAGGCCAGCAACGTGCTACTTAATAGGGAAATTGATTCTTTACGAGATTCATTAACCAATACACCTGTCAACTCCTCTGCCCAGATCACCATTGCTGGTATACCATTCACAGTTACTGATAATCCATTAGAAGTCGTTACTAAAGTTCTGACTGTGCTTGGTGTCCCTGAACTCGCTTCTGACATACTCGACATTCGTCCAATCACCCGCAGAGCTCCTTCGAGCCAAAATCCTGAGCGGGTTAACACTAGTGAGGCATCAAAATCATTTATTGTCTTCTTTAAATCCTCACAGATCAGTAGCCATATTATAAGGAAAAAGCGTTCGCACGGCGTATTAGCGGTTAGTGATGTTTTTGCATGTGATAAGCGTGGCAATATTTTTGTCAACGAGTTTTTTCACCCAAACACTTATAATTTGTTGCGCAAAACTAAAAAGATCGCGTCTGACAGAAATTGGAAATATGTATGGTCTAGGGAGGGTCAGATCTACGCACGTAAGCAAGATGGATCTCAGCCTATTCGCATCACCTCTGAGGCTGATCTAGACAAATTAGGTTGACTAAATCGTGTACGGAACTCTCGAAAAGCAGTGAGATTGCATGATAGTGCTACGTCCTTGAAAATCTGTCAATTTAATGCAAACTCGTTATTGGGCCACATTGACTACATCAAATCATATCTTAGCGAACATTTTTATCACGTTATTTCTATATCTGAAACATGGCTCAAGCCTGAAATTTCTAATGATCTTGTTAAGATTCCGAACTATTTTATTATTCGTCATGATAGAATAGGAAAGGGATGTGGAGGTGTTGCGTGTTATATTCATGAGTCATTGAAAGCCAATCTATTAGCAGCTTCACCCTGTTTGTATTCTAATCAACCTGAGTTTCTCCTGCTTGGCATACACTATCCTAACCAGGACTCTATATTATTCACGTCCATGTACAGGCCACCCAAAAGTAAACTATTCACTGACTATATAAACACTTTCTGCGAGTTTAGTCATTCCTTCAAAAATGTCATAATTGCTGGTGATCTGAATTGTGATCTTTTGTCTAACTCTGTTGAATCTAGACATCTTAGTGAGATGGTTTCTTCTCTATCATTATACGTGGTTGAATCCCAAGCGACGCATCATACATCCACATCCGATACGCTTATTGATGTCATAATTATTGATAGTAGTGACAAAAACATTGCCTTCACAAAGTCTGAAACACCATTTATTGCAGGGCATGACCTTCTTGAACTCTCGTATGCCTTTATTACACCGCAGAATCCTGACCAAATGATAGTTTGCCGCAACTTCAAGAATTTTGACGTTAGTGCATTCAATACAACTGTGGAATTATCTCTTGTTAAGATAGTAGAGCTTGTACCCACAAATTCCTCAATCTCTGATGATATAAACGTGTTTCTTAAGGCCTTAGAAGGTATCTTACTTTTAGCTCTTGGCATTCATGCTCCTTTCAAGAATTTTATTGTACGTAAGCCTATTGCACCATGGCTCACACCAGAATTAAAATTGCGTATTAGAAAACGCAACGCCCTTTATAAACAAGCAAAAAGGGCTAATAGCCTATTAGGGTATGCAATTTATCGGAAATTCAGAGACGAGTTGACGTCTGAGTTGAAACGTGTGAAAAGTGAGTACAACTTTACTAGACTAGCCAATGTTAACAATGTTAACAAACTGTGGAAGGAGCTTGCGACCCTTGGACTAGTTAAAACATCGTCAACCTCCCCTCTTAATTTTTTCACGCCTGATCAACTGAACTCTTATTATTCCTCAATCTCTAGTTCCTTACCAGCTTGTTCTAAAGGTGAATTGCAGTCAATTAAAAGCCATGTTGATATCTCGAATCATCTGTTTCAGTTTGAGCATGTAACGGAGAATGATGTACTCCGGTTAATTATGTCCTATATCTCTAATTCTCATTCGACTGGACCTGACGGTATTTCTTCTTTCATTATTAAAAAAGCAGCTCCATTGCTGGTTCCTTTCTTACAGAAATTGTTCAATTCCTGCTTTGACAACTCGTTCTTTCCGGCGAGTTGGAAACGATCATTTATTAGACCTTTGTCAAAACAAAATACACCTTTGTCTCCTTCGGATACTCGACCAATTGCGAACTTGTGCGAACTCTCCAAAATCTATGAAAAGATTGCTCATAATCAGATCATTAAATATCTTACATACTATAATATTTTGGATTCTCGCCAATCAGGGTATCGCACAGCTCACAGTACACAGACAGCCTTGCTTCGCCTTTGCCATGACATTAGAAAGTCTGCTGATGATGGACGTGTCACTATTTTAGTTCTCTTTGACTTCAGCAAAGCCTTTGACACGATCTCTCATTCCATTCTGCTGAAAAAGCTCTGTGACATTGGTTTTTCCGAATCGTCTCTGAGCTGGGTTTACTCCTATCTCACTGGTAGAACTCAGACTGTCATAGATAAGACAAATATTTCGAACTGGCTTCCTATCACATCCGGTGTTCCACAAGGCTCTGTATTAGGACCCTTATTGTTTTCTATCTTCATCAACGACATAGGTGCTTCTCTCAAGTATTCCGACCACATAGTGTTTGCTGATGATACTCAAATCTACTTGAGCTGTCACCGGTCAGAGCTCAATGTAGGGTTAGCTAAGATACTATATGATATCAACCAGATATCTGAGTATTCGAATGAAAATAGCCTTAAATTAAATTTAGCGAAGTCTTCTGTTATGATTTGTGGTAGTGGAGCAAACGTTCAGTCCATCGATTTTAAACTATTGCCGGTCATGGCAATTAATCAGGCCTCTATACCTTATGTACTAGAGGCTCGTAATCTGGGAGTTATATTCCAAGCAAATCTTTCTTGGGCTAGTCATGTAACAACAATATCTCGCAAAGTGAATTTCACACTTCACAGATTAAAATATCACAAGAACTCGCTGTCAACTGAACTTCGCATAAAATTAGTCTCTACTCTAATTTTTCCTTTACTCGACTATTGTTGTGTTGTTTGTAATGATTTTTCAAACGAGCTTGACTTAAAACTTCAGCGATTAGTAAACAGTGCGATACGATTCATTTTTGATCTACGTGGTGATGTACATATCACCCCGTATCGATTACGGTTGAAGTGGTTGTCAGCCTCAAACAGGAGAAAGTACTTTGTAGCTATAGTTACTTATAATATTCTGCATAACCATGCCCCGTCGTACTTACGTGAACTATTTCCCTTAGATCTTGATTATACTAGTCATTCGTCACGTCTGGGCATGGCTAATACTTTTTCACATTCCGCTACATAGAACTTGCATATACCGCAACTCCTTCCATCTCACTGCTGTTTACCTATGGCATTCTCTTCCTCGTGATATTACTTCCTCGTCCTCATGTGCTGTTTTCAAGGCTAAGGTGTATGAATACTTCTTATTTAATGAGGTTTCTGCCCTAGCTAGCCCGATTAATTAACGTATCTTTATACTACCTAAGTTATAGTATTGCGTAGTGCTAGTTTATTTTGTTTTATTTTATTTCGCTTATTTGATTGTGTTTTTCATTTAATCTACTCACTTTACTTTATTGTAAGTAAAATTTATTATTTAATATTTTATATTATATTTTATTTTATTTTATTTTATTTTATTTTATTTTATTTTATTGTATATTATATTATATTTTATTTTATTTTAGTTAATTTTATTTTACTTTGATACTTGTGTATATGATGAATGTTGTATACGTAGTTTTTCTGTTGCCCCAAAGAATTCTAGGGCATAATAAAATCTCTCTCTCTCTCTCTCTCTCTCCCTCTCCCTCTCCCTCTCCCTCTCCCTCTCCCTCTCCCTCTCCCTCTCCCTCTCCCTCTCCCTCTCCCTCTCCCTCTCCCTCTCCCTCTCCCTCTCCCTCTCCCTCTCTCTCTCTCTCTCTCTCTCTCTAAACCGATCGTTTTAACCAGTTATCTTCGTTGCGAATCATGCGCTATGCGTCGATCTGTTACAACACCGCGCTCACCTCCTGGTGCACATTCTTCGATTAACTTTCCCGCTTGTTCACAATCTACGTTAACTACAATTGAACCCCAAATCCTTTGCTAAAAAATATTCTCAAGATGATTCAAGCAACAAATGCCAATATTGAGGCCACAAATGCTAACATTTCTGAATTTGGTTTACAACAAATTATATTCAACGAGGACATTGCGAATAAACTCAATAGCTTTCAAAATCTTAGTAATTTGTTGGATTCCTTCAACGAAAGAATAAACCGACTCGAAGCCAGCAACAACGATCTTCACCGAGAGGTTCATGGTATCAAAACAGCACCCTACGTTACCAAGAATCTTTCTACAACGTCTGCCGAAATAATCGTATCTGGCATCCCCTTAACTATCGATGATATACCGTGAATTAGTACTGAAAAGATTTTCACGGCTCTTGGCATACCTAATCTTGTAAGCGATATTCTAGATATACGCAGTATTATTAAAAATCACGGAGCTGCAGCTAATGCTATATCTGTTCCTGCGACCACAACAAAAACTTTCGTCGTAACTCTGAAATCGTCTCAAGTTCGAGACCACATACTCAATAAAAAAAGAATGATAAAGAATCTTACACTAAAAAATGTTTTCAACCTCGACCGCAAAGGCAACATTTTTGTTCACGAGCTTCTACCTGCTGCGATTTACAATTTATTACGTACAACTAAAAGTCGAGCCACTACAAAAGGACATAAACATGTTTGGCATCGGTTCGGAACTATCTTCGTTCTTAAAGATAATGGGCACAATCCGATCAGTACCACCTCAGAGGCCGACCTTGAAAAATTAGTTTGACTGTCACAATCCGTTCCACTATTACTTCACCACTATTCAGGTCATCGTTGCCTAAGAGTTGCTCAGTTTAATGCAAACTCCTTCGGAGCACATTTGGATTCATTCCGTCCCATAGTTATTCCAGGTAAATATCACATTATTTAAATCTCCGAAAGCTGGTTACACCCGGGTGTTTCTGATGATTTGTTAAGTATTGATGATTATTTTCTCATTCGCAACGATAGAGGGGGTTAAATGGGAGAGGGTGTTGCCTGCTATGTCCACAATTGTCTCGAAGTCAAAGTTTTAGCTTCTTCTCCCAGTTAATTCTCCAATTCCCCGGAATTTATCTTAATGGAAATTAAATGCAACAATTTGAACACGGTCCTCTTCACCAGCATTTACAGGTGACCGAAAGGACTGTTTTTTGATGATTTTTTGCACTGCTTTTCAAATGTTTCTCAAGCTTACGAGAATATTATTATAGGTGGCGATCTCAATTGTGATCTTTCTCGCAATAACTTCGAATCTAATGACCTCCGTGAACTCGCTCTTTCTCTCTCGCTTCGCATAGTAGACTCTACTCCTACGTATCATACAGCTAAGTCGGACTCTTGGCTTGATGTCTTTATTATAGATAGCATTGACAAAAAACAGTCCTTTGTTCAATCTAAGGTACCTTTTACCGATGGCCACGATTTATTAGAATTAAATTACATGTTTGATGCCGAACCGGTCAAAGGTCGAACAATCTCAAGACGTAGTTATGAGAATTTCAGCGAGTCTCTATTTCAAGACTCGTTGGTAGATAGCCGTACAAAGTTAGGATTATACTCGTCATCGAAGGATGTAAACATAATCACAGCACTTTTCTCCGGTGCTTTTCTTGATGCTCTTGACTTGCAAGCTCCGACGCGTTCATTTCTAGTGCGTGGACCACCGGCGCCATGGCTCACAAGACTTTTGAAAAGTCGAATTTCTCAGCGGAATAAATTGTATACCCATGCAAAAAGGACAAGAGCATTATTAGACTACGCTATTTTCAGGCAATACCGAGACGAGCTTACTAACGATCTTAGGCTTGCGAGAAATAACTATTACCTACAGAGGCTCTCTTCCATCACCGATCCCAATCGATTATGGAAAGAATTGTCTACTCTTGGACTCGCAAGATCCTCATTCGCTTCACCGTTGCATTTTTTTCCAAGCCACATTTTAAATATCTTTCACTCTGCCGTTTTCACCACCTTACCTCCTTATTCTATTACCAAATACGACGAAATGAAAATGAGCGTGCCGTTACCGTGTCACACATTCAATTTCTCTATCATCGAACCAGATCATATCAAGCTACTGCTCTCAAATCTTTCCTTCTCTTTGTCTCACTCTACTGGCCCTGACAGCATATCTCATTTCGCGTTACACAAAGCCTATCCTGCTACTTGCCCTGCATTGGCATTCATTTTCAATCTTTGCCTTTCATCATCTACATTTCCCACAGAATGGAAACGTTCTTATCTCTGAACACTCTCCAAAATTGAGACTCCTCTTTCACCTTCGGAAAATCGTGCTATTGCAAATCTTAGTGAATTATCTAAGAAGCTCGAGCGGCTTGTACACAAGCAAATCACAACCTGGATCGGCGAACACAATATTCTTGGCCAGAGACACAGTGGATATAGGAAACACCATGGCACTCCATCGGCTCTCGTTCGCATCTGCGAGGATATTAGACGAGGAATTGACCAAAGACAAATTACTATTCTTGTGTTATTTGATTTCAGCAAGGCCTTTGATACTGTGTTCCTCATCTCGTTCTTCTCAGTAAGCTGAAAAAAATCGGCTTCTCTGATTCTGTCTTAGACTAGATCTTCTCATACCCCTCAGGGCGCACCCAATCAGTATTAAATGACGGAAATGTATGCTTCGATTGGTTACCTACTTCTTCGGGTGTCCCTCAAGGGTCAGTCCTCGGCTCCTTATTATTTTCTTGATTTTTGAACGATATAGGAGACGTTCTTACGAACACCCAACGTATGATTTTCGCGGATGATACGCAAATCTACTTGAGCTGCCCACCGTCTGAATTGAAAGGAGGGGTTCACCGCATCACTCAAGACGTCACTGCCTTAACCACTTTCGCTAGAGTTAATGGTCTGAAATTGAACTTGTCCAAATCCAAAACCATAATTTTTGGCAGCAGTGCGTTTATTAAACAAATTGATTTCTCTTCACTGACCCCCATCTCGGTAAACGGTGTTGACATCCCGTACGTTCAAGAAGCAAAAAATCTTGGAGTGATATTACAATCAAACCTTTCATGGAGATCACATGATGTAAGTATCTCACAAAAGGTTCATTTTTCGTTATTTTAATTGAAATTTAATAAAAATTCTCTTTTTCGCGAACTTAAAGCTCGCCTAGTGGTTGCTTTAATTTTCCCTTTATTAGACCACTGCTGTTTGGTTAACGACAATTTATCAGATGAACTTAATACTAAATTGGAACGCCTTATTAACTGTGGAATACGTTTCATCTATAATCTCAGGCGTGATGAGTACATTACTTCTCTCGGACGTGAACTTGGCTGGCGTACGGTTAAATCTCGCCGCTTATACTTTCTAGGGTTAGCTTTTTATAACGTCTTGAAGCTCCAAGCTCCGTCCTACATCATCGATCTTTTCAGACAACAACCTGAAATAGTCAACGTCCTGCATTCGTTATTCCTGTTCATCGTACCTCTTGTTATCTTCTAATCCTACCTTTTCTCTTTCCGCGATATATTTTTGGGAATCGTTGCCTATCGAAATTACCACTGCAGAATCTTGGATCAGTTTTAAAGCTCGTCTCTTTGCTTATCTATTCGATCAGGACATTATATCTCCTAGTATGTAGATCATTTCTTGTCGCTTGTATAATCTCTCTATTATTAATATATTAAAAACATTGTTACCGAGCTGTACTCATCTCTCGATTTCGATTGCTGTTATATTGTAGTACCTATATGTGATTTATTTGGTCTCCAAGACCTTAGTATTAAGTAGTGATAAATCTTCAGACTTAGACATATCATGTAATTTTCACTATTTCTAATGGTATTATTGTAAAGTATAGACAATTTTTACTATTTAACTATTTGTTAAAAACTCTATCTGAAGTTACATTTGTTACTCTAATTGCCCAAGGCTTGACAAGGCATAAATAAATACATCATCATCATCAGCTCTCTCTCTCTTTCTCTCTCTCTCTCTCTGCGGTTCGACGTATGTCACGTCGACCTCTGTAAACCCGTTCAATTCACTCGAGAAGGAGGGATCAGTTTTTTGTTTTCTATGGCTCATCAGATGCCTAATTCAATAATTTATCAGTAGCCGTAATTTCTGACTCGCGAGTGCATTTTTCGGTCTGTTATCAAGTTTTTCCACTTTCATGTTTCAATCTCGCGATAAACGGTTTCGACAGTGCCGTGCGCCGATTTACTGCGCAGGCGTCTTTATTGTGTAACGATCAGCACGACACATTCAAAGGGTTTGAATTGACAATCATTTCGGGGCTCTGGGTATCTGATAGTGGCAATCAACACGGGGCGCTACGGAACTTCGGTCACTTCATGATACTGAGTTGTCGAACCACTGATGTAAAATGAATGATAAGAATAAAGGAGAATACATTTGTGCAAAAGACAAGCAGGTGTTGAAAATAATTCCATGTGTGTGTGAAAACTGTGACAAGGCATATCACCCAGCCTGTGTCAAATATCACAAAGCAAAGAACGAAAAGGGCGAAATGGTGGATTGCGAAAACAACTTTGTGACCGTCCAAATAAAACAGAAAAAAAAAGAGACAACAATTCCAATGGAATGCGACGGGACTCATACGGGGTCAAACAGCGATGATGGCACATGCGGGCAGACCGAGCAGAAGAAACAAGACGGCAACCGAAACAAGAGAACGAGACGAGAGGTGGGGCTTGAAGACTCATGGATAGACAGCAGCGACGCCGGTGACGAGGAGGTACTAAGGCGGCTAATTCTAAACGCAATTAGGGCCGAGGTACGTCCACTATCGAATAAAATTGACGAGCTGCAAAGCGAAATTGTTATCTTGAAACAAACTGTAAATAAATTAACAAATGAAAATGTAAAATTGCAAAATATTAATGATAACGTTCAAGATAATAGTAATGGTGTTGCGTCGTATGCTAATGTCGTTCAAAATAAAAGGAAAGACGTAGTGATTGTTGTAAAGCCTGTAAAGGTCGACACTGCTGCCCAAGACGGTGTCAAAAAAAACGAGAATTTGAACAACGTGAAAGGTAATATTAATGTTAAAGATCTTGGAGTCGGAGTCAAAAATATTAAAGAGAAAAAGAACGGAACGGTCGTTGTCACATTTAAAAATGTTAATGACAAAGAACAGTTACAAAAGGATTTTGAAGAAAAAATCGGAGAAGAGTTTAAAGTTGAAGCTCCTAAAGCTCAAAAGAAATTTGTTAAAATTCTTTACATTGAGGGCGAAGAACCGACGTTGGAAAATGAACAATTAATCAATGACATTGTCAAACAAAATAAATTGAACGAGTACTGCCAGAAAGTAGAGATGAAAATTGTCAAGCGAATTGGCTATACCAAGAAAGACGCGTTCAGCGTAATTGTTGAGGTAAATCCCGAGTTGCAAAAAGTTTTATTATTTTTTGAAAAAGTTTCCATTGGATGGAAACAGTGCAAAGTGATTGAGCACATTAACGTAATTCGTTGTTTTAAATGTTGCGGGTTTAAACATTACGCGAATGATTGTAGGAGAGAGGTCACTTGTGGCAAATGTAAAGGTGCACACAGCAGCAAAACATGCCAATCAACTGCGTTAAAATGCACTAATTGTGCGCATAAAAATATGATAAAGAATAATGACAGTATTTATGATGACAAGCACAATGCTTTTGACAAAAGTTGTCCTATTTATATTAGAATTGCTGAGAGCTATAAGAAAAGAGCAGAAGAGAGTAATTAGCAATTACAGCCACATGGATTGTTACTACATCTCAATGCACAGAGTTATTTAGCACATAAAGACGAAATCGAACAATTAATGATTGACAAGAAACCTCTAATTGTTTGCTTAACAGAAGCCAGAATAACTGACGATATAAATGACTCAGAATTAATTATGGATAATTATAATTTTATAAGAGTAAACTCAGGAGTTAAATTTACGGGCGGCATTCTTGATTACTTTAGAAATGACTCGCAATTTAAAATAATTAATAATAAAAACAATTTCTCTAACACGTGGAACTTAACGTTTTCTGTTCAATTATTGAATGAGATAACTATTTCAGTAGTGTATCACTCACCAAGTACGAGTGATGCACTCTTTATGGATATTTTACAAGAAATTATAAATGATTTTACTGAAAATAAACAATTTATCTTACTGGGAGATCTGAATATTGACATTAGTAAAAATAGTTACTATTCAACTAAGCTTCAATCAATAATGGGGAAATGGGACTAGAGAACTATGTCCCTACGTTTACACGCGTTACTAACAATTCACAAACAATGATTGATTTAGCCTTTTCAAATGAATTTTTAAATTGTGACGTTTGGGATTCCCCAAAAATAAGTGACCATGACATCTTAAGTATTAAATTACCCAAAAATCAACATAATTTAAGTAAACAAAGCTATTTCATTGGCAGAAATTTTAAAAAACTTGATAATGTTAAACTTGTAAAAATTTTAAATGAGATGACTAATAGGATAGATGAATCTAATGACAACAATGTAAACAGTATGGTCAATAATATGATCGGATCAATTGAACAGACGTTAAACAAAGTTGTTCCATTGACTAAACTTAATGTAATTAATAAGTGGAAGAGTAAAGAATGGTTCGACGACGAAATAAAAGCTTTAAAACATAAGAAAAATGAATTATATAAAAGTGCCAAAGAAACTACTCATGAAACTGATTGGAAGAAATTTAAAAAAATTAGAAATGAAGTAACTAAATTAATTAAGCAAAAAAAAGAGAGTATAATGATACGGTAATTGATAAAAACAAAAAAGATGGTAAAAAGTTGTGGAAACATTTAAAACAAATTGTAAGTAAAAAATCAAAAAGTAGCTTAAGTAAAATAAAATTCAATGATAAAATCTGTAATAAGGATGAAGATATTGCTGATAATTTTAATAAATTTTTTATCAACAGTATAAATGAAATTAACCATGCAATATTAAATTCCAATCAAAATAATAATAATAATAACTGTGATAATGTACCAACTAATGATAGTAATAATGATAGATGGTCTAACTTTAGTAAAGTTACGATAAAAGAATTGACAGAAAGTATAAATAAACTGGAAAACAAAGCGTGTACCGAAGACGGAATAAATGCGGAAATAATTGAAACAGCGTGGACTTATATTGAAGATCAATTTGTTAATCTAGTAAATGTTTCATTGCAAATGGGTGAATTTCCATCTGATTGGAAAAATTCACTAATTACACCTATTAAAAAAGTACAAAATACAATAAATGCGAGTGAATTCAGACCAATAAATGTACTTCCGACCTTTGAGAAAATACTAGAGACTGTAGTTCATAAGCAATTAGTTAAATATTTAGATGATAATAATATTCTAGTGCCAGAGCAATCTTGCTTCCGCGAAAGTCATTCCTGCGAAACTGCCTTTTAAAATGTATTAAACGAATGGAAAATTAACTGTGATAATTTATTAAAAACTGGCGTTGCGTTTCTGGACTTTTAGAGAGCGTTTGAAACAATTGACAGAAATATATTAATAAAAAAATTAAAAAAATGCGGTATTAAAAATAATGTGCTGAAATGGTTCAAAAGTTACTTGACTGAGCGCACTTAGCAAGTAATGTTTAACAATGTGATCTCCACAAAGAGAAAGATGAAATATGGTGTTCCACAAGGCTCAATATTTGGCCCACTTCTCTTTTTGATTTATATTAATGATTTAAAAGGAGAATTAAAATATTATAAATGTAAAATGTTTGCGGACGACACAATAATATATTATAGTAGCTCTGATTCCATTGACATTGAAAAGAAGATTAACTATGATTTAAATAAGGTATCTATTTGGCTAAACAGAAACATGATAAGTTTAAATGTTGCTAAAACTAAATTCATGTTGGTAAAAGGAGTGCGAACTTCTAGTTACAATTTTAAATGTAATATAAAAATTTAAAATAACTTAATTGAAAATGTAGATGAAATTAAATACCTTGGTATAATTATTGACAAGCATTTAAACTTTAAAGAACACGTAAAGTATACAATTAAAAAAATTGCTAAAAAAGTAAATTTTTTGTTCCGAATTGGAGACTCTTTGTCGCCGCTAACGAGGACTATTATTTATAAAAGTCTGATTGCCCCGCACTTTGACTATTGTTCTACGATTTTCTTAAGCATTGGCGAAACTGAACTTGATTCATTGCAAAAAGTGCAAAATCGAGCGATGCGAGCGATAATTAGATGTAGTAAATTTACACCGATCAAACAAATGTTAAATGCATTAAATTTCTTTAATGTTAAACAGCGAGTTACTTTAAATACGCTTATATTTGTGCATAAAATTAAATTAACGAAACACATACTTATAACACACGACAGCGAAATAATATACACATCACAAAGCGTAATCAAACAACATCACAAAACACACTAATATATAGCGGGTTTAAAATTTATAATGACTTACCAAACGGTATAAAATCAATTCACAATGTGAACACATTTAGACGTAAAGCGAAAGAATATATCAAAGAGATGTATGTATGAGAAAGTTGTGTGAACAATGAACCGTTATGTGACTATTAAGACGAGGTCTGATTGGGTTTTTCTTGGGTTTCCCTAATCCGTGCAGATATGCAAGCGGTACCTTAATGCCGGAACCTAAAATAAGTCTCCCAAGTGACAGTCATATTTGTACCTCTGTAAAATGTACCGTTGAAGTAGCCATGGGCTAAATAAACGATATCAATCAAAAAATTTCTCTCTCTCTGTCGAGCTGAGTGGGAGTGTCTCTTCCGTACTCTCGTCTTTTTCTCTTTTTGTGATGGATCTTGCCTTTGTTCTGGTGATAATTTGTGCTGATGGGCTTCCTCTTGCCATCCGGCACATACGGAATATTCGAGTAGGTGTTTCTCTGTGATATATCTCGTGATAATCGCACATTTTCTTCATTTCAATTTGTTTACCATTTCTCCTCTACCTGTCGTTACTTGCTTTGTTCTCTCTTCCTTCATGCATGCGCTCTCGTACTTATGACTATACCCATAATGTACTCGGCTGTGCTGGCGGTGATCCGCGGGCTGCGGGGCGGGCGCTGCTCAGCGCGTGGTGAAAGATGTCACGATCCGGCCTCACCCCGCCGCTGTCGCTGTTGCTCGAATCTCCTCGGAATTCGTCGTCGCTAGACGCGAGTAAGAGGGCACGCGAGCTATCGCTCTCGTCGGCGGATACCAACTCTATGCTCGCGAAGTTACTTGCCTATGATACGGAAACAGTGAAATTTATTTGCATTTTAAAG
Organism: Neodiprion lecontei; assembly: GCF_021901455.1. NCBI lineage: Eukaryota > Metazoa > Arthropoda > Insecta > Hymenoptera > Diprionidae > Neodiprion > Neodiprion lecontei. Next base: position 17,358,424 of record NC_060260.1, read on the forward strand.
GAATCTGTCGACAAGAAAACTGCATTGCAAGATGCTTTTCTGTTTTATCAAACTGCATTTAATATGGTTGTTTCGGCAAGGTATCGAATAGTTAAATGTGTGTCTCGCGACACTCAAAATCGTCCTCGCACATGTACGCACACTCGCGTGCAATGTTTACTTGCCGTCTCTGCGTCAAATCTCGCCGCTTGCCCGTGTCGCGACTCAAAACCCATCAGCTGTATCTCATGTATTGTCTACTATCTCGAAATCATGTATGTGTATAATCTATGTGTTCTCTCGCTCTGTAAAATCCTCACTCTCTGTAACGTTCTCTTGCGATACGGTCTGTATCGCCGCATCAAAACCAATAAAAATTCTCGGTTACTGTTAATCATCATCTCTCTACATCTCTACATCATTTCGTTTCATTCACACTCGTTCTCATCACTAATTCGCGGATCCCACGTCGATGATCCATATCTTTTTGCCATCTCTCTAAACATTTTTTGGTCCTTTAAGCCGGATCAGTCGCGAATCGAATCGGATCATTCGCAAATCGAGTCGAATCTTTCGAATCGTTGCGATTTACGGGAAAACGAATTAGCCAGTGAGTGAAACGGAACTATCGCGTGTGCATCAAGTTGCGAAAGTTCACGTAACCAAAGTGAACAATATCGTTATCGGTGAAAACCATCATCAAAATCAGTCGCGTCCGTTAAATTCAAACGTGCGGTGTCCTCTGTAGTGACCGTGACTAAGATCTGAGCGTCAACAACACCGATCTCTCGAAGTGTGTATCGCGACGCCCTATTATCACTGTGTGCGTATCTCGTTCGTGAAAACTCTGTTCGTCGCGTGAGTTACACTTTCTCGTTTGTCAAAATGACGATCGACGAATACATTGAACGTCAAACCGATCTCTTCAGGCGCATCTGTCGCACTCTCGAAAACTTGCGCAAGCTCGGTGAAGCAAAAACAACCCTCGGGCAAGTGCAATCGCGATTAGATGCTTTAAATTCAAATTGGCTGAAGTTCCAAGACATGCACGAGACAGTTGATCAAATTAGAATCGCAGCAAAAGGTGATCAACTCGACGCTATAAAAAGACTTTCGTATTTCGCGAAAGACTATTACGGACAGTGCGAAGAGCAATACTTAAACGCGAAGGGAGAGATGCTCGATCTACTCGGAACTCTCAAGACTCTATCGGCACCGATCGTGCCAACAGCCGTAGCCCCCCAACTCACAACTTGGAGGAGCCTCAAAATGGCTACCACGCATCGAATTGCCTACGTTCTCGGGCAATTACTCAGACTGGAAGTCTTTCCACGACCTCTTCACATCAATCGTTCGCGCAAATTCGCAACTCTCGGAAGTGGAAAAACTGCACTACCTAAAAACAAGTCTTACCGATGAACCGTCACAACTCATTAAAAACATCGCTTTTACCGCTGAAAACTTCCCTCGAGCCTGGGAAACTCTCGTATCGCGGTACGAAAACAAGAGACTTTTGACGGATTCTCATCTCGCGGCACTTTTCGCGATTCCTCGTGTCACGAAAAAGTCGTCATCAGAACTGAAGAGCTTGCACAGCAACAGTTGCGAAGCTCTTGGCGCACTCGAACTTCTCGATAGTCCCGAGAAATTAGGGGATCACATCATCGTACACATGACGATTCGCAAGCTCGACCCAGCATCTCTCGAAGAGTGGGAGAAGAGTGTTAGCGAGAAACTCGAGCCCCCCTACGTTTGCGGAACTCAAGGCGTTTCTAATCGGTCGCATCCACACCCTCGAAGCCGTGGAGCAAGCTCATGCTCATAATCAAATCGCGACGTCGAAACCGCACTCATCGCAAGGAAGGTCAAATCTTCAGACGACAAGGTCACATACAGCGCAATCAAAGGAACAGTCGTGTGCTTGTTGCAAAGGCAACCACTACATCGCGTTCTGTTCGACCTTTCGCGACAAATCTCTGGATCAAAGAAGGGAAGTGGTTTCTGCGAAAAAGCTTTGCTTCAATTGTCTCGGTCCACATCAGCAGAAGGACTGTCGATCCAACAAAACGTGTCGCGTGTGCAACGGTCGACATCATTCCTTGCTGCATCGAAACTCTTCCTCAATCTCGACAGCTGCTAACAGCGGCACATCTCAAGGACAGGCTGCAGTAGCGCAACCTGCAGTGCAAAACGCACCGATCTCGAATAGCGCCTCTCAGGTGAGCAACCACTCAGCTCAGCCTACAATGATCAAGCGCTCTCCAGTTCTTCTCGCCACAGTGCAATTGATCGCCTCGAATCCGGAGACTGGAGAAAGAATCATCGCTCGCGCTCTACTCGATCAAGGATCCAAAAGTTCATTCGTCACGGAGTCGCTAGCGCAACAATTGCGACTACGTCGGTCAAGCAATGATACCGATCATTGGCGTCGGAGCTCATCAATCGGCAGTGACTCGCGGCATCGCGACATTGCAACTCCAATCTCGTGCTCACACCTCGTTCTCATGTCAGGTGGAGGCACTCGTGCTTCCACAACTCACATCGTATCTACCCTCATTTCGACTTCTCGTCGAAGACTGGCCTCATCTACGAGGACTCAACCTCGCGGATCCAAGCTTTGCACATCCCAGTCAAATCGACGTAATTCTCGGAGCTGACATCTACAGCAACATCATTGGTCAAGGAGTTCGAAGAGGAGCACCAGGAACACCAATCGCGCAAGAAACTCAGTTCGGTTGGGTCCTCTCCGGCTGCGTTTCAGCGGAAGCAGCAAGCCCCTCGTATAGCGCAGTCCAAGGCTTCCAATGCTCCCTCGATCACGAACTGCTCGATCTCGTGCAGCAGTCTTGGAAGCAGGAAGAAGTGTCGAAACTTTTGGCACCAACTTCCGAAGAAGAGCGTTGTGAGCAACACTTTCGCGAAACGGTTTCTCGAACTGCGTCCGGTCGTTACGTAGTTCGGCTGTCACTCAAAGACAATTCGGTAGAGCTCGGCAACTCGCGGAATCCCGCGCATCAAATGCTCCTTCGTTTGGAGAAACGGTTCGGTAGCGACGCGAAACTCAAGGAGGCTTACTCGAGCTTCCTTCGTGAATATCGTGAACTCGGGCACATGCGTCGCGCTATCAATACACCTGAAGACAATTCCCGCGTGTTTTATCTTCCCCATCACGGTGTAGTTCGCGACAGCAGTTCAACAACAAAGTTGCGTGTCGTGTTCAACGGGTCTCAAAGAACCAACCTCGGACTCTCAATGAGAATCTTCTCGTCGGTCCAAAAGTGCAAACCGACCTCGCGGACGTTCTCTTACGCTGGCGACAATATCCAGTCGCGTTCTCATCAGACATCGTCAAGATGTACCGACAAATTTTGGTCCACAATGATGACCAAGATTTTCAGCGAATCCTCTGGAGGGAAGAACCAGAGCTACCGATTGAAGAATATCAACTGACTACGGTAACGTATGGTCTTGCAAGCACTCCGTATCTCGCGATCCGTGTTCTTCATCAACTTGTTCAGGACGAAGGTAAGCAGTACCCCTTTGCGAGCCACGTCATTCTCGAGAACACGTACGTCGACGACATCCTCTCAGGAGCAGAGGACGTTGATCAAGGTCGCGAGAAAATCAACGAACTCAATCAATTGCTCAAGTCGGGCGGCTTTGAACTTCAAAAGTGGACTTCAAGCCACCCAGAAACGCTCGTTTACATTTCTCGAAACCATCAAGAGATCGCGATGCATCTGAATCTCGATCAAAGTCCATTCTTTCGGGCTCTCGGTCTTGCGTGGAGACCAGACATCGACGCGTTCGCGTTCTCTCCGCAAATTCATCAAACTCGGGACAATTTCACGAAACGAAAAGTTCTCTCACAAACCGCGCAGCTCTTTGATCTTCTCGGATGGCTCTCGCCGATCACGATCAGAGCCAAAATCTTTATGCAGGAATTGTGGGCACTCGGTTTCGAGTGGGACGAGCCGCTCTCAGCTTCATTGTCCTCGCGATGGATCGAGTTTCTACAAGATCTTCAAGGCATCTCAGCTATCACCATCCCACGATGGATCGGGTCAAGTTCAACATCTCTCGGGATAGAGATCCACGGTTTCGCGGACGCCTCTCAAAGTGCATTAGGCGCAGTGATCTACGCGCGAACGTATATCAACACTCACGAAGTGCGCGTTTCACTAGTGTGCGCGAAAACTAAAGTAGCGCCGCTAAAGAAGGTGACAATTCCTCGTCTCGAACTCTGTGCTGCGAATCTTCTCGTCCGGTTGATGTGTCATGTGGAAAAGACTCTTAATTTCGGAAACACCCCGGTTTATCTGTGGACAGATTCCACAGTCGCGCTCGCGTGGATCAAAAGCCACCCATCGCGGTGGAAGGAATTCGTTCGTAATCGCGTAACGGAAACCCGAGAGTTCGCGCGCGCTCGTTGGAATCACATCTCGGGTTTTGAAAACCCCGCTGATCTTGCGTCTCGTGGCGCATCTCCGGAGCAACTTCAAAAATCAGAACTTTGGACCTTCGGACCATCCTGGCTCTCGAAGCCTTCTGTCAATTGGCGATCCTTATCTCCGCGACCGGAAGAAAACATTCATCTCGAGGAAAGAAAAGGGCTGTCGACGCACATCGCAACAGCTAAGCCGCTACAAATCTGGGATCTCGTCGATCGCTACTCAAAACTATCGACTCTCCTCAAAGTCACATCATTGTGTAAACGCGCAGCAAATCGGTTCCTCGCGAAGACGACATCGAATCGCGTAAACACGTCTATCACTGTCGGACCGATCTCTACTCTCGAATTGAGCAACGCCCAACTGTTTTGGACCAAGGTGACCCAGCAGGCGTACTTTGCAGAAGAAATTCGCCAAATCGAGACAAGCTCAAGTCTCACTCGAAGTCATCCACTATCACGACTCACGCCGTTCATCGATTCGAACGGATTTCTCAGAGTCGGTGGTCGACTAAATCACTCATTGCTTTCGTGTGACGAAAAGCACCCGTTCATCTTGCCTCGCGAATCATCGTTCTCCACATTGATCATCGATCATCATCATCGGTTGACGCTCCACAGAGGTCCGCAACTCACTCTCGCTACAATCCGACAGCGGTACTGGATCCTGGGAGGAAGAGTACCGATCCGCATGTTCATACATCGTTGCGTTCCTTGTGCGCGTCATCGCGCCACCCTCAGCAGCCAACAGATGGGCCAACTCCCTCAGTCTCGAGTCACGCAATCAAGGCCGTTTCTTCACTCTGGCGTTGACTACGCTGGTCCATTCTCGATTCGAGCCTCCCGCGGAAGAGGAGCGAAATCATGCAAGGGATACATCGTTATCTTCATCTGCTTCACGACCTCGGCTGTGCATCTCGAGCTAGTTTCGGACTACACGACGGAGGCATTCATCGCGGCGTACAAACGCTTCACATCTCGACGAGGAATTTGTGCCTCAATCGCAAGCGATTGTGGAACGAATCTCGTCGGCGCAGACTCAGAACTTTGCCGTCTTCTCGCTGCATCGTCAAAGGAGTTCGCAGAAATCGCAAACACCATCGCATCACACGGAACCCAGTGGCGGTTCAATCCTCCCTCCGCGCCTCATTTCGGTGGAAAATGGGAAGCCAGAGTGAAATCAGTCAAATTTCATCTCAAACGAGTCTTCGGAGAAGCTACTCAAACGTTCGAGCAATTCGCGACGTTCCTCACGCAAGTAGAAGCCACGCTTAATTCTCGACCTCTTTGCGCTATCTCGGACGATCCACGGGATCCAAGTGCCTTGACTCCAGGACACTTTCTCGTCGGCTCAGCATTGAACACAATTCCTGAGCCGTCACTCATCGAGGTGCCAGTTCAATGGCTATCGCATTGGCAACACTCGCGTCAAATGCTGGAGCATTTTTGGAAACGGTGGAGTACGGAGTATCTTCAGTCCTTCCAAAACCTCTCGAAATGGCAGACTCATCACGGGAACATCAAAATCGGATCCATAGTTCTCGTAAAAAACGAAAATCTACCTCCATCTGTGTGGCCCCTCGCGAAAGTGATCGAAGTGCATCCGGGAACCGACGGTCTCGTTCGCGTTGTGACCGTTAAAACGAAATCCTCTGTGTTAAAACGTCCAATCGTAAAATTGTGTGTGCTTCCAGTGTCCTCTTAAGACAATTATTGACTCTAAGAATAAATAACGCACGGCGGGCGGCATAATCTAATTTCGCGATCGTTACCGATAGCGAAGCGGGCGGTATGTTTCGGCAAGGTATCGAATAGTTAAATGTGTGTCTCGCGACACTCAAAATCGTCCTCGCACATGTACGCACACTCGCGTGCAATGTTTACTTGCCGTCTCTGCGTCAAATCTCGCCGCTTGCCCGTGTCGCGACTCAAAACCCATCAGCTGTATCTCATGTATTGTCTACTATCTCGAAATCATGTATGTGTATAATCTATGTGTTCTCTCGCTCTGTAAAATCCTCACTCTCTGTAACGTTCTCTTGCGATACGGTCTGTATCGCCGCATCAAAACCAATAAAAATTCTCGGTTACTGTTAATCATCATCTCTCTACATCTCTACATCATTTCGTTTCATTCACACTCGTTCTCATCACTAATTCGCGGATCCCACGTCGATGATCCATATCTTTTTGCCATCTCTCTAAACAATGGTATTTGCAGCTTATTCTTCTCTAGTGGGAGAGGTATTAGCAAAAGATAGATGCGCAGAGGCAGTCACTTCAGCTCAAAACGAGATAACTCGTACGTGCATTTCTAGTATAAGAGAGGCTTTCAAATCCCCCGTCAATACGACAATAATCTCGCAAATAACCGAAGCCTGTTCTGTCGGAGTCAAAGAAGCAATTGCGACCTCGCTGAAGCCCTCTGCATCCACGTCGTATGCAAGCATTGCATCGCATTCCAAGAAAGTGTATGTCCCCCACGGACCTACTATTTCTGGAGACAAGTTGGTGAGCTTTTTGATTACACCGAAAGACAATGTAGCTGCAAAATTCCCGTCCTCAAAACGCACGAGGGAAGTCTTCATAAAAAATCTCGACCCGGCCGAAATAGGAATGAAAGTAGATCAAGCCATCGGAGCCAAAAACAACGGAATTCGCATCGACGCTAAAGTCGCGGACCTAGTAAAAATTCGATTTCTCTCCTCTCTGCAAAAACTCGGTCTCGAAGTTGGTGAAATCACAAAACTCAATCCGCGCCTCATTATACATTGGGTGCCAGCTGACCTCACTCCGGAGGAGATTCAGTCCGACATCGTCAGGATGAATCTGGCGGAAGTCGAAGCGGGGAATCCTGAGGTGAAAATAGTGTACATGTCGCGCGAAAAACGGAATTCGCGGGCGTGCGTTATAGAAGTCTCAGCAGAAATTAGGGCGATTCTGAGAAGTGAACAAAAAATTTATGTCCGTTATGCCTCGTGTCGTTTTGATGACCACGTTAGAGTACTGCAGTGCTATGCCTGTCTTTCGGCCATCCTGCTAAGGACTGCATCGAGAGCGTGCACTGCGCATACTACTCGGGTAACCATGGAACTGCGAGGTGCATAAATCGTGCAGAGGAACCGCTCTGTTATAACTGCAAAGCAGTCTTCACCGATGAAGACTGCCAACATAATGCCCTTGACGGAAAACGTTGCCCCATTCTGTGTAAACGTATTGCCGATAAAGCGCGTAATACCGATTATGGAGAATAATTCGCAGAACTGTCTTCTGATATGCTATGTAACCTGTCAGTCCTTAAAATGCCATCTAGACGAGTTTCGCCATTATTTAACGGAAATTTTCACCACATCATACGCATGTCTGAAACCTGGCTTACTCTTCAGGTATCTGATGACTATGTGAATCTGCAAAACTATTGCCTATTGCGATGCGATCAATCTGACGCATGTACGTGCATTCCTGCTTGCAAGCACGTGTTTTGATTGACTCAGGAGGAAACTGCGATATAAAACCGGAGTATATACTTGCTGAGATAACGATACCTAATCACTCTAAAATACTAGTCTGTGTTGTATATCGACCATCGAATATCGGCCATCTAACAGAATTCGAGGACTTATACCTTCAGCACAGTACACTGTATCAACACGCAGTAGTACTTGGCGACTTTAACTCAGATCTTAATACCATCTCGCACGATAGCAAGCACCTTCTTAATTTTGTAGAAATGTCTAATTTATACTTAGTCCCGTATGGGCCTACACATCATGTTCGCGATGCGTCTACTCTGCTCGACCTCTGCATGGTCGATGATGAAAACATGCTTGTGGTTTATGGACAAGTTGCAGTACCATTTCTCTCAGTACACGACCTTATTTATATTAAGTACAATCCGAAAGTTGATAGGCTCCCTCCGCGTGAGTCTCATGTCGCGATTTAAGATCTTTCAATAGTGCTGCTTTCCCAACACAGCTTAGCAGTATGACTGGGGTATTTTTTACGATACAAACAATCTAGAACATAAACTGTCTATACTCAACACCTGTCTTACATATTGGCTGGACATATATGCTCCAATAACCAAGGTGAAAGCCAAAAGGGCACCTGCGCCTTGGCTAACTGTTGAGATCAAAACGTTAATGAGGGCGAGGGATAGGGCGAGAAGAGAATGGCGAAGGAGAAGCACTTTGGACGCACATAACAGATTCAAGCTTCTCAGAAACTCTGTGCAAGCCACGATTGGAACAGTCAAAGCTACGTACTGCAACCGAATTTTCTCGGCCTTCACAAGTGCCGCCTCTACCTGGAACGAATTACGGTGTCTGGGACTTATTAAATCTCGAGATAGTGCTAAACCCTTAGCTACCTCCGTTACCTGCCTTAACAAGCATTTCGCATCTGCTAGCATCGATCCGACTTACAAACAGCCGTCGGTTTATTACCTGGGAGAGCGCGAGTATAGAGACGATAAGTTCTATTTTCTTAACATAAGTTACGACATCCTCGACAAGGCTATTTATCACTCAAAACCATCAGCCATCGGAGTTGACGAACTCTCCACTAAGATGATTCGACTTGCTCTTCCCTGCATTCGGCCCATGATCCACCATCTTTTCTCTATCTCGGTCATGTCAGGAATTTTTTCCACCATGTGGAAGTGCGCCTTCGTTTGCCTGCTTCCTAAGGTAAAATTCCCGACCACTTCAAATGAATACCGTCCCATCTCTATTCTCTGTGCTCTTTCAAAGTGCCTGCAAAAGATAGTGGCCGATCCGATTATGAACCACCTTCATATGCATGCCTTGCTAGACCCTTGCCAATCGGCATATCGCGCTGGCCATAATACGCAGTCAGCTCTCTTGCGCGTGCTCAAAGATCATCGTAAGGCTGGGGACTCACGTAAAGTCACTATTTTGATACTTTTTGACTTTTCTGAGGCATTTGATCGTGTCCGGCATGAGAAACTCTTCGAAAAACTTCGCGCGCTTAATTTCTCGCAGTCTACGCTGCACTGGATCTGCTTGTATCTAACAGGGAGACTACAATCCACACAAGATAGTCATACTGAGGCACAATCTGAGTGGTTAAACATCAGGAATGGGGTTCCACAGGGCTCAGTACTCAGTCCTCTTCTATTTTTAATGTATCTACATGGGTTTAACAACGTACTTAGAAATTGTAGTTACAATTTTTATGCTGACGATCTGCGAGTCTATTTACATTGCAAGCCTGATGACCTTATGGAGGGTATCAGGGCTGTCAATGAAGATATTAAAGCCATCTTCATCTGGGCTGCCGATTTGGGCCTTCTTCTAAACAGCGAAAAGTCTAAATCCATTGTGATTGGCACACGCCGTTTTATTGCCAGCATTAAGTTCGACGACCTTCCTCCGGTGATGGCTGGCAATGTGAAGGTCCCATTCTCTAACGATGTTACTTGTTTGGGTACAACCATCAGTAGACCTCTATCTTGGAATTCCAACACAACGAAGATTGCAAAAAAAATAAATGGCATCATCTATCAGCTTGAGCAATGCAGTTGTCTGCTCCCTCCAAAGTTGAGAGCGCAACTAGTCTCCGCGCTTGTATTTCCTCACTTAGATTACTGTTGTCTAATATATCTTGATATAACGAACGAACAAGACCTTGCCCTTGGTCGCCCTCTAAATGCATGCATTCGCTTCACGTTGGATATTAGGCGCGATGCTCACATCTCTGCATATTACCGGCAACTCAATTCGCTCAGAACTAAAGGTAGAAGGTTGTACTTCCTAGGGTGCGTAACGTATCAAGTACTTAACAACCGCATTCCAAAGTTCCTATACGACAGACTTGCGCTCCAAAACGGGAACGCACATAGGAGTTCGCGATGACCCAGAGACTGGCTGCAGCCACTATCATGTAGGACGGAACTCTACAAAAATTCTTTCGCAGGAGCAGCACCTTCGTTCTGGAATAATTTGCCAGCATCGGTACGACAAGCTGCTACAATGGAAACTTTCAGAAAACGACGTTCTGCGCACTTATTGACGATTGAATAACGCTGTAACTTGAAGATAGTTAATTTTACTAATGTAAAGCGTGCTTCTACTCGCCTCTACGCCATCGCTGGTGGACCGAGTAGCTTGTCGGTGGATGTGAAGCGAGGATCACGCTATTTTTCTTTGTTTATTTCTTATTCATTTTTGAATTTGTAAAGCACTACGTGTTGTATTTTTATTTACTTTTTATTTTATTTGAATTTTTATTTTAATTATGCTTATACTGTTATATCTTTTTATTTATTTTTATACTACTATTGTTAACCTCAAAGCTATATGTAATGCGCTTGAGGGGATATAGTGCCAGGGCGCACAATAAATACCGCTTTCTCTCTCTCTCTCTCTCTCTCTCGCTCGTACGTGAGACGTGCGAAAGTTCTTCGCCAAATTCAAAGAACTGCCCCACCACCTTACACCCGCTCCAGTTTCGTTAAAGAATTATCTCTAAGTTTTTGTTGGAATAACGTTCGCGAATTTTCATCAATGTGTGAGTCATGTTTTCCGCCCATAAAAGAGACTGCAGGAGCGTAGAACAATCATTCTATAACATGTCTTGTTACTACAAACATAGATTCCGAAAAATGTTTGAAATTAATTAAAATCATGGATACTCCGTTCAAGGTTTTAAATGAGAAATATTCATCGACAGAGATTCAAAAGTGGACTGGATTTGGAACCAAAATACCAGCCTTTTGAATAAAATTTTACGAAAAGATGCCTCAACGAACGGACAGAAGACACGAATTGCGACCACAATTGGTATCTTCAAATCGTTGACAGTTGAACGTGAACAGTTTGAAAAAGAGAGTGACAGATTGCAAAGCCGACAAAGAAGCAATCAAGTACGGTAGGATGATTTGGAGACAGCTTTCGAGATCCGCATTGAAACGGGATCCGTAATCAATCTGCGGCATAAGGATTTCTGCAGGTTCTTGGAAGATGCTAAACACCTCGTTGTTGCAAGACTAAAGAAGATGCTACACATGCTGGGAGTTTATAAGCGGACTATATCTTGTCCTGTGAATTCAGTATAACGAAAAACGCTGAAATTACAAAAGAAATTAAATTATTCAATACCAAAAATCGAATCATCCTCCAAACAACGGATATACACAGGTGGTTCAAAGAGAAGCAAGGCAAAAAGCGTCGGCTAAAGTGGTGGATTTCCGAAAAAGAGACTCTGACTGGTTGTTGACCGAGATAATCAATTTCTCTGTGAATATTGACAAATACGTGCCATTAAGAGGAGTTGTGTTCACACACACACAGCTACCTAAGGATATTCAAGGTAAGAAGCTGCCGTCACGTTCGTAACAGCGACTCATATTGGTTTCTTTGATCGGTGACCGCAGCTCTCTTTCCAGCTAACAGCAAGAATCCCACCGTAGTTACTTCGTATCCGCATTTCAGCTCAGTGCTACCGTACGATGGTTCGAATTTTCCGATGTTTTTAAATCAAATTCCAATATTTGAAAAACTGAACGTACTATTGATTAAAATCTATGGTATAGAATATGCTAAAAAATAAAAGCGCAGTGAAATTGTAACCGTTTATCTGAGCCGAATTGAGTCTGATAAACTTGTCATTCATCTTTTGGTGTAAGAGACTGAAATTATTGATTATGACGAGGATGATGATGATATCGAAAATGATGAAAAGGAAGTAACACATCATTTTGCATAGATTCAAAATTGATCGCGATTAACAAGTCCTGAAATTTCAAAACGTGCAAGTCATATTTGGTTATGTGATAGATGTCCGACGCACTTTGACTCTGAAAGATATTTGTTGGAGCACGGTGTAGATTGTACGAATTTGAATGAATGCAAAATTATGGTATCAGAAGAAGAGGACAAGATTATCAAATTCAAAAATTTCAAACATAAAGAAGTTGTCCCATTCTGTATTCACGCAAATTTTGAATGTTCGTTAAAACCCACTTAAAAGCATCGGGAAAAAAAAGAACAATTCATCGAAAGCATATTCCCCATATAGTGTAGCTTATTATCTGCCTTGTGCGTTTGACGATTTAATTTCAAAATTGAAAATTGATCGCCGGGAAACCTGCATTCAATGGTTCGTCAATAAAATGAAGGAATTGGCACATTCGTTAGAAGCATATTTCAAAACTAATGTATCTTTGAAACCGCTCAATTCAAACGAAATTAACGAATTTTGTTCAACAACAGTGTGTCACATTTGTAAAAAACAATTGATTCTGAATGACACGGAACATCGTGATCACTGTCATTTCACAGGAAACTACCATGGTGCTGCTCACCGAGGCTGTAATCTACTTTATCAAAATTCACATGCTATCCCAGTGATATGCCCCAATCTATCAGGTTACGATGCACATTTTCTGATGTAAGCATTGGCAACATGTTTCGAGGAGACTATTCAGCTTTTATTCATTAATGAAGAGAAGTACATTTCGTTTATCAATGTATCAAGGAAACGGATGTAAAGTTTAGATTCCTAGATTTGTTCTGTTTGATGCCCAGCAGCCTTGAGAAATTAGCATTGTACTTGGGTGATAATCAAAAAACAATTATACGCAAATTTTGCAGTACCTTGGATGAATTCAATTATTGACCAAAAAAGATGTTTTTCCGTACAAGTACATCAATAACTGGGAAAAGCTCAAGAAGAGATGACTACCAACCAAATAACCGTTTTATTCAAAATTAAACGTCTGTGATTCCGAGCCACAACGCGAAAACAAGCATTAAGGATACACTCAAAGGTGCTCGAGAAACTGTGAAAAAAGAAGGCGGTGGGCATAACGTCAAATCACCACGCGTCCTGCCGGTACTCTCAAAAGTTGGCGGATTTCCACCTTGTCTCATACATATTATTTCCAGTCTCAGCGCCACGGGTCCATTCGCGGGGGATGCTGCGGGTATTGAAAAGGCTGTAAACGATGCGAGCGCGGCTAAACGAGGATTGGAGGAGAGGAAACGGAATAACAAAACTATAGAAGCGATCGCTTAAGGTAAAGCTCTCCATCTTAAACCGTACAAAAAGGGTTTCGGTCTTCATCTTTCAAAAAAGTACGAGTGAAGCTACCACCCTGAGCATTGACCAACTGGGATTTGCTAAAGTATGCGAATATCATGAAAATTCCCCAATTCCGAGGTATTTTCATGCGTAACGAAATGCCCAAAAACGGACCGCGTAGAAACCAGACAGCTGTACGTGAATCTTGACGATCAGGATGGCCCTGGGACACACTGGGTATCTGAGAACGCGACAACGATGTCGACAGTTTATTTTGACAGTTCCGGTCATCTTCAACCTCCGTTAGAACTCGTGAAATATCTCGATGTTGGAAGCGTTAAGAGTAACGATAAAAGATATCAGGGTTACGATACATTTGATTGGAGACACTTGTATCTGAAATTTTTAAGCGATGAGCTACATAAACATGACGCGTAATTTAATAACTTCAGCCCAACACTTGCGGTCATGGATGATTCGTTTGTGTGAATGATATCGGGAACGTCTTCGATTCTCGAAGCGCAATATTTTCCTCCGATCAAACTTGCTCTGAACAAAAATTATGTTCTCGGTCTCGTTGAACTGTTAACCTTCAATTCCATTCCCAACGTTGATGTCGGTCACAATAAAATATACATAGCCGATAAAGTATTCACCATATTTTCTGGCAGCTTCGAAATTAAGGATATTGGAAAGTATGTTCAAAACACGTTGAAAAATACCGACATCAAAATCAGCATAAAGCTCAGCAATAATACGTCATGCAAAATCAAATGTGACCAGATCATAAATTTTGAACCTGACAATTCTATTGGTTAGCTTCTCGGATTTACACCACGCGTATTGGCAGCTAACCAAACTCACCATTCGGATATGCCTGTAGCTATTTTCAAAGTCATTGCAATGCAAGTTGAATGCAGCATTACAACGGATACCTAAGTCAACGAGCGCAAAGTACATACTATTCAAGAATTTTTCCCTATCGCATATCGTTCCGCCGAGATATAAATTCGTGGAAGTGCCCTTGCATATCATTTACTTTCCGATCTCACAGTGGTTTCAAATCCTAAGTCGCTGGCTAGAGTATATCCGATATGGTGTGAGAGAGCATAGCTGATATGGGTGAGCAGGAACGTGAATGTGAGGTGCCTCAAGTATGTGTATGAGCAAGAATGTATGTGAGGTGCCTCAAGCACATACGTGATAGTAGATATCGGAGACAGTCAGTCGTCTCCCGAGCACCCGGCAAGACGCCGCGCTCGGATCACATGTATATAAGCTGTATGTAATCACGAATAAAGTATTATTAGCATTTGTCCCTTCCTACGTTATTGGTAAAACTCCTCCGGATATCCACGGCCATTACATTTGGTGAAGAGGATGAATCAGAAAAAGTACACCTTATCTCGAACGACACGGAACATAGCAATCAAAGTTGATTCGAACGAGAAATCTACTCAGCACTTTATCGCGTGAGGAAGTTGTGGTATCGAATAGTCCGGCAAGTCGGAAATTCACTCGGTATTTGAAGAGGGGGTGAAAGCAGTACAAGCTAGGTAACTTAGAACCGGTAAAATGCAGCGCTTGGGCAACACCTATTGTTCCGGTGCTCAAAAAAGAAACGGAGAGGTTCGAATTTGCGGTAACTTCAAATTAACCGTAAATCCTCAGATAATTATCAAGAGGCACCGTATACCTTTGAAAGAAAAAATTTTCAATACGCTGCAAGTAGGTCATAAATGGTCTCAGATTGATTAAAAGCATGCGTTTATGCAATTTGAGTTGGATGATGAGTCCAAAGATGCACTCACAAAAATAACGCACGAGGGATGACACCGATACACGCGCCTAGGTGAAGGTGTAGCGCCTAGTCCCGCGGAATGCCAACATATACTTGAGGAAATTCCAAACGGAGTTCCGCACACAGAAATTTACATAGATATCATTTATTGTACCGGACGAACATAACAAGAGCAGTAGTATAACAAGGAGAGTTCTAGATAGAAACACCTTCTTTACCGACTAAGCCGACCATTCCGCTTATACGTGCATCCCAGACGCAAACTGTTGAAGGTTACCCCCACTCTCGTAAGATGAAACGTGCTCTGTCGACCGCTCGTCGGTAAGAAAATCTCCCAAATGACCATGATCGTTGGTAAAAAATCCTCCAAATGGCCATGATCGTCATTGAAAAATACTCCAAATGACCATGATCGTTGGTAAAAAATGTCTGAAATTGCCGTGGTGTTACCCCTTGCGGGATAAATTATGCTCTTTAACGGTAAAAAAAATCATGCTCATCGAGCGGGATCGACAACTGCATTACCGAGCGCACTCCGTGAATCCTCAGGCGTTCGAGCGGACCCCGTGGATCCTCACACGTCCGACCGAGAATCCTGGCATGTGTCCGGTTTTGAGAGCTTCAAGAAGGTTCGAGAAGATTCTCACGGCCTTGAACGAATCTAGACTGACAAACAATTCGTCCGACGTGTTTCGACTCGACGGTGAGCGGCATGCGGTCGAAGGATTTCGGTGCGACGTTGAATTCAGAAAGACCCACTCTGGCCTTGAACGAATTTCAGACAAACAATACTCGGAATGGTCCGACGAGTTTAGACTTAACGGTGAGCGGCCTGCCGCCAACGCATTGCGGTGCGACGTAGAATTCTGAAAGGTTCTGGAATTTGTATGTGGATGCTTCGACCCTGAACGAATGTAGGCTGACAAACAATGCGTTCGCCAAGTTTCGACTTGACGGCGAGCGGTCCGGGACCGTGAGAAAGAGCTTCTTTGACCATGAAAGATTTTCGAAATCGTTGGACGAAAACAATACTCGGAATCGTCCGACGAGTTTATACTTGACCGTGAGCGGCCTGCCGACAACGGATAGTGGTGCGACGTTGAATTCTGGATGCTTCTGAAATAAACTCTTAACTAGCTGGACAGAGGTTCTGAATTAACGGTTGATATTGACGTTGCAAAATATTTTATTGAAAAAAACAACTTCGGATTACAGTTTTACATGAAATTCATAATGCTGATATATGAGTGTAATTACATATTTCTCACTCAACGGTATCGTACCCATGCTTTAGGCAATGAGAATGAATAACTGTTCGAGTAGATACCGATTGTCTTTTGTGTTTGAGTGAAAAATTTCGCAGTAACAATACGTTTTGAGCTGCACAGTTTGGACATAACGTAGCATGATGCCTACAGTTTGAATTCGTATCTGACATTTTATTCAATTTCTGCAAAGATGGACAATCCAAATCCATTAAATCAACGACTTCAACTTCTTCACCCAGAATTTTCTACAGCCAACTTTTCTTCTCAAAACCTTTTACGTGAACTGTTGAAGCATCACATAGCGACATACATTCGATGGTGAAATCGAGTTTCTCTAGAAGTAAATCACCACCTTCCCAGGATAGTCCATGATAATTCCGTGACAGTCAAAAATTTTCGCTTTTGAATAGAGCGAGTAAATAATTTCAATCGTACGGAGGTTCGAAGAGGAAAATTGACAGGTTGGTATCTTCGTCGAGTGACACAACTGCCAACTCTTTTGGTGTAAAACCGGGACCCGGTCTTCTGAATCCTTGTACGTCGACTATGAACTCCATCGTGAAAAATACTGAATCGATTCTCACAACGTTCAAGGTTTTTATACCAATTTCCTCACCCCACCACTCAGCGGGTTATATTCAATTATACGATCATGTAAAATCAAGCAGAAGGCAGATGTACCAGTAGGAAAGTTATTTTTAGCCTCGAATTCGATATGAATATCTACCGGTCCAGATTTCAGAGCGTCGTTTTGTTTCGAACAGTCGACGAAAATCATAGGTTCGTACTGTAGAAATTCGCTCTTCGTCAACAGAGGCTCAGGTTCTTTGCCGTAATAGGTGGCTTGAAAGTTTGCGTACATCTCGTACAGTAATGCAAAGCGATTGTGTCTCATGTCCAAGTTCAGGTTACCGTACGGATAATACTCGGAATTTAAGAAGAGCTTGATGTCAGTAATGTTACAGTGATCAAGATGACTGGCATTTTTGCCGGCTTTGTTTTTTCGATTCGTTTCAAAACCGAGCATGACAAATCGTGGTTTTTCCGAATGGGTGGACGTTTTCACAGTCCAAACGTGTTTCGTGGTTGCCGGTAGCAAAGGATATTCGTACAACTCCCAACTGCGGAAGCTCATGGACACTGGCGTATCTTTCACAATGAACTTGAACAGTGCGATTTTTCGTTGATCCGACAGCTTCACATAGGGTACAAACCATTCCACCTGATCGATCACGATTCTGAAATCTTTTTCTTGATCTTGAACGATGGCATTAAAATCACTTTTTGAACTTGTAAGAATCAGCTCGTGTTTCGCGTTAACGATGATCTTGCGATAGTCTTCAGCGAAGCCTAATATCATGCTCAAGGGAATAACTACGTCAAAGTTGCTATCGGCATCAGTTAATTTTTTCGTTTCCTTAACATTGAGCCATTCAGCATTTTCCATAAGCCAACTGCGACCAGCGTTAAGCGAAGCGAAACCTTTTAGCAGGATAGTCAGACCAACGTTTCTACATTTATCAATCTCTACAGCGTTTAGTTCGTACCCTACATCTTCGACAAAATGGCAGATGGCGTTATTGACTAAAGTTGTGATCGCTGCTGTAGCGCCGTCCGATTTGAGCAATTTTCCAGAGATATGCAGCGAACTCTTGCTCGGTGATACGCATGAGTCCTGATGCTGAACGGTGATTTGAATCTCATCGCTGTTGTTGAAAGTTGACGATGCGTACGGTTTGTGTGCGTATATTTCTCGATGGGCGATTAATTTGTCAAAGACGACAGGTGTTCGAATGCTCAAGATTTCCTTCTCCATGGTACGTAGCAGACAACAAAACAGCAGAATCGCAGTTTTATTTGTCGGAAATTCCTTTTCCGGGAGGCGTCAGCTTTAGACCCAAAGCTATCAGGAACTCCACGTTACGAGGAGTTAGCAGTTCGGGAATCGATCGATGAGTGACTAATATAACTTTTTTAGGACGAACTGGTATATACAATACCCATCTTTTATTGCGATTTGATGTGCAGTCTCATAGTTATGACTACTCCGCCAGAATTAACCAGATATCTGTCTTGATCGACCAACCGAAGCTGTACGTGATCTATGGTCTTGACGGTGATCGGACGGTAAATGACGTGCGACGGCACTACCACGATCTTATATCCCGGTGGAACGATAGGAAAAAATTCATGAATAATATGCACTTTATGGCCATTGACGTAGGCGCCCGTTGTAATACTGCATTCGACTCGCAACGCGTCGACCTCGAGAATAGTTACAGGCATATCCGAATGGTGAGTTTGGTTAGCTGCCAATACGCACGGCGTAAATCCGAGAAGCTGACCAATAGAATTGTCAGGTTCCAAATTTACGACATGGTTACATTTGATTTCGATGCATATCGTATCGTTGTTAGGCTTCAGTTTGATTTCAATGGTAGTATTTTTGAACGCCTTTTTTGAACATACTTTTCAATATCCTCAATTTCGTAGCTGCCAGTGGATATAGTGACTACCTTATCGGCTACGTATATTTTATTGTGACCGACATCAACGTTGGAAATGGAATTGAAGGTTAACAGTTCAACGAGACCGAGAACATAATTTTTGTTCAGAGCAAGTTTGATCGGAGGAAAATATTGCGCTTCGAGAATCGAAGACGTTCCCGATATCATTCACACAAACGAATCATCCATGACCGCAAGTGTTGGGCTGAAGTTATTAAATTACGCGTCATGTTTATGTAGCTCATCGCTTAAAAATTTCAGATACAAGTGTCTCCAATCAAATGTATCGTAACCCTGATATCTTTTATCGTTACTCTTAACGCTTCCAACATCGAGATATTTCACGAGTTCTAACGGAGGTTGAAGATGACCGGAACTGTCAAAATAAACTGTCGACATCGTTGTCGCGTTCTCAGATACCCAGTGTGTCCCAGGGCCATCCTGATCGTCAAGATTCACGTACAGCTGTCTGGTTTCTACGCGGTCCGTTTTTGGGCATTTCGTTGCGCATGAAAATACCTCGGAATTGGGAAATTTTTATGATTTTCGCATACTTCAGCAAATTCCAGTTGGTCAATGCTCAGCGTGGTAGCTTCACTGGTACTTCTTTGAAAGATGAAGACCTAAACCCCTTTTGTACGGTTTAAGATGAAGTGCTTTACCTTAAGCGATCGCTTCCATCGTTTTGTCATTTCGTTTGCTCTCCTCTAATCCTTGTTCAGCCGCGCTCGCATCGTTTACAGCCTTCTCAATACCCGCAGCACCCCCCGCGAATGGACCCGTGGCGCTGAGACTGGAAATAATGTGTATGAGAAAAGGTGGAAATCCGCCAACTTTTGAGGGTACCAGTAGAACGCGCGGTGATCGGACATTATGTTTACCTTCTCCTTTTTTCACAGCTTCTCAAGCACCTTCGAGTGCAGACTTGATGCTCGTTTTCGCGTTGTAGCTCCGAATCATAGACTGTTTTGCCGCACGTACGATTTTGTTCCAGGAAACGTTCTTTGGATCTTGACACACCATGCCTAACTTTGTTTTCACCTTTATCGTGTTAGCTACAGCCCAAGCGGCTGCCTTTTCACCCAAATTTGGGTCCTTTACGAGAACCCGTTACCAGGCTTTTTCGGCTCATATTTTATCCGCGACGCTTTTAGCTTCAAGGTTCTCACGATTTTTCGAATACGCTATATCGTTTTCCGGAACGCTGCGTCGAGAGGATTGATACCGGAATCGTCTCTTGCGAGTCTTTTCGTCAACTTCGTACCAGAACCGCAGTATTGGTAACCCGGAACATGCTACTCCACCGGGAGTTAGTTGATATTGCTATTTACCAAACCTTTCCCACTTCATCGCGTTGTCAAGGATCGCTCACGATCACGTGTGTGCACAATCATGTCCGCTCTTTGACTGAGAGAAAGTTATTATAAACGATGCATTTATAGAAAATCCAGCCAGTCACGTTCGGGATGAGGTTCGAGTCACAATCGACCAAGCTGCCTGTGATGAATTCCGACAAATTTACGCAGCAGAGTACAAAACGGAAAAAACGTCGTGACGAATTGTTGCCGAGTAGTGTACGTGCGGTATTCTGCGGACTATCTAACTGTGGAAGAACCAACGCATTATTTGCGCTAATAACGCATCCGAACGGTTTGAAATTCGAAAACCTGTACGTTTACTCAAAATCTCTCAATCAACCGAAATACAAGTTTCTGAGTCAAGTGCTGGAAAATGTCGATGGTGTTGAGTATCACCCCTTCAACGAGTACAAGCACGTCATTGCAGCGAATGAGATGCAACCTGACTCGATCATGATAGTCAATGACGTAGCGTGCGAGAAGCAGGATAACCATACGCGCGAACTTTTGTATGGATAGAAATCACGATGTAGACTGTTTCTATCTTTGTCAGACGTACGCTAGAATCCCTGAGCTTCTCGTGCGCGACAACACCAACTTGCTGGTCTTATTTCAACAAGACGAGATGAATCTGAGACATGTGTACAACGATCATGTAAACACTGATATGTCGTACGTAGAGTTCGAAGACTTGTCTGCGGCATGCCGGAACGGTGACAAATATGGGTTCGTAGTGCTCGACAAGGATAGAGAGCTCGGTAATGGTCGGTATAGGAGGGGATTTGACAATATTATGAACATGACAAAAGAATAGAATACACGATTTCGGAAGGCGACGAAACAGTAGCTTTCCAGAACTAGTTGTGTCAACATGCAGGGAAGTCGTGAGGAAGAAGAAGTCTTGCATCATATCGCTCAAGCGAGTAATGCGATTCGTCGTAAGCACAGAATCCTCAAGACGGGAAAAGAGTCGCTGCAGGAAACAATGAAGGATGTCTTCAAACCTGTGGTAACCCCGCTGCTGGAATTAGTCAATGTTTCTCGAGGCACGAAACTTGTCAAGGAAGAGGTGAAGGAAGAACTCGAAACTGAAACAAAGGATGAGCCGAAGAACGAAATGAAAGCAGAAGATTCTTTTGCAACTGCAGAGGAAGAGGATCAAACTGTCACGGAATTGTCGGTGAGAACAGAAAATGAATATCTTGAGATGCTCAACGATAAACAAAAACAGCACGGGTTAGATACCGTGTACGGGGTACGGAGTCTTTCTACTGCCGGGCTGATGGTTGGTGACTCACCGATGAGCTTCAAGCGCGATTCCATTCGCATAGGCGGTACGCTCTATCCGAAAACTCAAGGACTGTTGGAGCTGCTGTTTGAAAAGATGCCCAACAGCGCTCACGTTACCGGCTACGACAAGGAAGGTTACAGAAATATCCTTCTCGCAACAAATGCTCACAGAAAGTACTATAGCGCCACCGAGCCTATCCGAAACGCTCAGAGCGCCAAACTCAAGCATTCAATTTCTGAGCTGCTCAATATTTCTACGTCAGGCAAAGGCGTATCACCATCGTCACAGATGTCGAAGCGTACGGGCAAAGGTGTTCTGCTACCTCAGGCTTGGGTTACTCGACAAGGTATTCAAACAGATTATATTTTCGGGGACGACGCTAACGAGCTGGTGGAACGTCTTTGTTTGCTTCGGCGTCTCAAGCGGCTGGGAATACAAGTCAAAAAATGAAATCATGCCGATTCTGGAAGAATTACGGGAAGCCGGAATCATTTATTAGCCAATTCTCGTCGACACTGCAATCATTACGAGATGAGCGTCGACGTGTTCGGACGTCAGCTGAATGAAAACACCGTTGCGAGCACTCGCGGTCCTCCAGGTGTCGGGTTTCGAATAACAGCGGACGGGCATTACGATATACGGAATAAGAGACTGTGCAATGTCGCAGATCCCGCAAAGCCGAACAATACTGTAACTTCAGAAACCTCAAAATGGAAATTCAACGTGCTGCGGAAACAAATCGACAACCTTGATCAAATAATCAAAGCTCTGGAGATCACCACGGAGAAAGCCTTGGATACCTCCTACACAGACTTTAAAACAGGCAGAGACCTGTCGATTCGAAACGCAGAAATCATTTCCCAATTGGACACCAGACTAGGAGCGGTGGAATATGAACGAGAAAAAGCAAGCACTGGTGACGGAACTGCATAAGCCTGCACGCCGGAATTACCCGCGTAGACGTGTAGACGTGCGCGGCATCGACGAGACCTGGCAGGCGGATCTTGTTGATATGATGTCGTACGCTGGACAGAACAAAGGTAACAAGTACATGCTCACAGTCATTGATTTTTTTTCAAAGTATGCGTGGGCTATACCGATAAACAGCAAGTCTGAAGATGATGTTAGGAAGGCAATGGAATCTGTGCTCGTCCAAGGACGGGTACCCAATAATTTATACGTCGACAGAAGAACGGAATTTTAAAACTCAAAATTTGAATCTCTTATGACACGCTACGGAATCAAACTTTACTCCACGTACAGTAATTTGAAGGCTTCGATATGTGAACGTTTCAATCTGACGCTGAAAGTTAAAATGTGGACACGGTTCGGCATGCAAGGAAGCTACAAGTGGCTCGACATTTTATCTGATTTGGTTTCGGCTTACAACAACGTCAAACACCGAGCGATAAGGATGAAACAGTCGGATGTCATCGTTGCAAACAAAAAGCTGTTAGTACGTCAGGCGTACGGAGGGCTTCGAGAAATACTTACCATATCGGCAAAATTTAAATCTGGCGACAAAGTTCCAATCAACAAATTCAAAAATGTTTTCGAAAAAGGTTACACTCCCAATTGGACGACTGGAATATTCACGATAAGTCGAGTGGAAAATACTTATCCTGTGACGTATAAACTCAAAGACTACCGAGATCGACCCATCGCTGGTAGTATCTACGAACAAGAGCTCCTCAAGGTTCAACATCCGGATATTTATCCGGTGGAGCAGGTGCTTAAGAAGCGTTGAAGGAAAATATAAGTTGAAAGGTTAGGTTTTGACAATACACACAACAGTTGAATAAACGAATCGGACATGTAACATTTGAATAAATGAATTTTTTGTAAAAACGTATGTGCCCATTCATTTTATATCCGACACATGACAAGTATGCATCTTTATTTTTTAGACATTCGACAGACATATGCATCGTTGTACAATTTTTCATATTTCGGACTGTTCCATTCACCATCCTACATAATAATATCTTATACGTCATGGTACAGTTATAAATTAAGTCCTACATAGATTACGATGTGGTAATTACAAAGCTAAGGTGCAGGCTTGTAACTCAACGGAAGCGTGTCGGTTGTGTTGTGAAACACGATCCGCTTGTCGTCATTCCAGCTCAGCGCCACTTTCTGCTGTTCTACAGTGTATACCTCGTGCTTTCGACTTAATATCAAATGCTGTTTTGTAGAAAAAGTTTCTCGTTTCAAAGCACATTCCAAATAATCGTTGAAAGTTATTTTTCTCAACGCTGATCTTTTCACACCTTTGGCACGTTTATTGTCTTTCTCATCTCGCAAGACTAGGAATGCGTACAATTTTGCTCCTAATCCTACAAATTCCAAAATTATTTTTCGGTTATTTTCATCTTTCATTAAGCCGAGAACTTTTTTGTTCGCTAGAGGCATTCCATGAGCGATATCAAGCGGATAATCAGACGTATCGAATTTATGCAAGTCCTTCTTCATATGTTCGTATATGTCGGGGACGGTGAAGTTGTCAATCAAACTGTCGGTATCCGTATACATTAATTTTGCTCGGTTGCCAAATTTCCGTTTAATATAATTATAATGAAAATCGTAGATATATGTTTCAGACAAATCCAAGATGGAGAAACCTGCATACAATGGATTATCCAACTTGACTTTGGTCTTACTCATTTCGACGATAATCATCTCTTTGTCGAAAACGGTGCAGCTGTGAAAATTATGTTTGGCTATAGTAGCTCTAGCACCGTACGGTCCATCCCATTCGGTGATCAGTCGAACATCTCTGTACTCTCGCACGTTTTCCATTGTTTTGCCAAAAACTGCGTTGTTCTTGAGTTTGTAAAAATTTTTCTCGAATTCGTTGTGAGATTTTTTCCCCAAATCGGTATTCAAATCTATGTATTTTTTAAGCCACGGGGTTTACCTGAATTTGAGAACTCTGTGAATTTTGAGTAATTTTAGGCCTAATTGTGAGCATTGTTTCAAAACGCTATAGTAAACAACGTAGTTTTTCTTGGGAAGTAGCGTGGTCGTCAATTTCAGCTGTTTATTGTTCGAAATTAGAGGTATGTACATAGTGCTCCGGACACAATGGTAAATCTTTATGAGTTTCATGCAGTTCCTCAGGATATTCCAAATCTACCTCCAGCATGTAACCAAACTCCGCATCATCCGAGATGGCAAGAACGTCGCACTTTCTGAAACCCGATACTCATTCGAAGGAATTACACGGCAGAGCAAAGTTCATAGCCGCAACGTACAAATCATCAACGCCAAAGTACATGAGATAAGATTCTTCGACTTCTGGATCGAATTTCTCTCCCATATATCTATTGCTGGCCTTTGCGTATCTGTTCGGACACTGTGACACACCACCTCGAATACCTTTTTCGATGAACATAACCATATCTACGTCGGTGAGAAGCTCGAGCTCGATGCCTGTACATTTTAACATTGCATCAAACGACAGACCGGGCGCTGTGTGGTAATGTAATGGGTCCAGTTTGTACGTCGTCCAGCAGTTTTGTCGAAAATTTTAAAAACGTCAGCCAGTAAAAACACGTCCGTCTGTAAATACAAGTCCGAATACTCACCCGAACGTTCAAAGTTCGCCATACGTCGCACGCGTGTGCGTAATCGTCGTCTGATATATTCCCGTCATTCAATTTTGAATAGAACTTTTCTGTGGCTAGTAAATGTTTCTCCTCGAGCTTCTCCCAACCTTCTATGTATCCGTACGGGAAGACACCTTACCTACTCAGTAACTGAAGTTTGTGCAAGCTACTGCAGAATTTACGTGTTATTGTTTTTTGACAATCGTCCAGATACGATGATAATTCATCGAGGCTGCTAGCCATGAAACGGTACGAATCTATGAAACGGAAGGTTACATTCGTTCCCTTAACGAATTTAGTGAAGGAAATGTACTTGTGTAAGAATTTCTTCTCTGCATGCACGATGTAAGGAGACTGTAGTGTGTAGATGTTATGTTTACCCTTTCAATCCTTTGCTTCCGATGAGAAGCCCGTAAGACGGCAATGCCGCCTGATAAATGAGATCCGGGTGTGCAAATCATTAATCTACGAGAGAATTTTGTTAAAAATATGTAAATTTGAACAACTGGTGAATTTGAAAAATTAACGACGGAGCCAGGAATCGAACCTGGTATCTAGCGATGCTTTACCGGAGACTTACTCCACTAGACCACCTAGCCGCCCTGACTCTGTTGTCATTAATTTCTCTTATAACTAGTGAGTTCAAATTTGTTTTCATGTGCCCGATTTGTATAACATATTTTCAACAAAATTCTCTCGTAGATTAATGATTTGCACACCCGCATCTCATTTATTAGACGGCATTGCCGTCTTACGGGCTTCTCATCGGAAGCAAAGGATTAAAAGGGTAAACACAACATCTACACACTACAGTCTCCTTACATCGTGCATGCAGAGAAGAAATTCTTACTCATACAAATCGGGCACATGAAAACAAATTTGAACTCACTGGTTATGAGAGAAATTAATGACAACAGAGTCAGGGCGGCTAGGTGGTCTAGTGGAGTAAGTCTCCGGTAAAGCATCGCTAGATACCAGATTCGATTCCGGGCTCCGTCGTCAATTTTTCAAATTCACCAGTTGTTCAAATTTACATATTTTCAACGAAATGTACTTGTATTCATTAACAGGTAATAGTTCAACACTACCTTCGAATGACGTTGCCAGGGCTTTAATCAGAAAATGCGAATCGTAACCCGACAGATTGTGAAATATCACTGGGATAGTGTGCGAATTTTGGTAATTTAGATTACAGCTGCGGTGAGCTGCACCACGGTACTTTCCCATGAAATGACAGTGATCCCGATGTTTCACGTCTGTGGGTGTAAACGGTTTTTCACAAATATGACAGATCGCCGATAAATCAAATTCGTTGATCTGATTGAAATTTAGTGGTTCCATCTGTACAACAGTCTTGTAGTATCCCTCTAACGAATGTGCCAATTCCTTTAACTCATTCACAAACCATTGGATGCAAGTTTCTCCGCCATCAATTTTGAATTTTAGAAGCGAATCGTCGAACGCACAATGTAGATAGTAAGCTACACTATACGGAAGATGCTTCTGATGAATTGTTCTATTTTTCCCAAAACTTTGAAGGGTGGGCTGCAGTAAACATCCTAGATCTGCGTAAACGCAGAACGGAACAGTTTCTTTGTGTTGAAAATTTTCAAATTTGAGAATCTTGTCCTCTTCTTCTGGTAAGATAACTTTGGTTTTATTCAAATTCATGCAATCTACATTGTGCTCGAACAAACACCTTACAGATTGAAAATGTGATAGACACCTATCGCACAACCAAGTACGACCATTACGTTCAGAAATTTGTATACTTGTCAACCACGATAAATTCCGCATCCATGCAAAATGATGTGTCACATTCTTTTCAATATTTTCCATTCCATCATCGTCATCGTCGTTTTCAGACTCTATCACTAAAAGATGGATTGTAGGTTTATCAGACTTGTTTCGGCTTGAATAGATAGGTACAATATCACTGCGCTTTTGTTTTTCCGTACTATCTATACCATAAACGTTAATTGGAAGTTTGTTAAGTTTCTCAAATTTTGGAATCTGGTCTAAAGACATTGGAAAATGTAAACCGTCGTATTGTAGCACTGAGCTGAAATGTGGATATGAAGTGATTTCGCTGGGATTGTTATTGGCTGGAAAGAGGGCTGCGGTGACCGACCATAGAAAGCAATATGAGTCGCTTTTACGGATGTTGACGACAGCCTTCTTATCTTGAATATTTTTGGGTAGCGGTGTGTATGTGAACACACCGCCTCGCAGTGGCACGTACTTGCTGATATTCAAAGTCAAATTGATTATTTCTGTCAGCGACCAACCAGAGTCTTTCTCTTGAAAATCTACCACCTTGGCCAACACTTTTTACTTTACGTTTTCTTCGAACCACCCGTGTATGTCAGCTGGCTGGAGGATGATCTGGTTTCTGGTGTTAAAATATTTCATTTCTTCAACAAGTTCATCGTTTTTCGTTATATGTATTGAATTTACAACACAACACACAGTTTGCTTTTAAAGTTCTCACTTTTCGTAGCATTTTCTTCAGTCTTGCAACGAAGAGGTGTTTCGCATCTTCCAAAAACCTGTTCAAATCTTTATGCCGCAGATTGATAATGGCTCCTGTTCGAATTCGACTCTCGAAAGCTGTTTCCAAATCTTCCCACCGTACTCGATCGCTTCTTCATCGGCTTCGTAATCCGTCATCCACTTGTTGAAATTGTTGAAATTTGACTGTCAACGATTTCAGAATTTCAATTGTAGTCAAAATTCTTGTCTTCTCCCCGATCGTTGAGGCGTAGTTACGTAAGATTTTATTCAAAAGTCTGATATTTTGGGTTCCGAATCGAATCCATTTTGCAATCTCTGCCGGTGACGATTTTTCAGATAAGATCTTGAACGCCATATCCATGATTTGTATTAATTTCAAACACTTTTCGGAATCCATGTTTCTTCTTCTTTCGATCACGCACTTCACACAGATAGAGTTGCAAAGCTTACTCTTGAATGACCGCTCAACGCTGACACGGTCCTTTTCATGGGTAAACAACGACGTGACTTACACATTGCCGAAAATTCGTGAACACCGTATGCAATATTCTTCAGTGAAAAAAATTTCAAGATATTACTCGAACGAACTTGCAGCGCGTGGAAAATGGCAAGGCAGTTCTTGGAACTTGGCAAAGAAGTTTCGCAGGCCTCATGTACGAGAGAGAGCCGTAAGAGTCAACGAATCGCTAGAGTTATACATGGAACTGTGATAGGCTTAGTAGATATCGTTCACCGAGAGCGTTACGGGGATATTTTACTTTGCCCCACGGTGTCATTTTCACGATTTCGAGGTCTAAGCACTAGTGCAGTAGGACAGAGTGAGAAGGATATATCCTGCAAACGTAATCGACAAGTATCAACCACCTTATGATTTG
This sequence comes from Neodiprion lecontei, assembly GCF_021901455.1. Taxonomy (NCBI): domain Eukaryota; kingdom Metazoa; phylum Arthropoda; class Insecta; order Hymenoptera; family Diprionidae; genus Neodiprion; species Neodiprion lecontei. The sequence continues at coordinate 17,387,123 of NC_060260.1, forward strand.
GTATTAGTGTAATCGTGAACCTCAAACATATGAAGAAGCTGTACGAAGAGTGGGGTGCTCCGTCCGTCTAATGAAATCATTAACAGTTGAGCTTGCAGACTGTGAAGGTGGGTGATTGAAATCAGTGCACTCATACAGTTTTTTTACCCTGAGTGTAGAACAATTTTCGATTTTACTTGAGTGAATAGAAATAATTTAACGGATGTGCGTTTTTTTCAGATTATTTTCAAGAAAAAAAGAAAATGGAGTACGTAAACATTTCACAACATGTGCGGGTGCCTATAGAGTGGATATTCGGAATACCTTACGATTTTCTGGTACAGTCAGTAAGATTGGCAATGAGCGTGCACATGGCGAACGGTGACCGTAATGACGATAACAACCCTCGAAATCACATGATCGTTTATCAGGCGGGTGTGGCGGCCTGTCTGGTACGTGATGAAGAGGGGGATTTTCTGTTTGAAAGAATGTAAGAAAAATTTTTATCCAATTACACAACTTTTAGAACAAATTTATTCTCCTTTTTCTTCTCTTTAACAACGAAAACCTTGAAACTTTCGTGATACATACGAGATATTCCACACCATTCCACCTAATCGGTGAAGGTCACCGACGCCGATCTTGGTGTCAATTTTTTTCTCAATTCGTCTATCGAAAAAAAAGAATACGTGTTCGGCCGTTTTTCGATCAGGCTACCTGTGTCCATTTTATGAATTTTCCAATTTTTCAACTTTTTCGAAAAAGACTTTTTTCAACTGGCTCTATCTTCAAGAGCTTTCATTCTTTTCAAAAAATGATAGAAGTATAAAATGTGTCAATAAGTCCAGGCTTTCTGAAAAAAAATTTTGAAAATTTTTCCAACCGCACAATTCTACAATTTTGTCGAAAAAAAATCAAAATTTTCTGAATTGCGACACCTTCGATTTTCCTGAAACTTTTTACTTGCATTCGATCAGTTACAATCAAGTTTTCCTTCAAAAGAAATTATGGACTTCCGATTCGTTTAGGAGTTACACCATCATAAGTATCGAAAAATCCAAAAAATCAACGGAAATCAATCATAGTGTGTTCTAATGATTTTTGAACCCCTCAAAAATCCCTTGTGAAATTCAATCTCAATCATCCTTGTCCTCCAATTCATTTGTGTAAATAAATTCAGCTCCATAGCTCTAAATTTACGTAATTTAGAGCGATTAGCTCGATTTTTCAAAATTTTGTGAAATCTAAACACCTTAAGGGATTCCTGTCAAATTCAATACCAATCGACCTCGCACGCTACCCAATTTGTGAAAAAAAAATGATAACCATGGCTTCAAATTCACGAAAGTTAGAGAGCGTACAACCATTTTTGTCACATACAGTACACGCAATTCAATACCAATCGACCACGTACGCTACCCAATTTGTGGAAAAAAAATCATAACCATAGCTTGAAATTCACGAAAGTTAGAGAGCGCGCGCGTGGTCCGAAAGCCCGAATTCTTGGCCAAAACTAATAACTCAAATATTTCTCAGTGAAAATTGCTAGTATTACTATACCTATAGTTTTTTGGCTTGCTGGTTTCGAAAATGAATGCAAAAATGCAAAATTCAAAATGGCGGCCCCAAAATGGCGGATGTTTTTCGCGAAAAATGATACCAATTCGCTGAAATTCATACTAGTAATGTTTTTGGGGTCGCTGATTCCGAAAAAAAAAACAAAAATGCAAAATTCAAAATGGCGGTCCCAAAATGGCGGATGTTTTTCGCGAAAAATGATACCAATTCGCTGAAATTCATACTAGTAATGTTTTTGGGGTCGCTGATTCCGAAAACGAATGCAAAAATGCGAAATTAAAAATGGTGGACCGAAAATGGCGGGAATATTCCGTGAAAAATGATACAACTTTGTTAAAAGTGATATTTTGTAAATTAATTTCTTTAATTCTTACAGATTTTTTTCTTATAAAACAAAATATCTTAATTTTTAAAGATACATACTAATCGCTATCTGAATACTCATCATCGACGTCGTTTTGATGAATGACGTTGTCGCGTCGCCTTCTTCAAAACTAAACTTTTCATAACTTAGAAGCGCGATCGCTTCAGGAAACAAACTTTTTCCCATTTTGGGATGTGCCTTTCGCAAACTCGAAATAAGCGGGTCTGAAGAAGCTAGAAGTCGGAGAAATATATCTTCAATATTTTTTTCTCTCGAGCATTTTCATGAGTAACGTTCGCGGTAATTCCGTACGTCTTTATTTCGCGACTCTTGAGCTTCTTCAGAGAGCTGTCCTATTGGCAAAATGGCTAATTCGACAATCTGTGGGCCATGCATAAGTACCTTACGTACAGTTGTGGACATACAATACCATGGGTATAATTCAACGAATCGATCAGCAGTCTCGTTGCAATATTTTTCAAACGAATCTACTTTGACGTTAAACCCACATGAAATAACTTGCAAAATTACGTGAAATCTTTTCACTAACTCAGCATCGACCCCAAGAATGCGAGCAGACGTTTCAGTGTTTTCAAAAAAACGCCGAGCCGTATTGCCGTCATTTGAGTTGCCCATGCCTTGCTTTGGTTGATCTATGAGGAGGTGCAGTTCGTCTTTGAATGCTTTCTGGATGGAATTTTTACGTTCTTTCAAAGCATTTTTAGCTTCTTTACCACGAGACTGCCATTTTTACAAATATATACTTACTTTTACTTACTTTTAATAATTTATAAATTAGAATTATTCGCTTTCGTGATAATATTCAGTAGTGCGAGTCCAATGAAATTCAAATTGGACACTATGTACATTACATCAGATACATTTGTAACAGTCCTCAGGTATATGTAAACAAAAGAAAAAGTCTGCATCGCCGCGCTACACTAATCCCACGAGGTGGGACACGAGGCTCCGACCGAGTCGACAAAACACTGCTTCAAAGAATGCTTATTTTTGACCAATGGAGCAAAAACGAGCAGGCGATGCCAACGGTTTCACATTCTCTATACTTTTTCAGACTAGGAATCGTTGAGATCTCCGCAGGATCTCCGGGGATCATAACTAATTCTCTACAGATAGTAATGCAATTCAATGAAATAGGTTATTTTGCAGCACTCGTATTGCATCATTAATATCATCGCCACAAATTCCGAAACTTGGTTCTTTCACAAAATTTATGTAATTCACTTACCTTGAGGAATAATATCCATTTTGGTTGACTCGATTTTGATGCAAATTGGAAAAACTATAGCCTTTTTTATCCCGCTCTCGAAAGCGTGCACACACCACAGTCCCGCGCGAGTCTTGACAAAGGTCACTTTCGAGGGTTTACCACAGGCCATAGAATGAATATAAACATCTGTTCTTTTGGATTTCAAAGCTCTAATGCTTTCTATTGACAAATATGTGAAGCTTTACCTCGGATGATAACTTTCGGTTTTGGGGGTTTTGGCCAGGAATTCGGACTTTCGGACCACTGTGGAGCGTCAACCACACACATACACACATATACTTACGGAATTTTGAAAAAAATGTGTTTGCTCGACGTTTTACGACATTTTGAACACATTGGCATGAAAATCTTTTTAGACGCATTAATTCCACTTGCGGATGGCAAAGTTCGCTCAAAGTTTTATTCGGAATCGACCGAATGTCGAACTCATTTGATTATCGGCAAACCCCGTAAAAACTTATTGTATTTATATTTAGAAATTTTCTACCTGAAAATATATTTGGCATAGAAAAGAAAAATTGTGATCTCGTTTTTATTTATATTGTTTGGGATATCCCGAAAAGTTTTTTTTTCAGCAAACATGCATTTTTATAACATGAAAACTTGTCTGATCGAAGTTAAGATTGATTTGCGTAAAATATTTCCAATTTTTCGGCACTTATGATGGTGTAACTCCCGAACAAATGGGAAGTCCATAATTTCCTTCGGAGGAAAACTTTATTGTAATTGGTCGAATGCAAGTGAAAAATTTCAGGAAAATTAAAGGTGTCGCAATTCAGAAAATTTTGATTTTTTTTTCGAAAAAATTTTAGAATTGTGTGGTTTGAAAAATTTTCAAAAATTTTTTTTCAGAAAGCCTGGACTTATTGACACATTTTATACTTTTATCATTTTTTGAAAAGAATGAAAGCTCTTGAAGATAGAGCCAGTTGGAAAAAGTCTGTTTCGAGTAAGTTGAAAAATTGGAAAATTCATAAAATCGACACAGGTGGCCTAATTGAAGAACGGCCGAACACGTGTTCTTTTTTTTCGATAGACCAATTAAGACAAAAATTGACACCAAGATCGGCGTCGGTGACCTTCACCGATTAGGTGAAATGGTGTGGAATACCTCATACATGTCTTACGTTTCTATCTTATTTATTTTTTTTTTTGTTTTTTTTCTTTTGAACAACGAAAACCTTGAAACTTTTGTAATACATGTCCTACGATTCTAAAATATTATTTCACAACTCTTAGAAAAAATTTGATAAATACTTTTGTGTATGATACATATCTTAAATTCCCAGAATTATTGTATGTTTTAGAGAGCTGTAAACAACAGCATGCAACGAAGTAGTAGTATTAGTAGTGTATCTAGTTAATGTACAGCAGAAGAAAAAAATAAAAGCTTCGTGAAAAAATTTATACAATTTTCTTAAAGGTCATGAAACGTAGAATAACTGGAAACTTCTTCGAAAGTTTTTGTTTGTTGAGTTTTTGAAATTGGTCCTTGATCACGTTCAATAGTCGCACGGTACATGTTGGTAAGAAGGAGACGCGGCATACATTGTCCAGGTACGGTGTACAAATTAGGCAAGAGTCGACGCATCTTTGAATTCAATTTGACCATACTGGCCAGGGGGAGTTCACTCTTTACCCCCACTCCAAGCAATTTTGGCAGGCTGCAGGAGTAAGGCGCGACAAGTTACGAAAACAAAATTCTACTAGAAGTGAATATTTTAGAGTGGTAGAACTACTAATAATAATAATGTGCACATGTGCAGCCGGAAAATAATATTCCGCCATTCTTGTATCCTATGTTACTGCGATTACATGTGTAAACATTGGTTATCTTGAATTTTTTTGTGATTTCGAGCATTATTTGTCATTTACTATTTATTATTGATTTGTTATTTTTATTTAAAATTATTTATTTTTGGAGCTGACTTTTATTGCTATTTAACTATTTACAACTGCAATTTTTAAAATCATATTCTCTTTCATTTAAACTTCTGCGCTTAAATTTTCTCCAATCACATTACTCGGTAGAGGGCGCTCTTAACATCCTAAGTAATGCTGACATGTTACTATACTCTAGCAAGAAATAACTATAGAAATATAGTAACTGCGAATTTTTAAATATTGTGTTGGTACAGTGTACTCCTGCAGCCTGCCAAAATTCGGTCCCATCTAAAAGTATTGAGTGAACTCCCCCTGATACTGGCTGCCCAGATACTGCAAGAGCAACCGCTCCTCCTCCATCGTCTGCAGCAATTTCTGGTATTGGGTCTCGTCCTCGTTCAGCAGTCGCACAATCCGTGCCAGTAAGAATACGCTGAATTCGTCATTCAGATCTGTGACGACACGATGTACGAACCTCGTTTGGACTCGTCGAATGTTGGTGACTCTGTAGATTTTGAAAATTTCTAGCTCCGTCAATTTCTTCGTCGGCAGAAATTCGTTCATGCTTGCAACTTTGTTCAATTTTGTGAAATCCATTTTTTTTAAATGTTTAGCAGTTACGTGTTTTTTCATAAATTTAGATTTGCGAACTTTTTTGTCACTTTGTTGAGTTCTGACTTCTGGTTTATAACGGTTTTCAAGTCGTGAATATTTTTTAAGAACAGATCGATTCGCTGTTTTAGTTCTGCTTTATTTTAAGCTCTCCTTATGAGAGCTGAAGATGCAAGACTGTCTTTCTGACCTGAAATTCAGTCTTTTATAGCCGTATTCCTCCCACCAGGCACACAGAATCATTGAAAAACTTCTAGAAGCTACCGAAATGAGGTGTCTTCGATTGTACGTTAGAACATTCCAGAATTCAACGTCGCACCGCAATCCATTATCGGCAGGCCGCTCACCATTAAGTAGAAACTCGTCGGACGATTCAGAGTATCATTTTCGTCGGACGAATCCAAGAATCTTTCAGGGTCAAAGAAGCTTTTTCTCACGGTCCCGGACCGCTCGCCGTCAAGTCGAAACTTATCGAACGCATTGTTTGTCAGCCTACATTCGTTCAGGGTCGAAGCAACCGCATACAAATTTCAGAACCTTCCAGAATTCGACGTCGTACCGCAATCCGTTGACCACTCACCGTCAAGTCGAAACTCGTCAGACCATTCCGAGTATTGTTTTCGTCGGACGTCTGAAATTCGTTTAAGCCCAGAGCGGGTCTTTCTGAATTCAACGTCGCACCGAAATCCTTTGACCGCATGCCGTTCACCGTCGAGTCGAAACATGTCGGACGAATTGTTCGTCAGTCTAGATCCGTTCAAGGCCGTGAGAATCTTCTCGAACCTTCTTGAAGCTCTCAAAACCTGACACATGCCAGGATTCTCAGTCGAATGTTCGAGGATCTACGGGGTCCGCTCGAACGCCTGGGGATTCACGGAGTGCGCTCGGTAATGCAGTTATCGTTCCCGCTCGATGAGCATGATTTTCTTCACCGACAAAGAGCACAATTTATCCCACAAGGGGTCACACCACGGCAATTTCAGACATTTTTTACCAACGATCATGGTCATTTGGAGGATTTTTGAATGACGATCATGGTCATTTAGAGGATTTTTTATCAACGATCACGGTCATTTGGGAGATTTTCTTACCGACGAACGGTCGGCAGAGCACGTTTTGTCTTACGAGAGTGGGGGTAACCTTCAAGAGTTTGCGTCCGGGATGCACGTATAGGCGGATTGGTCGGCTTGGTCAGTAAAGAAGGTGTTTTTATCCAGAACTCTCCTTGTTATACTACTAAGAGCACATTGACATATTTACAGAAATTTTTTCGGGGTTAGAAAAAGCCGGATTACGGATTAATTTGCTTAGATGTGATGTTTTTAGAAACGAAATAGAAATACTAAGTTTCAAGATAAGTAAAAAAGAATCACACGCAAGCCCGTCAAAAATGGAAGCAATAGAAAACGCACCAATACCTACTAACGTCAAATAATTAGAAGCATTCTTAAGATTAGTAAATTTTCATGAGAGATTCTTGCAAGATAGAGCAGACTACATATGGCCATTATACGAACTGCTTAAAAGTAAAAAATGGTTAGGGACCAATAGGTGTCAAAAAGCCTTTGATTAGGTCGAAGAACAAATAATATCCGATAAGATATTAACATTATACGACCCTAATGATCAATTATTACGCACATACGATGCGAGTGATATCGGCTTATCAGCCATCTTATCACACAGATTTCACGATGGTTCGGAGAGACCAATGGCATTTGCTTCAAAAATCTTCCCAAAAAATGAACGTCACAGAGCCATAATAGATAAAGAGGTTGGGGCAATAATATTCTGTCTCAAAAAATTCTATCAGTACATTTGCTATAATGAGATTATATTAAAGACTGATCACGAACCCTTGAAGTTCATCTTCGGGAATAAGAATATGTCAACCACGATTCACAGTCGACTTCAACGTTGGGCATATTTCTTATCAGGTTATAAATATACATTAATCCTTCATATAAATATACAATCGAAGTGGTTAAATCAAAAGCCAACGGAAACTACGACGCATTATCCAGACTGCCAATAAAAGACAAGACACATGTTTTCGAAAATGTATATACCTGCATTAATTATATTCAAAATAATTGTTCAAACATTGATTTCAAGACAGTTGCTACAGCGACATCTAATTATAAAACTCTAAAGAAAATCGTGCATTACGAAAGAAACGAGTGGCCAAAAACAGCGGACTTGCCTCCTATAGAGAATAATTTCTTCAAAAAACGCCGCGAATTAGAAATAGAAAATGGCAGTTTAACATTGGGTTATAGAATTGTCATACCAGAGACATTGCGAAAATACATTTTGAAAGAATTACATTCGTCACACATGGGTGGAGTAAAAGTGAAGCAGCTGGCTACAAATTATTCTTGGTGGCCGTACTTAGATGGAGATATCTAAAATTTAGCCAATAGCTGTAAAATTTGCTTAGAAAATAGACCAGAACCGACGAAAACATCACTAACACCTTGGCAATGGCCGAGCACCCCTTGGTCAAGAATGCATATCAATTTCACCGGTCCTTTCCACAATTGCATGTTTTTGATAGTGGAAGATGCGCATTCAAAATGGACTGAAGTAACAAACATGAAAAGAGACACAACTATACAAAAGCTGTTTAAAGTATTAGAGGAAATTTTCTCTAGATACGGTATCCCAAAGCATTTGGTATGAGATAACGGCCCGCAATTGTCAAGTGATGGATTCAGAAAGTTCTTGAAAATGTACAAAATCAAAGACATGTTTTCTCCGCCTTACTATCCAGCCACCAACGGCGCAGCGGAAAATTTCGTTGAAACCGTAAGAACGAAAGTTGACAAAATGATCAAAGACGGATATCCTCTAGACTCTGCAATGAGCAGATTATTAATCGATCACCGTAACACTCCACACGCTACTACGAATAAAACACCATCAGCATTAATGTTCAAAAGAGAAACACGCACAAGATTTGATTTATTAAGATGCGATATAGTAGGCACAGTATAAAAAAATCAATTTGATCAAAAACGATTCAAACATGGCAATAGAAAAAACACATTCTTTGATAACGAAATAATTGACGCCAAAGATTATCGCAAAGACATAAGTAAAAACTCGAAAGCCGCTATAGTTGAACAGCTTTCACTTGTTAGTTGTAATATAGGTACGATTCGACGATGGATTTGTAACAAACCGTCATAAAAATCAGATTTTTCGGACTGGCTTAGGTCACGATCTTAGAAGAGCGGGATGTGTAAATTGTAATGAACCTCACCGCAAAGATAAGAATACTACCGTAAATGACGAGGGGAGAAATATTGTCAGTGAAAAAAGTGATGAGTGTTTAAGCGAAAATTCAAAAAGCCAAGCAGCAAAAAATGATTCAGCGAAGCGCAGATACACGAAGCGCAATTATGCAATGGAGGGCGAGCATCCGAAAAATGAATAATTCTTTGAAACAGATCCCTTGATCACATATAGGTTTATTCAAGCCAGTTAATGACTAATTCTAATCAAGAAAATGTTATTTTCCCCCAAGTAGTATTAATTATTGGCGTCAAATAAAAAGCTCGTTTCTGAAAAATAAATAATTTTTCGAGACAGATTCCTCGATCACATGTACGTTTATTCGAGCCAGAGATTGATTCATTTGATTCGAGAAACTGTTATTTTCTCCCAAATAGTGTCAATTATTGGCGTAGAATCAAAAAATTCTCCCTATTTCAATTTTTTTGTTTCATTATTCCGTGGGTCAGTTATTTATTCACAGTAAGTCTATATTTTCCTGGGCTGCCTCTACAGCTATTTGTGCGTCATTCAAATATTATTGTTATATTATCTAACTCATATAGTCAGTCATTATTCCTTCACTTTGTGTACTTCTGTGAAACATATCTGTGATTTTATTGTGGTATAATACTTACATATTTTCACTATAGTTCCTTCTAATTTTGCACATGATGATTTCTCAATTGTCAGAAATGTATTTTCCAAAAATCATTATTTCATTTACATGAGTGCGAATTTGGCAGACAAAACAATTTGAAAAAAATAAATAAACTCGGGCAATAATTACAAAATTGAAATTAAAAAAAATGCACATTCTAAATTTTTAATTTTCTAAACATGCATTTTTTTCTTTTCCACTTATTACCTTTTTACTTGCTGTTTTATTAATTCAAAAATGTCATTAATATCTGCTAAGTTCACACTCATTTGTTTACACATTTGTTGATTTGATTGCTGTGAACGAATCTGCCTTTCATTTTCATTTTATATTACTTTTACTATTCATTGCGGAGGACAGTGTTTCAACATGGCTTGTAAAAGATACATTCATTACATATCATCAGGGTACTTTCCGACTTTACATTATTTAAAAAGTGCGCCAAAGCAAAGCAGAAATTCGTCGATAGATGTCAATTTCTCTATCACTTTTGACGCTTCCTTTAGAATTTATCCTTCGCTACTGTAGCGCCACCCTTATATTCCGCGTATAACATAGAGTTCAGTCAGCGAACTCTGCGCGATAGGTCGACGCAAGGCGCCTAGCAACGAACGCGCATGCTCGGTGGCGCGCGTGACTCGGTAATCCGGACATGTCTTTCTTTCCTGTTTCGTCCGTGGCGGGATGAGGTTCGTGTTGAAGACCGAGCTACGCATTAACCAATTGTGGGCACGTGTCTCAGATAAAAGATAGAGAAAGCCACGGTCTTCTACACAAAATTCCGTGAGAACAATGGACGAAGAAACCCGAACAGTGCTAACCGGCCGAGGATTGATAGAATGTATCCGAATATTTTAAGGATAGTACATTTTATATATCGTATTCATAATGTTCACTTCCAGCTTGTATATTCAATTCAGACCCACGTGGATATGAAACGTAGCCGAGGCTATAGATTCATTGAACAAACTGGATATCGCCGCTATTGTCCTACAATTTTTTTGGAATAGGTTTTCACAAATTTACTTTGGCTCAATTTACACAGATTCAACTAAAAATCTACTCATATAGAATTTGATTTGGGGCAATGATATATTGATTCGTTTTACCGAAATTTCTACCACATTAAATAAATTTTGCTTGAACAGAAAGATATTTTTGAAGAAGATTTATCTTGACCTTGGAGATTTGTTGATTAAAGTTATTCTTGGATATGAAGGTCACAAAACAAAACACTCTTTATCGTGTTAACGTTTCGGCCCTGGTGGGGGCCCTCCTCAGAACAATTTTATTTAAATATCTGTCACGAACAAAATAAAAAATAAAAAATGATATACAAATAGGTTTGACAAAGTAAGACATATTGATGTAAATAATATGCAAGGTGTTGAAGCAAATATAAAAGAGAGATTACCTCATATGCGATAACACTTCCAATTACATAAATGCGTGTTGATGATTGAAGAATAAATAGAACAAAAAGGCAAAAACGACAAAATACGAAACACACTACGTTAGCGACACGTAACTCCCACGAATTCATAATTATAGTTGGTTTGTTAAAAGAATTAAAATACACAGCCGTTATGGTTGAGTCAAAGCACATGAGCACAGTGGAACGTCTAGTGTGTAGTGGGAAGAGGTCGATCTCAATAGTTATCAGAGCAACGCAGAGTCAACGGGTTAAACGGAAAACAAAATTTTTTTTTTGTGTTAAGAAGATAATATCGAGAGCAAGCTCAGTCGGTAATGGACAAATTACGATGGTCGTATCACAGAGGTGTAAATATTGCTTAGGTGTTCTATGTCTTGTTTACGGTTGACAGAATTAGGATGTGCTACAATATTGCACATTTCCAACAGAAGCCTATTATAATACAAAGGTTCAACATCAATAATACTAGCTTGAGAATAGTTAAAAGAGTGGTCGAAATCGATGGCATGTCTCGTCAATGCGGTATAATTATCCTCATGTTCGTGGATATTGCGTCTATGTTCAGTTATCCTGGTGTGTAGTTGTCTACTAGTTTGGCCTATGTAAGCCTTGTTGCAATGATTGCAAGGTATTTTGTAAACTACACCCGAGCGATTGACCAGGGGTAGGGGGTCTTTACCCGAATCAAACATCGAGGATATATCATGTGCGCATTTACCCACAAATTGAATTTTGTATTTGGAGAATGTTCTATTAAGAGACTCAAACAAACCCGCTACATAAGGGATGGAAATATAGTTTTTTTGAATGGTCTGTGTAGTATCAAAGGAACCAATAAGGAAGGAAGTAAATCAAAGGAACCAAGATCTTCCAAAACAACAATAAGGACTTGCTTTTCTTGAAAGCGGATAAGGGAAACAAGACTGTTGTTATGAACAAACCAATGTACGAGGCCAAAATGTTGCAACAACTATCTAACATTAATTCCTATAAAGTGGTTAGATATGATCTCACTTCTACTTTGCAGCAAGAAACAAAAAAACTAACAACCGATTGGGTCAATAGCAAATTCATCTCTTATCAATCAAGACGTCAAATTGCTAAAACGGATTGTCTACCACCTAGAGCTTATGGACTACCGAAAATCCATAAACCTGATACACCGGTACGAATCATTGTGTCCTTCACTGATAGTCCGACGATTAATTTGGCTCGTTTCCTTAGTAAATGGATAGGTAATAACATCATACCACCTTTGTCACGGATAAGAGATAGTTTTGCGTTGGTGAATGCTATTAGGGACCTTCGTCTTCCAGCTGATTATATTTTAGTTTCACTGGATGTTATATCCTTATTCACTAATGTACCACAAGATCTGGCAATCAACGCTGTCAAACAGCGCTGGCATCAGCTGGTGGACAAAATTCCGGTCCCACGTAATGAACTCTTAAAAGCATTACAAATATGTTTTAAGGCTGCCATATTTAAATTTAACCACAACATATATGCCCAAACGTTTGGCTTACCTATGGGCTCACCGCTCTCTCCAATTTTGTCTGATTTGGTTTTGGATGACCTTGAACAACACTGTCTTAATAAACTAGACTTCAAGCCTTCATTCTTTTTCAGATACGTAGACGACATAATTACAGCTGTCCCTTCGCATAAAGTCGCAGAATTGCTTTCTGTTTTCAATAGTTTCCATCCGAGACTACAATTTACGTCCGAATTAGAGTCTAATCACCAAATCAGCTTTTTAGATGTCCTGATTATCAATGACAATCAGCTCATTAAAACTGATTGGTTCCACAAGGCTACTTGGTCACAAAGGTATTTAAATTACCATTCTCACCATCCCAAATCATACAAAATTGGAACGATCAATTGCTTAGTTGACAGAGCGATTCGACTCTCAAGCATGGAATTTCACAATAAAAATTTGTCCTTGATTCAGCAGGTACTATTTAAGAACGACTATCCATCTCGCCTGCTTAACAAACATATAAAGTTCAAATATGATTCCATCTTGGCATCTACCAGCCCTAACAACAATCTCGATACAACTACTACACAGACCATTCAAAAAAACTATATTTCCATCCCTTATGTAGCGGGTTTGTTTGAGTCTCTTAATAGAACATTCTCCAAATACAAAATTCAATTTGTGGGTAAATGCGCACATGATATATCCTCGATGTTTGATTCGGGTAAAGACCCCCTACCCCTGGTCAATCGCTCGGGTGTAGTTTACAAAATACCTTGCAATCATTGCAACAAGGCTTACATAGGCCAAACTAGTAGACAACTACACACCAGGATAACTGAACATAGACGCAATATCCACGAACATGAGGATAATTATACCGCATTGACGAGACATGCCATCGATTTCGACCACTCTTTTAACTATTCTCAAGCTAGTATTATTGATGTTGAACCTTTGTAGTATAATAGGCTTCTGTTGGAAATGTGCAATATTGTAGCACATCCTAATTCTGTCAACCGTAAACAAGACATAGAACACCTAAGCAATATTTACACCTCTGTGATACGACCATCGTAATTTGTCCATTACCGACTGAGCTTGCTCTCGATATTATCTTCTTAACACAAAAAAAAAATTTTGTTTTCCGTTTAACCCGTTGACTCTGCGTTGCTCTGATAACTATTGAGATCGACCTCTTCCCACTACACACTAGACGTTCCACTGTGCTCATGTGCTTTGACTCAACCATAACGGCTGTGTATTTTAATTCTTTTAACAAACCAACTATAATTATGAATTCGTGGGAGTTACGTGTCGCTAACGTAGTGTGTTTCGTATTTTGTCGTTTTTGCCTTTTTGTTCTATTTATTCTTCAATCATCAACACGCATTTATGTAATTGGAAGTGTTATCGCATATGAGGTAATCTCTCTTTTATATTTGCTTCAACACCTTGCATATTATTTACATCAATATGTCTTACTTTGTCAAACCTATTTGTATATCATTTTTTATTTTTTATTTTGTTCGTGACAGATATTTAAATAAAATTGTTCTGAGGAGGGCCCCCACCAGGGCCGAAACGTTAACACGATAAAAAGTGTTTTGTTTTGTGACCTTCATATCCAAGAATAACTTTAATCAACGAAAGATATTTTTCTTCAAACAACTACGCATTTATTAATCGAATGAAAATAGCTTATGTAGTGCAACGTGGCATTTTTGATACCCGTTACAAGGGTCTCCTTGAACCCTGAGCGGAACCAAAATTTGGGAATTTCCGAAATTGAGTCCCGAAGTTTTTGCAAAAGAACGCCAGGACTAGAGTCACGCATCCGAAACTACGAGAGGGGACACCTTAGCGAATAGCGTAAGATATTTCAGGTTTTTTGTTTTTTTTATTTTTCGAGCTACAACGGCATCAGGCAAGAAGTCGACACCGAATTCAAGGAAATCGCGAAGTGGCGGACTATCGACAATCGCGAGGGTAGGATGTCGAGGCTGCGGAGGGGGAGCCGACGCAGATCCTCGCGTCGCGGGAATCCAAGGTGGACGCAATTCCCGCTGACGGCCGGCGCGTCGCAGCCTCTCCCACTTCACCCCGCCAACAATTGACCAGCGAACTTGCGACGGACCGACTAGCGACGAGAGAGCACCACGCTCACCGCCAAGACGTCATGGAGCTGCGCGGAGGATGAGATTGCGATCTAGCTTTAAGTTCTGCGCAGCGATGCTATTGAAGGTACGCGTCGAGTTGCGCGATCGACGAAATCGATGACAGATCGATTATTGCGTATTTTTGTGGGTATGACGTCACGTATAGGGTCGCGTATCGAGATCCGTGTTGCGGCAGGTCGTAGGTTTTTGAAACCAGTCTAGTTCTGGCGGTCGTGATAAGTAGTCACGTTTTGGGGAGTTTCGCGAAGTAATGGACTCGCCCAAAAATCGCGAGGGAAATGGAAAGGGGGTTGTAAGGATGTAGAAGGTAAGCGCTGCTTCTATCCCCGCGATTGAATTTCGAGCATAATTACGAAAAGGCTTGCCGAGTAACGGATAGCCGTTTTGAATTTGCGTTGTAGAAAAGTACTCGAAATTCTTTTGCCGCTTCTGTTGCTTGATGACCGTAGCCTGAGTACGCGTGTTAGAGTAGAGTAAATTTTGAGTTCCTGAGAAAGTTGAGTAGAGTCACGGGTTTTAGTTGAGTCTCTCTCGTTTGTGAAATCAACTATAGCCGAATTTCGCTGTACCGGGTCGAGCCGCGTTATCGGGTTTTTCAGTGTCACCTCTCGAGTAGGTCGGGAAGTGCCGAATTGGAGTGCTCGGATTAGCGGGTAACGTTTTGGAGGATTTTGAGTAGATTTGATTTCGGATGCGTTGCGATTGCGTATAGTTTAGGTTACGTTTAGTTGCGCCTGCATTGAGTTCCGTACCCGTTCGTTAGGATAATGTAAATTGAGTTGTGTAACCTTGAGCTCGTGTTTAGTTGAAGTTAAATTTAGTGGTGCTTGCTCTTACAAGGGGAGTGTCAAACTTGGGAATCACAGATTTCCATCACTTTTATATATATTGTAGGGCAGGGTCCCCTCAATAAATATATAAAGCGGCAAGACGCCATTCGTTTTTGTTATTGAGAAATTTCAACTCAAAGTTCTATATGTAACTTAAGTAGAAAGAACCTTTTTACCGGTTGCAGCAATAGTTCCGTGGCGTAGCGGTAACGCTCTTGCTTACTGAGGGACCGAACGGCTGTTCAAGTTCCGTTAGAGTTACTTTTTTTTTTTTTTTTATAAATTATTTAATACAAAAATAAATAATTAATAATTAATATTTCTATAAATTATTTTTTTATTTTTAAGTTAGGAAAAAATACAAAAAATGATAAAAATAGGATTTGTAATAATTATAATAACAAAGTAATCAATATTATCAAAAATAAAGTCGCTCAGTAAGCAAGAGCGTTACCGCTACGCCACGGAACTATTGCTGCAACCGGTAAAAAGGTTCCTTCTACTTAAGTTACATATAGAACTTTGAGTTGAAATTTCTCAATAATAAAAACGAATGGCGTCTTGCCGCTTTATATATTTATTGAGGGGACCCTGCCCTACAATATATATAAAAGTGATGGAAATCTGTGATTCCCAAGTTTGACACTCCCCTTGTTAGTTAAGTTGCCGTTTAGTTAATATAGTGTTTATTCGAGTTGAGGTGATGTATAGTCGAAATTGCCGTTGCGTTGAGCAGCGGTTGAGACGAGAAGTTTGAGTATTGAGTTTTAGTTGCGTTTGAAATATAGTAACGTTTGCGGATTCGTTGAGTTGAGATAAGTAGAAAATAAGCTTTAGGTAAGTTATGTTGTCGCGTTTAGATTTAGGACAGCTCGCGGTAGCGTTAAAGCTCCGAGTCGGGTGAGATCTCAGGTGAGATTGAGAACGCCGTCTGTTCGGTAGCCCGACGGCGCACCGTCGAGTGATTAGTTTTAGTTTCGGTTTTGAGTGATTAATTCTAGTTTCGGTTTCGAGCTATAATCGCCATGGAGAAAAAATGGCGAATTTGTCAATTCAGAATTGCGTATGAAGATTTTGAGATCGTTGAGTGACATTTCAGTTAGGGAGCCGCGAGCTCAGTAGAGTAAGAAATAGAGTAGGTTACGTGTAATTTTCTGTTTATTTTTAGAATCGCGATGAGCGCCTTTTGGATTATTTTTTTTTTGTTTTTGTATCACCGCTATTGGGAAATATGAGATTTTATTTTACTTATTTTGTTAAATAGCGTGTGTATTTCGAGTGTCTCTCTCTCTCTCTCTCCAAAAATTACCCCTCCTCTCTCCGCGGTACTGATCTATCGAGCATATGCCCGAGGTATAGCGCATTAATGATTTCGAGGCGTGTTAATCATGCCAGGCGCCCAACAAAACTTCGTGATATTGTTTTTAGATCCAGGGTACATCGTGGACGCGAAATTATTGTGCACGCGGTAAGTTCTCGGTCATTTTCTCCGAGTGACCGAGGAGCGGGAAAAATCCATGTCACAGTAGGTATAATAAACATGCGAAGCTGCCGCCATTTCTGACGTAGGTATAATAAAGATGCGAAGCTGCCACCATTTTATGTTAATGCCCTTCATACGCAGCTTGAAAGTACATAGAAACATGCAAACTACATTTGTATCTGCATCCATAGAATATACACTGAGATAAGAGTATTTTCTATTAACAAACTTATACCAGGATATGGCGGAGTGAATGTATAGTTATTATTATGAAATTTCAATTCAGCCAAATAATATTCATTACCGAGTTTTTTATTCAACTACTGACATATTTCTATCGAGCTTTATTTGAAATAACTAAATCTTATTTGGCTCCACGAAATTTTTCTTCTCCATTTTATTCTACTGCTTACTATTAATCAGTTGAAAATTTTGAGAAATCAATTTTTCAAATGAAATAAGTTCCACTGAGGTGACTTGAAGGTAAGATTCATTCATTCAAATAGTGCGATTATTAGAAACAAAGTTGTCTCTGGATTCTATCAATATTAGGGCGGTCAAAGTTTCCAATTCCTGCAACACTGCGGACGATACCACATAGACAGGAGAATACGAAAACCGATGCTGTCACAGGCCGACAGCGAAAAAAAATCTTTGTTTTGTATCGCAGCGAAGTCAAATAAGAGGGGCCGGAGACTGTGAGGATTGACGCCGTAGCCCTACGCCCAAAGTTTTCCTTGTCCATAGGGCCTCGACGTCATTCCTCGCCGTCTCAGGCAGTCGCCTCGTCTTTGACTCCGCTGCAATGCAAAACTAAGAATTTTCTTCTCTGTAAGGTTGTGACAACGTTGGTCTTTGTATTCTTATACGTCAATGTGGTACCATTCTCAGTATTGCAGGAATTGGAAACTCTGACCGCCCCGATATTGAAAGAATCCAAAGAACCTTGTTTCTAATAATTTCACTGAATGAATGGATAACTCTTACCTCCAAGTCGCTTAAGTGAAAGTTATTTTGTTTAAAAAATTAAATCCCTCAAAATTTTCAACCCTTGCTAATAATCAGGTTATTTCATTTGAATATTAGTTACTATCCCACCGTCTTGACTTGCTGCGCTACGGTAGAGCCGGCTAGTAAATATCAACCTGAAATTCAGGTGCGATTGCGGCTGCCAGCCTTACTAACCCTGTTCATGTTACCTCCAGTCATATACAGGGTGAGTCAGTCAAAACGGCCAGAATGGGAGGAGCTCAGTTAACGGATCAGGCCGTACCTCTTAGCCAATCTGGAGCGAGTCAATTGAAACACCGAGAATGGGAGGAGCTTTGTTGACGGATTGGACCGTAGCCCACGTGTTGATATCAAAGTAAAGTTTGCAGTCTGCGTACAGGTGTTCAGTGGTAATACGAAATAAAGTCACGATATGACAACAAGTGAGGCAATAAACTCTTATTATGATCCCTCATTAGTTGTCATATCGTGACTTTATTTCGTATTACCACTGAATACCTCTGGGCAGACTGCGGACTATACTTTGATATCAACACGCGGGCTACGGCCTAATCCATCAACAAAGCTCCTCCCATTCTCGGTGTTTCAATTGACTCGCTCCAGATTGGCTAAGAGGTACGGCCTTATCCGTTAACTTAGCTCCTCCCATTCTGGCCGTTTTACCTGACTCACCCTGTATACAAATTCATCCCAATCTTCTGTGTCTTTTGAATACCGCTGTATCGTTTTCTTGACTGACTCGATCGAGTTTGTTAGGGAGTTAGATTTCATACTTCTAGTATCAATAGAGATGACATTTGTTGTTAAATAGTAGAATACATCTTATAGGGATAAACGTCAGTGACTCTGAATTGACGAAAATGAACCTAGTATACTGATTAAAAATTTTAGTCGATAGAAGTGAATTGATTTAGGTTTGAAAAAGCTTGAACAGGCTTGAATTAATGAAGCTGAAACTAGCAGCTAGAGTTAGCAGTCAAATGTGCTAAACTTCGTACAGATTTATTCACGAAACTTCTATAAAAGTATTAGCTTTGTATTAAATTTCGTACATTTTTTATTCTTGTATGCCATTGTCTCAATTTCATGAATTTCAGCACGTTTGGTTGTAAACTTTGGCTGCCAGCTCCAGATTCATCTCAATATAGGTAGGGTCTGTTGAACCCTGATATAAATCTTCAAGGTTAAAATTACAGCCTATTGATATTTTTTTTTTGTTGCATTCCTGATTCCAGATAACATGATTGATATAGATATATGGTGGGATCTAACACCAGATCTTATAGCTGCTTCAATCAAACCTATTGGCCACCGAATGAAATTCATACGGCTCCTATCGGAGGAAGCAAATACAGTAAGCTATAACGTTCATAGAATACGGAACTGTATGTAAATGATAATATGTTATTGCTTGAAGTGAGAAAAAGCAACTCATTTTTTTTTGTCATTAGAATTTCACGTGTTTATAAATTGACAATAACCGTCACTTGCAGGTTACCATAGATGATAATCATAATGCTTCGTGTAATGGATCTACGAAAATTATTTTAGACCTAGACCTGATAGATCAATCAATTTTTGATACTTTAATTTACGAGTTTAAAGAAGAAAATGTTGAAAAGGGGAAAGATAATATCAAAGAGGCAATCCAGCAACCTTTGAAATCACAAAAAGGTGTTTCAGACCCAGATTCCCCCGCATCGGTTGCAGGGTGTAGTAAAGCTCTTACAAAATTGCCAACCCCACAGCCCTTAAAGCGCCAAAATTGTTCTTCAGGACCAGATTTACTTGAAAAGATCTCAGGATGCAAACCTCTTACGAAATCGGTAATCTCTGTCTCTATTTATATTTCAAGCACTCAACTTGATTAATACAATAGTTCATTCCGATAAATCGTATCTAAACATCAGGACAGAATCACTAAGGTCACATTTATTTACTCGTGTGATTCACCCATCTCAGAAACGAATTAATGAAGTCGTCGCAGAAACATTGTAGTTTGTTAATGCTGCATCATAATGATTTTTATCCTGGCTACTGAGATTATATTAGCAAATGTATTTTTTTGTCACTTCTGTCTCTAGCAACCTTTGATAAAACATTACGTTGTATTTGCTCTGTAGTTGTTGATCGATGTTTGTCTATAATATATGTCTAATCAGTCCTTCTGTCTGTGAACTATTCATAAAGCAGAACTTCTGTTTACAGTGGTTAGAATACATCTTGAATCAATATCCTGACGGAAAACAGGTTTTAGCTGTTTTCAAAAGAGATAACGGATTGTCGTCAAAGTCTACTCGTGAGAAGTTAGCCAATGTAAATGTCAATCAATTGATTTCTGATTATGGAACGGTTAAAAATGATCAATTCAAATCAATTCGATCAAGTTGCAAGCTCAATTAAAGAATTATTCCCGTCAGAGTACTCGGTAGGTAACTTGTATAGAATAATCGTGAATATTTTCCTGTATTGACATCATCAATCCATCCAAATTTCTATTCGTTGAAATAGATTCTTTTTATGATTTTGACAAGGATTTTTCACTTTAGTATTTCCGTTTACTTCTCTCTTTTTTTTACAATATTCTGTTCTGACTAATAGCTCTTTCATTGGATTAACAGGAAATTTACTACATAGCTCCATTTACCGAAACTGCAGCTCAGCATTTTTCCAAAGGCAAGCTACCTTACAGATACAGAAATGTCCGACAATTATGAGACAGAATGGTATGTCAAGTCCCAAAAAAAAACGAACTTTGAAGCTGGCTACTCCAGATTTATCAGATTGTAAGTTTTGTCAACCCCCAAACAGTTATAAATATGTCCTTACGCACACATTATGAAATTGTATTTCATTCATTTTATTAGTAATACCGGAACAGACATTTATTGAGTCGAAAGCCTGCGAATTACTGACAATAAAGTCAACAATCAATTCTTTTATTTACTAGTGATTTACGGTCAAACTAACAATGCTACGTAATGTTAGTAGAAAACTTGTCTTGTAGAGGACAACACGGCGCATCACTTTTGTGAAAAACATTTTACTCTTGAACCTAAAAAGAACGAAAAAATGTCTCACACGACGTAAAGTTTCGTCGATTTAGATTGATTTCATACTTTTATCGAAATCTGTTTGTCAAGAAACATCCACGGCGGTGCCGAAAAACGATGCAGATGAGCTGATTCGGAGATACACCGAAAAATTCTCCGGGCGGTACATTTTGACCAGTCCCCCCCCCCCCCCCCCCCTTAACTTCTACAATACATTCGTGAACTACGCTAGTTTACTATCATGGAAATTATTGAATACATACGCATGAGCAAGGTTATTTTTTTCACATGGATCTTCATGAATCCGGAAAAGGCACGGAGCTTGAAGTGGACTGCAGACTGGTAAGGTGACGTTCTTAGGAGTGCAGCTTACAGATGCTTTTTCACGAATGTCACGAGCCTTTTGTGCAATTATAACAAAACCCACACTTGCGACAGCTTGACCAGCTGGACTTCCGATGACCGCCTCAATATTATAAGCATCCCCTCTACCTGAAGGTCCATACCAATCGTCCCAGACGCCATTGTAAGTACTTCCTGCACAAAAGACTTATATCAGTAAATGTAGGTATGACAGTGAAATAATTTAAAAATTTTAGCCACTGCCAAACGTCGCATATCAGTTGAAAACGACCCCATTTGCGCGCACAATGCTCGAATTTCGTAATCTCTCTAACGAGAAAAAGTAGAAAAATGTTAAAAGACGAAAATTAAAGCTAGAAACCTAAGCGTGAATTTAAGACATTGAGGTGCATATCAAATCCGATTATAAATTTATACATACATAAAAATGTGTAAGAAATGCTGACTAACATGTATACGAAATTCTGTAAATTCAACCATTGGGTATTTGCAAATTACAAACTGAATTTGTTACAAATATCAAAGGATCTGATGGGAACAGACATAGTATGGTAGGCCATCTACTATTGACGTATTTCATCGGGTGACTAGAACCGACATATCTCAATCGACTCTACAAGATATGTATAAGACTTCGTTTACACGACTATTGCGTCTATCGAAATTCATCCGATCTAACAATAAGAGGACGACAAAATACGTCAATTCTAGAATGCCCGCAGAAATGCGTTTGTTGTCATGGGTCGGTCGATATATGATGTGTAACAATAATCAATAAACTGATAAATATAATACATTCTTAAATCGTGAATAAAATAAATCATTAATAAAATAATAAATTATTCACTTCACTAAATTCTTGAAAAAAAGATTAGAATCACCTTCACAGTATACTAGCAGTCCGTTGGTCTGCTAATACGTTCGAGTTCTTTTTTTGGCTAAATTATTAAACATAGCCATATGCTCTCGTTGACTCTTTCGTAGAACTTATCAAAACCTAAAAAACTTTTCAACATAACTTTTCGTTATCTTTCAAAGTTTTGTCAGCGTTTGCATAAGTGTATAATCTCATTGCGACTTGGTTTCCAAATATTGTTATATTTTCAAAACTATTCATCTGGTTGTAACAAAATGTCGCAATAAATCTGGCTAGGAGTTAGGCATCAAGAAGTTAAAGTCATGGCTGGTGAAGCATGCAAGGATCTCGTCGGCGCGATGAGAGACGCTCACGATTTGATGAGCACCCTGTCTCCAGGGCAAGAGCGCAACAGAACGACCGATCATTGGATCAACGTTAGACGAGAAAATATGAAATTTTTAGGTGACATTTCCATGCGTCCAATAATAAACATGATTTCGAAATACCAGATTCAGCACGCAGTCGAGCTCTTGCAGTCTTGGATGGAGAAATTCCGGGAACACCTCATTACCGGAGGTGATGTCAACACTCCTGCGGTGGGTAATAATCGCGCTCAATCGATTAACGCAGACGGCGCTTTCACCAGCTGGCACCGAATCTGTTGTGGTGAGGCAAACCTAACTTGCCTCTTCGTAGAGTTTTAAAGACATCAGTCGAGCTTGCTCTAGCTTTAAATACGCGCGCCGAACAGCCATGACAGGCAAAGACTCATGTAGCCGAGCTATTGTTACGCCAGTTTGTGTTCAAGGCGCGGCTGGGTGAGGATACTTCGTGCTACACTGTCGTAGGACGCAACAGGTGTTTTATTGTAAAAGAAAGTGAAGAGAAGCTAAAGAGTGAGTGAGTGGGAGTTTGAAGATCAGCGAGAAAGAAAATAAACAAGATACGCTGTTAATTTACATTCTGTTTAATTTCTACCAAGTCCACCACGATCCTCTTCCCAAAAGAAATTTGCTTAACTTCGATTGCCGGGAGCCTCGAACGATCATTACGACCCGGTGCCGATATACACCGTAAGCTAGCTGATCACGTGGCCAAGGCTAGGTGGCAAAATAGAAAATAGTCTTTCTGCCGCCCAATAATACGATTATACGTAGTGATAATTCGTTTAATTCATTGGGATAGATAGGCAGCCATTTGTCTGGATTACGATCTCATTTACATTATATTTTGTATCAATCACAAATCTGAGAAACCTTGATATGGAGCCATTTTGTTTGTGCTTAGGATGCGGGAATCAAGCGATTTGAGGCAGCCATACAAACTGATGGGAGAATTGAGGCGAATGGTATTTTATCATCCATATTCGAAAATACGAAGAATAGTGTTGTTACTTCCGTGAAAGGGGTTTACTCCCGAGCGGTAGAAATAAACAGGTTCGGCTTCGCTCTTACGTACTAGGACAACCGGAAGTTAGGATGAAGGTTGAATAACCTCGGGTATGTTTGATATATAGATTATATGTTTATTGCGTAGAAGTTGAGTTAGCGGTAGGAAGGAAGTGTGCTATGTGAAAGATATATAAGAGGTCTAGATGAGACGTTGTTGAGAGTTAAAACCTATTTTAAATCTCCCAAGTGTCCTCAGAAACAAACCGCACGGGTGCAGGAAAGGTGTGAGGATGCTAAAGGAAGGGAATAGAATTAGCTGAGTAAAGGCGATAGTGAGTGGCATGAGTCTAGGTAGAGATAAGAGGACAGCGCAAAGACCGTGATATTAATATAAGAACTGTGGGAGAGTTAACGAGTAGGATAAATAGATAGAGGTGGTACGCCGGACGTAACAGTGTGAAAATGGTGAAAATAGTACAGTCCACCACGCGGAACAATATTAGCTTACCAACCACCGATTCTAACCCCAGTGACTTGGTCCAGTCAGTAGGGATAAGAAAGAAAAGACACACCCTACAAAAGGTAGTGTAGTTATAATTTTGGAATATGTCGTTGAAGTTTGTACTCGGATGAAAAATCCAGTTTGTGACCTCGAGGAATGGTCGCCCTGGCCGCGATCTTGGATGAAAGGTGCTAAAATCTGTTTTTTCCAACATAATACCTCAACGGTTGATCCTACGACTAAAAACGTTCAATACAAACTTGAAGATAATAAAATTTCAAACAATTTTTGTTGTGAACTTTTTTTTGTAAGTCTCACATGTATTGAATTATAGCAGGGAAAGATGGAAATTTGTTTACAAAATAGTTAAATCAGTTTTTTCGTGGTAAATTTCGAAAAAACAAATAACATTATATTATTTTTACTACTTTTTCACACTGAAATAAAATTATATGGCAAAATGTATTCCAAATTGAAATGGTTTTTGTTGCTAGATATAAATGTTCTGCCGTGTCGTGACTTTGTACAGAATATTATTGGTATTCAGCATAAACGTTTCAATTCTCGTTCGGTGGGTTCTGTACAAATGTTTTCAAAAGCAGGTATAAACCGTCCCTCGTCTTACGTTGTTCCTTTTATGACGCTCGAAACGAACGTCCTTTTCTCCCCTCCCTATATCGAAAAAGGGGCATGGCAGCAAACTATGCGCCCGAGGTCCTAGTTCAACTGAGACAGGGTCAGCGAACCAGTGCTATTTCTCCATTACCAATGACAAAGTCACCAGCACCCGAGACCTTATTGAATTTCATTTCATGCAAATGCAAAAAAGGATGCGGTGGAGCATGTGACTGCAGGAAAGCTTAGTTGAAGTGCTCTATTGCGTGCGGATTTTGTAATGAATTATGCAAGAATGCACCAGAAGTTATCATCGAGAGTAAGGTCGAAAATGACACAATATCAATGGAAGCCCAATTTTTTCTGGGCACAGACAACGATCGTTAAACTCGAGTTAAAAGATGACATTGAGGACGAAAACTATAACGAAGACATTAACATCAACCAACCCGGGTAGTCAAAAATGAGAAAAAAATTATATTGTTACAAAGAGTGAAATCACCCGTTTTGCCCCCTTTTAATGATCTAGCAGTCATCATAGATAAAAGACGTTTATAAACCTCTTATGTCTCTGAAAAGAATAAGGTTGCTGTGTCAACCAACATTATTGTAAAATCAGTCTTGTTTCAGACTTAAAACCAGAAACACGTACCCTGCAATTGAAGCTTTTTCTCAGCATTTTATTTACGCTTTTGATTCTGGCTCGATAATTAAACTCACGAATCCATATTCATTTTCGTAACGTCTGAAAACGTTACACTAGTGTCAGAAGTGGAATAAAGAGTTTTAATCGAGTCAATTCAGTGCGTGAAATATTATTAACCATGAGCAATAGTCGTTTGACACACTCTCGTCGAAGGGAAAGTGCCGGAGAAGACCTTCCATCACGGAAAATCCGCGGGTTCCCGAGACAATTTCATCACCTTCAAAGGACCCTTTTCCCGTAACTTCGGTGTTCTCGATCACACAGATCGATCTACTAAGGCTTATGAATCAGCAACAAGAAGCCGTCGAACGACATCAACGGCAGCTTGTAAGATCAATTCATATTATTTTTACTTTTATTTAACATATGAGGCACATATTTTCACACACAGTCACATACAGATACACACACACACTCATTCCAATTTATACATCGTTTTCTGATTTGTCTCGGAGTTCAGTGAGATTTTTGAATAAACAAATATTCAAATTTTGACTTGTCTATGATGCTCGTTTTTTCCCACGTTGGCTCCTGCCCTGGGACTGGAATGCGGAACCGAAGTTGATGATTTCAATATTTTCTCCACGTTAAATCTTGTTTTAATTACTGGCCAGTTTCCGTTGAGTAGATTATAGAGAGATGAGCGGATGACCGGTCCCTTCGACGTCCCAGAGCCAAGAGACCGAGCTCACGAAAGCGAACTCGGTAGTGTGATCGGAGGGGGGGAAATGAGAAATCGAGGATCGATTAATTCTTCGATTATAGAATTCGATTTTCAACCGCGGATAAATTCAAAATTTGGATTTATCACCTTACAAGCTTCTGGATGCAGCTAACCAGCAACAACAACAACTTTTCCAGCTGCTTCTGGTCAAACAGGAACAGCGAAAACAAGAACTCTCCAATCAACAAGAACAGCGGAGATTGGATCGTGAGGCTAAGGAACGTTCGGAGACCAGTCTACACGACCTGTTCCAGACAACTGTAGCGGCTCTTCAGACGGTACATCAGGTGAACGGCTCTGGAGAACTGGCCGTCACCCCGCGAGGTTCCGGAGCTGCTACTCCTCTCCCTTCTCCTATTCCCTCTCCAGCTGTTGGGGAGGTCCAATACCCAGGACAATCCCAAGAAGCTCATAATTCAAGGTCTGTGCCTTTTATTAGAGAAGTGGACGAATCCACAAACCGTGGAACAAGAGTAGATAATGAGGTGATCTTTTCCAAGCCTCTGTTTCATGTTCAGCCTCGCTTTTCTCATCTTAGTCAATTGAATAATTCAAGATAACTAGGGGTTGCTTCTCAAATTTATGAGAAACCCATTTGCTTTTTGAAACCGCCTATGTTCGATGGAAAAGTCTCATGGGCTGAGTACGAGAAACAATTTAATACAATACCAAAGCATGATCAGTGGGACTCCATCATGAAGGCCTACAGCCTTGCCTCTTGTTTGCGAACTCCCGCGTTGAACGTTTTAATAGCATTATCAGAGGAAGAAATTTCAGACTATGACAAACTTAGCTCTGCACTAAAATTAAGATATGGCAATGACCATTCAACAAAACTTTATGCAGCACAATTACAAACGAGGAGACAAGGACGTGACGAGGACCTCGCGTCTCTTAGTCAGGATATAGAACGACTATCTCGAGTAGCATTATCAGACCATGAACCGTCTAGGAATTTATTAGCAACACAGGCTTCTCTGAATGCAATTACTGACCCGTAAATTAAAATGGCCGTTGGGACTTTGGGTCTCACTTCCCTACGGGAGGCAACGGCTGAGGCTCTCGAGGTGGAGGCCATGCGTAAGCAATGTTTTATGTCAAATAAATTTCGCCAAATCGAGGTGTCAAAAGTCACCTCAGAAAGACGCGATTTTGAGCGCTCGGAGAAGACCAAGCCTCGGAATTATAAAAATGAAAAAAGTAATAATAATTTTAAACAAGGAAATCGTGGTTCTTTTCAAGATCAGAATGACAGACGCGAAATTAAAAGCGTAGTTGCATTTGAACAAACTGTATTGTGTTGCTTATTTTGTTAAAAAATTGGTCATGACGCCAATCATTGTTTTCTAATTAAAAAAATTAGTGGAGAACCGATGCAGAGTTCGAATCCAAACTCTTATAACTGGCGTAAGAAAGATATAGAAAAAGGGGAAGCAAATCCTCAGTCGAGTTCTTCAACAGGAACTCGTCCAAAGAACTAATTCCAGATGATTTGTCGGGGCGAAAATCATCGCAGATTGTTAAGAGTGGAAGCCCTCTTAGAAAACAGTTTTCAATTAAAAGTCTACGACAGTCTTGTCTTTACGCGCGCGGTACTGTAAATGGCGTCGATTGTCTATGGGTAATAGACACCGGCGCGGAAGTAACCGTAGTTCGATCGGATCTCTTTAAATCTGATGACCAGATTGTTCCCTCTTTATCTCTGCGGACAGCCACTGGAGAGACGACCCCGGTTTTGAGACAGGTTACTGACCAAATTAACCTTTTTGGGTGTATCGACTATCCACATAAGGTTTTTATAGCAGATATAGAGAATGAAGGTATTTTGGGAATAGACTTTCTTACTAGCTTCAAACAATCGCGAAATAACTCTTTGTACCAATGGAAATGAATTTTGAAAATATGTAAATTTGAACAACTGGTGAATTTGAAAAATTAACGACGGAGCCAGGAATCGAACCTGGTATCTAGAGATGCTTTACCGGAGACTTACTCCACTAGACTACCTAGCCGCCCTGACTCTGTTGTCGTTAATTTCTCTCATAACCAGGGAGTTCAAATTTGTTTTCATGTGCCCGATTTGTATGAGTAAGAATTTCTTCTCTGCATGCACGATGTAAGGAGACTGTAGTGTGTAGATGTTTATGTTTACCCTTTCAATCTTTTGCTTCCGATGAGAAGCCCGTAAGACGGCAATGCCGTCTGATAAATGAGATGCGGGTGTGCAAATCATTAATCTACGAGAGAATTTTGTTGAAAATATGTAAATTTGAACAACTGGTGAATTTGAAAAATTAACGACGGAGCCAGGAATCGAACCTGGTATCTAGAGATGCTTTACCGGAGACTTACTCCACTAGACCACCTAGCCGCCCTGACTCTGTTGTCGTGAAATGAAATATATTGGACTCCTTCTAGAATTCGGGAAATAGAACTCTCAGAAGATGATTTTCAACATTTCCCTTCACATTTACAGAGCCTTGTGGAGAAATCTTCGATTTCGTTAAATCTAGCTCAGATAGAATCGTTTAAATCTCTTTTGCTAGAATTTATAGATTCTTTCGCCAAAGATAGTGGTCATAAGGGCCGATGTACTTCTGTCAAGCACAAGATCGACGTCGGAGAGAGTTCACTAATAAAACAAGCTCCTCGAAGATTCGCTCTCAACGCCCGAAAAGAGGTGAAGAAGCTTGTGGAGGACATGCTGGTGAACGATGTGATTGAACCATCGTCTAGTCCCTGGGCCGCACCAATCGTCCTTGTTAACAAAAAGGACGGATCCAAACGATTTTGTATCGATTACAGGAAGCTGAACGATATAACGAAGAAAGATTCTTACCCTCCACCCAGAATCGACGAGACACTGGACATGATAGCTGGTGCAACTTGGTTCAGCACCATAGATCTTCAGAGCGGATACTGGCAGGTCGAAATAGATCCTCTAGATAAAGAAAAAAACAGCTTTTGTGACGGGTTTAGGAGGATTATGGCAGTTCAAGGTTATGCCGTTTGGTTTGAGTAATGCCCCGGCTACCTTTGAACGAATGATGGAGGCTGTTCTCCATGGGCTCACTGGCAAAATATGCCTCATCTATTTAGACGATATAATCGTTTTTGGCAAGAACTTTGAAGAAGAAGTTCAAAATCGCAGACAAGTTTTCACTAGGTTGAAGTAAGCAGGCCTGAAAATGAGCCCGAAAAAATGCCATCTGTTCCAGAAAGAAGTAGGCTTCCTCGGACATATCGTCTCAGCACAAGGTGTGAAGACCGACCCATCCAAAATCAAGAAGGTTTCTTCTTGGCCGACACCTAAGAGTAGAGAACAAATTTAAAGCTTTTTTCGGCCTTTGTACGTATTACAGAAGATTTGTAAAAGGTTTCGCTAGTATAGCTAAACCTCTCCATCACTTGACCGGAATCAAGATTCCTTTTGACTGGACCCCGGAATGCGAAGAAGCTTTCAAGAAATTAAAAGAAAATCTTATTTCTTCGCCGATTTTAGCTTATCCAGAGGTCGAACTTCCTTTTATTTTAGATACGGATGCCTCTCTTTCAGGAATAGGCGGGGTTCTGTCACAAATTCAGGGAGGTCAGGAGAGAGTGATAAGCTATTTCAGCAGAGTTTTGAGTAAAACTGAGAGGAATTATTGTGTCACTCGTAGAGAACTTCTAGCTGTTGTTAAGACCGTAGTACATTTTCACCATTTTGTACGGTAGGAGATTTTTGATACGTACAGATCATGCTTCTCTTAGGTGGCAACTTTCGTTCAAATTTCCCGAAGGTCAGGTAGCTAGATGGTTAGAAAGGCTCGGTCAGTACGATTTTGACATTCGTCATCGAGCAGGAATTCAACATGGAAACGCCGATGCTCTCTCTCGAAGACCCTGCGAGGAAATGCCAGAGTGTAAACAGTGTGCACGATTAGAGAAAAACCGTGACCTCTCTCTTATAATACGGAAGATTTCTCTCGAAAATAACGAGGAGGAATGGAGAAAATCGCAACAAGAGGACGACACTTTGACTCAAGTGAAGTCTTGAAAAGAAGCGGAAACTCGCGCGGACTGGCAGGATATATCTTTAGCCGAGCCAGATTTGAAAATTTATTGGGCTCAATGGGACTCTATCCTTTCAATTGATGGAATTTCACACCGAAAATGGGAATCTGCAGACTTGAAAGAAATCAGGTGGCAACTTTTGGTTCCCAGGACACGAGTTCCGGAGATTCTTGCTCTTTATCATGATTCTCCTGCAGGCGGACACTTCGCTTCAAATAAAACTCTGGGCAGAATTCGCAACTTCTACTTTTGGCCCCGTTGCCGGATGGACGTTGAAGATTGGTGTCGAAGATGTCGAATCTGCACGGCAAAGAAAGGACCTCGAGCGAAGGGACAAAGCTCTCTTCAAATTTACAACGTGGGAGCTCCATTTGAAAGGATAGCGATGGACATTCTCGGACTTCTCCCGATAACCCATTCTGGAAATAATGCTCTGGTTATTGCTGATTATTTTACTGAGTGGCCTGAAGTGGTTCCTCTCGCTGATCAAGAAGCCTTCACTGTAGCACAAGTATTCGTTAAAGAGTTTATTTGTAGACAGGGAGTTCCTCCAGAACTTCATACTGATCAAGGCCGAAATTTTGAGTCAACCTCAATGAAAGAGGTTACTCAGATTTTAGGGGTTAGAAAAACTCGTACGACTCCTTTGCATCCGCAATCTGACGGCATGATAGAGCGTCTGAATCGAACCTTGCTACAGTATTTGTCGTTCTTCGTAGAGCAGAATCAGAGAGACTGGGACTCCTGGATCCCTTTCTTCCTCTTATCTTACAGATCTGCGATTCATGAGACGACGAAGCAGACGCCAGCCCTCATGCTTACTGGAAGAAATCTTCGACTTCCGTCAGATTTAGAGAAAGGCCCTGTTCCTGTGCGAAGACAGCATCAAACAGATTATGCCTTTTTATTACAACAACGTTTAGAAGAAATTCATCACTTAGCTAGAAATAGAATTTCTATGGCTTCAGATAAATTAAAAACTCGTTATGATATTCGAGCCAGAGATTTGAAATTTAATCCTGGAGATTCTGTCTGGCTCTTCCGACCCCGTGGACAGAAAGGACGATGTCCAAAACTACAAAGAAATTGGGAAGGCCCTTACTTATTTGTTAATCGGATAAATGATGTTGTTGATAGAATCCGAAGATCTCCTCATTCACGTCACAAAGTGGTTCACTTGGATCGTCTTGCTCCATTTGAAGAAGATCAACCTGGAACAGTCTCTCCGAGACCAGGAACATCCTTCGAGGTTAGATCTTCAAACGAACACCCTTGACGACTGTGATCGACTTGACCTTCTTTACAGTCGGTCATCGATTAGGATAAGAATTTGCCTTTTAGAATTCATTCGAGTGAAACTCAACCGCTCACGATCATTATTGAAAGAAATATCGGATGCGGAAAAACAACTTTCACCAAGAGGTTTTTAGCAGATCGCCAGGTCTGTACACTTTCAGAACCTCTTGAGGAATATCGAGACGTAGCTGGAAGTAATCTCTTAGATTTGATGTATCACGACCCAGATCGTTATTGCTGTTATTTTCAGCATTTCGCTCAAATGGTTATGTTAGATAGACATCCTTCAGACGACTCCATTGCCTGTAGAGGTAATGGAAAGATCGATGTTCAGTTGCTATTGTTTTGTAGAAGCTCGTCGAAGGTTAGGTAATTTTCGCGTCTTCGAATCTCATTTATTGATGAAAAATTTCGATCTTCTCATTCGCTCGTCTGAGCTCAGAGTAGATTTGATCGTTTATTTGCGAGTTTTCCCAGAAACTTCTTTTGCTCGAGTTAGTTGCCGTTCTCGTGAGGAGGAATCGAGCATTTCTTTAGAGCTACTCAGAACTATTCATGAGGTCCATGAAGATTGGCTAGTAAAACAAACCTTTTCTTATTTATCGGCTCCTGTCTTAGTCATAAATGCAGAAGCTACGGCCGATCACGTTTCTAAAGATTTTTGTACTTCCTTAACATGCAGATAGCATATAGTTAACCTATACTTGCTTTATTGAGGGATACACTTAATTAAGTAAAAGACATAAAAAAAAATTATAAAATAGATTTTCTTTATTGAAAAAACATAAAGATTGTGAAAGGTTATGTTTTAAAAATTCATTTTCTTGCAATCGATATTTTGCGTAGCTGATCTCCATTTTGTAGGTTCGAAGCGAGATAACGCTTAGACGGAGTCGGGTTTTGGTCGGCTCGATTTTACTGCGTCGAACCTGATGTAGCTTCAAGCGTTGCTCTATAAATAGGAGAGATTGATTTTAAGATGGGTTTGCTCTTTTTCGGATCTTTCAAATTGGAATTGAATTATTTCTTTTGATTAGTAAACTTTTCAAAGAGCTTACATTTATTATCATCGAGAAGGAGCCGGATTTCAGCGCGGCTCCAAGGACCGTTGTCGTGTCGATCAGTGTCGAGTCCTGGTCAAATACCTTTTTCGGGCTCGCAGTTGGCTGCCGCTCTTCGCACAAAGCGGCTGTGCTGGTCGTAAGAGTTGGCTGGCACTTTGTCGACAAAGTGCCAGGCAACAGTGAAGCTTCACGGGAGTTTTTGGGGGATTTATTTTTTTTCTTTGGGAGGGAATATGGAAAAAAGCCCCGGCCGGCGTCCGTGCCGGCCGGAGAACAACAACGAACTGATGTTTTCAATAAAAGAAGTTGTTTGTTTTGAAATGATCTTTTGTTTTCCTAAGCGTTTTGTTTCCTTCTAGAAACTTCTTCTCTGGAGTCGAGTTTTGCGTCGGATAGGCTTTGGTTTATTGATGTAAATAGAGCCACGATTATTTTTCATGGTTGATGAGCGATTGCTTGATGTTCACATTTTATTAACCTTAAGTGTCAGTTTTTCTGAGTACTTTTTCAGGTTACTTGACACAGCCTTTTCCCATCCGATCTTTCCCCGTTTCCTGAGGATGACTGGTGGTCTTATTTCGAAGAAATACATGGAAATTTCATATAAGATCGTTTCTTTTCTTTCAAATACACATTTAATTTATTTTATTCGTGTATTCTCCCAAATTCACTTGGTGAATTTGAATTGTTATACCATCACTCACATTTGTCCTTCCAAAACTCTAGGGTGAGCTGTTTCTCAAGAACATTGGGATCAGTCACCCATCTATTTCCTTATTTCCTGTAAAAAAGAGTCTGTTTTCATCCTATTTGGTCCTGGAATTTTCGGTTCCCGCCTCGATGTTTTTCACCCGAACCTGTTTCGTTTGGGCAATCCTTCATGAAGAGGATTGGATTTCTTTTCGACATCGATCTGGACCGATGCTGATAACTTCGAATTCATGAAGCCACATAACACTCAATAACACTCACCTTTGTAAAACAAGGCATATAAATTTTTGAAGTTATTTAACGCTCAACTATCTGCTCAAGGTTTTCTGTGGTTTATCTTGAGACTGTGGGCAAATGCCAGATAGTGAAAAAGGGAGTCTTCAAATTTTTAGAGCCACAGCTCTAACTCACCTTTGAGCACTGACTGCTAGATCACTCTTATAATTGTTTTATCTTTCCCGAGTCGGGACGACTCTTTTCCTCTGGGGGGAGTAGTGTTACAAAGGGTGAAATCACCCATTTTGCCCCCTCTTCAATGATCTAGTAGTCATCAAAGATAAAAGACGTTTTCAAACCTCTTATGTCTTTCAAAAGAATAAGGTTGCTGCGTCAACCAACAATATTATAAAAACAGTCTAGTTTCAGACTTTAAACGAGAAACACATATTACGCAATTAAAGCTTTTTCACAACATTTTATTCACGCTCTTGATTTTGACTTGATACTTAAACTCGCGGATCCATATTTTCCTTCCGTAACGTCAAAGAATGTTACAATATGTAGACTATACATAGAATTAGAAAAATTTACTATTCGATAAAATTATAATCTAGAAATAGGATACATTACAAATATATATCTTTATAACTTCCACCCATTCTCGTTATACAAAATGTGAATGTTATAAATTTTTACTTGTGAAAAATATATAATCAAGAATTATGAATTCAGCGTGGTTTATTCCTCGAAAGAATCCATAAAATCATCATCATCATCATCATCATCGCCATTTTCGACATCTATAATTATTACGATAGTTTCATTCGCCCATTTTTTTTCTCCAATTATTGTATTGTATACTAGGGGCTTCGCCCCTGCGCGCTTCGCGCGCCAACCCCATCTCGGCGCTGCGCGCCTCGTTGTTCGGCGCTTCGCGCCTCACTATTTCCTTACGCATTGTCTAGTAGATAGGCGAATTCCTTCATGTTGATTTAATGACAGGTCCTGCACTTGCTGTCCACTTCAATTCCTTCTGTGCTTACTTTTCTTTTTTTCATCAATCTAAGCTTCCATTCGTTGGTTGAAAATTGGTGTTCCTTCTCTATTGATATCTGTCTATCTCCTTGACTTGCTGAATTATTTTTGCTACCGCTCTGCCAGTTATTCTCCAAAATCACCTTCTTTATATTTTTTTTTTTTTCTATATTCATGTTGCTGTTCACTCCGTAAAACACCCCTTTTTTTTGTGGTCAACATCGATCATGGTCGTCCTCTTGCCTGGTTATAGGAATATTTGTTTATTATTATTCTCTGGCTTATTTGGTTCTTCGCACTTAAAATTTTATTTTCCTTTTTCCTTTGTGATACTTCCGACCATCCACCATCTTCATCGCCTTGTCTGCTGGTTGAAACTCCTCCTTTCTGTTCGTTGGTTGAAAAGCCAGTATGATATTTTTTGTTCGCTTCCCTATATTTTCGCTGCTGTTCCCGTCGTCTAATTTTTCGCTCTTCTATGTACATCACATTGGTTGGTCGTCCTCTCAATTTATTTTCCGAATCAATCATCGCAATCGATTCTTCCAATTCTTCGATACCCTTCGTTGAATTATTTTTACTGCCGCTCTGCCGGTTATTCCCTAAAATCACCTTCTTTATATTATTTTTTTCTCTATATTTGCGTTGATGTTCATTCCGCAAAACACCTCTTTCTCTTGTGGTCAACATCGATCCTGGTCGTCCTCTTTCCTGGTTATACGAATATTTGGTGTATATTATTCTATGGCTTATTTGGTTCTTCGCACTTACAATTTTATTTTCCTCTTTCTTTTGTGATACTTCCGACCATCCACCATCTTCATCGCCTTGTCTGCTGCTTGAAACTCCTCCTTTCTCCATTGTCATCGTAAATCCTGGCTGTCCTTTTGACTGTTTG
Source organism: Neodiprion lecontei (assembly GCF_021901455.1). Lineage (NCBI taxonomy): Eukaryota > Metazoa > Arthropoda > Insecta > Hymenoptera > Diprionidae > Neodiprion > Neodiprion lecontei. Next base: position 17,422,682 of record NC_060260.1, read on the forward strand.
GTGATATATTTAGATTTACTATTACCCAAAACTGTGTGTACACATACCATGCGGTGAAGGGTCGGCAAGACAAGATTTTTCTCACGCCAAACACTGCGTAATACCAGCTTTTCCTTTGCCGATTTTTTTCTCGTTGCATACCCCACGCTAATATGGCTGGGGATGTGCAGGCTCGGACTTGTTCGCTATGAAGAGTCGTAAAACCCAAAACTGTGTGTACACATACCATCCGGTAAAGGGTCGGCAAGACAAGATTTTTCTAACGCCAAACACTGTTCGCTACCTGCTTTTCGTTGAGCAATTGTTTCCACCGCATGTCCCACGCGGCTTAACGATTCAAAAAACTCAAAACTGTGTGTACACATACCAGCCGGTCAAGCCAAATGAGCAGAACGCAGTGCGCACCGCATCTCTGACGTCATTTTTCCCTCCGATATGCACAGAACTCAGTGCGCACCGCATCTCTGACGTCATTTTTCCCTCCGATATGCACAGAACTCAGTGCGCACCGCAACTCTGACGTCATTTTTTCCTCCGATATGAGCAGAACGCAGTGCGCATCGCATCTCTGACGTCATTTTTCCCTCCGATATGCGCAGAACGCAGTGCGCACCGCATCTCTGACGCCATTTTTCCCTCCAATATGCACTGAACGCAGTGCGCACCGCATCTCTGACGCCATTTTTCCCTCCAATATGCACTGAACGCAGTGCGCACCGCATCTTTGACGTCATCTTTCCCCCCGATATGCGCAGAACGCAGTGCGCACCTATTAGCCTATATATAAGCTCAACGCATCCGATGCAGACTCATCAGTCTTACACGATACGTGCAAGTCGAAAGCCTATAATGTTCATTTTCTCTGACATACAATTGTTACCTATAGCCGTTAAAGTCATGGCAGTCGAAGCGTGTATGGGACTCGCGAAGCAGATGGAGGGGACGTACAATTTGCTGAGAGAGCAACCACCCGGAGAAGAGAATGACGCCGTCATCAATCATTGGGCTGATATCGGAATTGCGAATATCCAAGTTCTGCGCGATATTTCCATGCAACGAGGAACAACCGTTGGTGCGAAAATACGGATCCAACATACGATCACACTCCTGCAATCTTGGGTGACGAAGATCAAGCAGTTGCAGCAGCGCAGAGTGGTGACGGGTGGAAATATCGGTACTCCTGCGGGTGTACAATGGGACGACGTGGATAGCGCTTTTGCCAGCCGAATCAGAACGGGGGTTGTCACAAATCTCCGTCATAAAAATTTGGACGCCTTTCTGGACGATGTGCAGCGCGTCGTCACCGAGAAGTTGGAGCTGATACTGCGCGAGGAGGGAAATGTGAAGGTTAACCTCATATTATCGTGCAAATTTGAAAATGCCAAGCACGAAGAGATCTCCACCGAAGTTAAGAGTTTCAACACCTCCAACGTGGCGATTCTCCTCCCATCAAGCGATATAAATGGTTGGTTTATACGTGCACGGGGTGATCTGCAGTCAAAGGTGGAAGATTTCGAGCAACGCGATTCCGGCTGGAGTATGATTGAGATCCTTAACATCGCGGTAAATATCAATCGCTATCAGCCTCTCGCCGCCGGGGCTTCAACATTCGTCGAGCTGCCCCAAGACATTCAACGGAAGAAGGCTGTGGTGAACGTGAGGAACGAGGACGAAAGATGCCTTCTCTGGTCCGTCATAGCAGCCCTCCACCCGGTCAAGATCAACGCCGATAGGACTAGCCGTTATCATCGATATATTTCCGAGTTGGACTGTACAGGTATCAAATTCCCTGCTACTCTACATGATGTGAAAAAGCTTGAGAGATTGAATAATTTGCGCATCAATGTATATGGAATAGAATCTCAAACTTTTTCGCATCATGTAAAATCAAATAAAAGCGTCATCGTGCCAATTTATTTGAGTAAAAATTTGCATAGCGTAAACATTGACACGATCAATCTTCTAATGGTTGAGAGTAATCCGGAAGACGATATGACTGGTGAGTTTGCACCCAGATTCCACTTTGCTTGGATTAAAGATCTTTCCAGATTGGTGAGCAAACAATTGTCTGATCATGATGGTCGACTGTTTTTATGTGACAGATGTTTGTGCCACTTCAGCGTGAAACACGCCTACGACAATCACCGACAAGATTGTATAACGCTGAATAAAGTACGCATGGAGTTTCCCAAGTGTAAAGATTTAGTATTTTCCAATTTTCAAAACAAAGGCACCGTTCCATTTGTCGTATACGCCGATCTCGAATGTATATTAATCCCTGAACCTGTAGATGAATTTGAAACTCGTAAGACTTGTGAAATTCAAAAGCATGTTCCGCACAGTGTAGCGTACTATGTACATTGCGCGTACGATGAGACTTTATCGGAGTTTCACGGTAAACGCGGTGTCGATTGCATAGATTGGTTTATGAAACAGCTTATGGATTTATCAATTCAAGTAGAGTCACGCATCAAAAACATAATTCCGATGAAGTCTCTTACCCAAGTGCAACGCGATCATCACATGCGCGCAAAGAATTGTTATATTTGTGATGAACCGTCTATCCCTGAGGAGAAAAAGTTTTACGATCACTGTCACTTCACGGGTAAATATCGTGGTCCTGCTCATAATCGGTGTAGTTTGAATTTCAGAGAGTCGCACTAAATTCCAATAGTTTTTCACAATTTGTCCGGTTACGATTCTCACTTTTTAATAAAATCCCTCGCGTCAACTGTCCCCGGTAAAATTACACTGCTACCCATAAATAAGGAAACATATATATCCTTCACCAAACGCGTCGATGGAACAATGATGCACTTGAGATTCATCGATTCGTTTCGATTTATGACTAGCAGCATCGATAAACTTTTCACATATTTGACCGATAACGATAAACGCATAACACGTAAATTTTATAATAACCCGACTCAGTTCAGTTTGATGACCCGCAAACGCGTTTTTCCCTGTGAATACGTCGATTGTTGGGGGAAACTCGATGAACCGCGATTACCTGCAAAAAAAGCATTTCTACTTGCATCTCTGCGATGCAAATATTTCAGACACCGATTACGAGCACGCAAAAACTGTTTGGAGGGAACTCCATTTAGAGTCATAGGGGGGCTATTCAGATTTATATTTGAAGACCGATGTTATTTTGCTTGCCGATATTTTCGAAAATTTCCGCGCTAGCTGCTTCAAAACATACGATTTAGATCCGTTGCACTACTACACTGCACCGGGACTTGCTTTTGACGCGATGCTCAAGCATACTAATGTAAATTTGCAACATTTAGACAACTTTCATATGGTGTTATTTATTGAAAGAGCCATTCGAGGCGGCGTAGCGCAATGTTCTAATCGACACGCCCGGGCCAATAATAGATTCATGGGAAAAGATTTTGATCCTAGTAACGTGGAATCGTATCTCACGTATTTTGACGTGAATAACCTGTACGGTGCAGCTATGAGCGTGCATTTACCAATCGGTTCGTTCGAGTGGGAGTATCAGCACATCGATGTAACGAACCATCCGGACGATTCGCCGATCGGTTACTTTCTGGAGGTAGATTTGGCCTATTCTGTGGAACTCCACGAGGATCACAAAGACTTACCTCTTTGTCCCGAACATTTGACTCCTCCAGGGTAGTAAAAATGCCAAACTCGCGACCACCCTTCACCCCAAAAAAAAGTAAATATTGCATTATAGAAATCTAAAACAGTGTTTGAGTTTAGGATTAAAAGTAGCGGAAGTGCACAGAATTTTGAAGTTTGCACAATCTCCATGGCTCGAGCCTTACATCACGCTCAATACAGACATGCGTAAGCAATCTAGATGAATAACGCTGTGTTCGGCAAAACTATGGAGAATGCGCGAAATCATAAAGATGTCAAATTGGTCTCAAAATGGAAGGGAAGAGGTGGTGCGAGAACGCTTATTGCCCGATCAAACTTTCACAGCTGCACCGTATTTGGCACTGATATGGTTATCATTGAAATGAATCGTGTCAAAGTTCACTTCGCCAAACCTATTTACGTCGGCGCATCAATTCTAGATCTGTCAAAAATCTTTCTCTACGATTTCCCCTATAATTATATTAAAACCAACTTTTCGAATAAACAAGCTACATTGATGTATACCGACACAGACAGCCTTATTTATCAATTCAATGTGCCTAATATCTACGATATCATCAAACGTGATGTAGATACAATGTTTGATACCTCTGACTATCCGCCCAACAATGTGAATGGTATTCCCTTAAGAACAAAAAACAACTAGGGCTAATGAAGGATGAAAATAATGGTAAAATTATGACAGAGTTTGTGGGACTGCGAGCAAAGCTGTACACATTTACTACGATGGGTGAGGATGGGGAAAAATGTGACAGTGGCGTAAAAGTGAGTAAGCGCGCCAAGGGTGTGAAAAATTCATCGATAAATAGCATCACGTTTGATAATTATAAGCGCTGTCTGACGGCTTACCAAGAGTTGACTCTTCCACAGTGTTCAATACGCAGCAAAAAACACGAAGTATGCACGATTGTACAAAAAAATTGGCTCCGAGTTGGCAGGATGACAAGCGGCAATTGATACCTGGACAGACCGACACCGTACCTTGGGGGTTTGTCCCAGCCCCCCAATAGCTATAGGATAAACTGTAGACGTAAAATTGATGTAAATATTTGATGTTTGACGCCTCGAACGATCCACCATCGGGCGGAAACGTTTCACGATCAATGCGATATTTAATGGATTTGAAGTTTCAAAATGCGAATTCATATACTTAACAATTATTCATTCATTTGTTAATAATATATCAAGCAATTATTCAAATTTATTTGTTTACCACGAGTCAAGTTTTCAGAAAACAAAAAAAAGTTTCCAGAAAATTGTTACGGGGTAGATTGCGTAGGCTCCGATGAGCGGTGATCGGAGCTTACTCCACGCCCAGCCAAGGTGTTATTTGGCTATTGTAGGGTCCGTTCACGTCGACTATGCACTCGCGTGCTACTACTCTCAATGCAGGAAATGAATGGAATAGAAAGGAATCGATATTAAGGAAAGGTAAATGATTGAAAGTATATGATTGTTTATTAGTAGTCAATGCAATGGAGTCGGTCGAGATGAAAAGGTATGATCTTGGTTTAGAGGGATAGGTGTCTTGCTTAAGGGAGCTTTCCAGTGTGAAATTTTCAAAAAATCGATTTTTTTTTTTTTTTGCTTCATCGAATAGTATACACTCTTCCGAATATTCCCTGAAATTTTCATGCCGAAATTCAGATTATTTCGGTTACTGTACAGCATTTCTTGGAAGAAGGTAACGGAGCGCTACAGCTGACGCGTCGGCCGTCTGCCCGTGCGACCGTCATTTCTATTGTCTCGTTACTACCTGCACGTACATGAACTTGGTTCGCCAATTGTCGAAAATGTGAATTCGGACTATTGCATAATTTGCCGTTAATTAGCCGTAAATTAGTCGCGCGCCTGATTTTTTTGTCGCACTCGATTTTCAAAAAAAAGCGGTGTACGGGCGCAAACACTCAAAACAATAACGAGAGCTTCAATTACTGTGTATGGCAACTAGCCCCAAAGCACGTAGTCTGCGGCAAGCAGATAGTAGAAATCGCTACGCAGTGTGCTGTGTGCACCTTCAATGAAGGTTACGACCCAATTTTAAAAATTTTGGAGACGATGGGATGCACGATAGGGCCGAGCGCCGCAGATTTCGCCGCTAAGTACAAGAATGCGCGCATCACCCAAGCAAACCGCCGGGCGTCCCTGGATAGCAAAGAGGCGAGGACAGCTCGTCGGACTGAACAATCCATTAAGCACGATCTTTTCGAAGAAGCAGAAGGGATATCGTATGGACCTGGCATCGCTGATTGACCGTAAGTAAACGATTTACCTAAAATTTCCGCACTTGAAACTTTGAACGCGTTTTTCTCGAAACAGCATTTTTCAAAACGGTGTCCAACTTGGAGGGCAGAGTTTTAAAGCTATCGAGTTGAATTTTTTACACAATATACTTAACGTCATTGTTTATCGTGCTATGGAAGCTTTTTTTTTTTTTTTGACATCTTCCTATTTTTTTGTAAAAAAAACTGCCAAAAAAAATGCTAAAATCGATACTTTTTTTTCAAACCGGCGCCATTTTTGCAAAAAAAAAAAAAAAGTAAAAAGCCTCCATAGCACGAAAGCCAATTATATACCGATCAATAATCTTTTTGTGTTTTTTATTTCAGATCAAAATTGTGACCCCCAACGTGGACACCACATCCAAGTGCATTTTCTGCAACAATTGTTTCATCATTTTTATAGATATTAATTAATAAATAAATCGATCTTTAAAAAATTGTTTTGTATTCTTCAATACCCAATTACTATACAAAAAAAAAACCAGACCGATTAGATTATTTTTTCTTTAAAAAAAAAAATCGCGAAAAACAGCGATTTTTCGGGCTGTCACACTGGAAAGCTCCCTTAAGCGCTAGGATGGATCTGCCTGGTTTAGCGGGACGTAGCAGGCAAGCTAGCCGCGAGTTACAGGAGAACCTGCTGACTCGCGAACGATAAGAGTAGACTACAGAGCGTGACGTAACTGAGAGCGTGGAAAAGAAATATGAAGTCTGGAGGACCTAACAAAATGAAAAAAAGTTTTCAGAAAATGAGAAAAAGTTTTCAGAAAATGGAAAGAATTTTTCCGGAAAATAAAATGTGTAATAATCGTATGGCAAAATTGCATATTATTATTATTATTATTATCATTATTCTTATTATTATTATTATTATTATTATTTTCGTAGTACAGAGTGTGGCACATGTGCGTACAAAGGAGATAAAATGTTGAAATATTTGTATATTCAAAATCTTTTATTGTAATTCGGAAAATACATACATATTATGTTACATGTCTGTTTTATTCATCCAACTATTGTGCGAACTATCAAAACCCAACCACTTCACATAGAACAGATTCCCCCGTTTGCGTAATACTTTCTCCACATGGTAGCCGTCGGGATATTTCACTTTGGCGAGCTCTTTTTCGTAGAAGCCCCCCTCGATGGGATGATCTTGATAATCGGTAAGTTTGTAGGTGGGTGGATTGGTATTTTTCACCTCACTCACGGTGAATATTTCTGTCGTCCAATTGGGTGTATAGCCTTTTTCGAATACATTCTTGTACTTGCTGATTCGGACTCGATCGCCTACACTGAATTTCCGCGCTCGATCACTTCGATTGATTTGCCGAGGCTTGTACACGCTACGATACAGCTGTTTTTCATTCTCCGTGCCAACATCCCGCAAGTTTTATTCGAATCGTGCAATGCTTGGTGCTATTGTAGGACTTCATTAAATCAACCCAAAATATTAATCCACTTGTGAAATCCTGGGAGAGTAAACCGCATCCACATTTTATTTTTTTAATGTTCGACTAAAAACGTTCGCATATCGACGCCTTTGAGTTGCTGAGTGTCAAATACATGTTGATATTGTGCTGCATCATGAGGGCTTTCAATTTGCTGTTGAGAAATTCTTTGCATTGATCAACGTATAGATGTGCGGGTATACGGCTCTGGGTCAGTACAGATTTCATAGCAGCAGCCGCATCTTTCCCAATCTTGGACTTCATCGGCACCGCCCACGCGTACTTGGAAAATGTATCGATGATTGTTAGTAGGTATTTGTATCCCTTGTTGCACAAGCTGTATGCGGTCATATCGACGAGATCAGCTTGCCAGGTCTCATCCAGTCCGCGTATATCTACGCGGATAGTTGCGTCGAGCCTGTCTGTGAAGTTCGGCGGCTATGACAGTCTTCATTGTTCGCAACTCTTCACCTATCAATTTTTCGAATTGACGTCCAACCACTCTGGTTCCTCAATCGATACTAATTTCCTGCTGGTCTGTCCCAACGTTGGTGTTGCCTGCTCCCCAATATGTTTGATGCGACTCAACGTATTTTCAATGATTTTGTTATTGAAGCGTAGCTGTTTCGACTCCTCGTTGTAATTATGCGCGAAACTCTCAAAATTTGATTGAAAAGTATCCACAATATCCGCAGCCATAGACTGTAAAGCAGTATTGAGAACTTTTAGGGAAACGGCATCGACGGAGTGCTGCGGATCAGCTATGTTACACAATCGTTTACCGTCCAAATCATACTGATTGTCGTTGGTGGTTTTGAATCCAACACCCGGAGGCCATCGAATAAATCTTTTACCCCCACCACGCTCCGAGTGTCGCCCGAATATGTCTATGCTCATCACTGGACGGTCACTGAACAAATGATGATTTTACGTTTACACGTCGCTAATAAACGGTTCCAGCCTCGCGCAACTCCTCAATAATGCAGACTATTTTGTTGGAATGGCTGGTATTGCCTGCAGCCTGTGACGCAATAAGCAGCCGGAGACGATCTACAATTTCATTTAGATCATCCCAGCAGACGTAATCAACATCCTGCCCCTCCTTTCGCGCAATCTTATAGTCGGGTAAGCCTTTACCTGATTTTTTCGGCGAGCCAACGTGTTGTGCAATGAAATTTCTATACTTTGCGCTTTTTGAATTATCTCGAAGGCTTCCATCGACTTGGTAACGTTTTCGATGCGCATTTGTCGTCGTTACAATTTTTATATAATTATTCCTATCCACATCATTTACAATCAATGCATCGGGTGATTTTTTAAACAGTCATTCAAGTAATCCAGGTGTTCTCTCATAACTTTTATCCCCCACATTGACCAGATTATCAGTGAAATTGTTCGGCGTATCACCAATCATCATACCGTTTGTCGACTTTCGAACACCGTATGTGGTATCCAAATCCCTCTTTTTACTTGAGCTAAACATTTTTAAATATTGCGCCGTGGAATCCGTTGTTTTCTTCACCGGCGTACTTGTAGTAGAAATTTCACCAAACTTCAGTGTTTTATCATTTGCATCCATGAAATTCCCTTCATCCATATCCTCATCCTCCTCATCATCATCATCATCATCATCATCCCCGGTACTCTCGTCATCTTTTTCTTCTTCTTTTTTCATTGTCACATCCGGTAGTTCCGTTTTAATTTCACGTTTAATATGCTGCTGCTGCTTTCTTGAGGTATCAACCAATTCTTGCAACGGTGTTACTAAAGGCTTGAATACCTCTCCCATAACCTGTTCGGTCGTGTCCTTGTCCAACTTGAGCATCTTATGCTTCCACCGTATGACATCGAATGCTTTTGATATTTCACTCAATGTATCGCTATGCTTACGAATCTTGGCACTCTCTATGTTGCCGGCTCGATTGTTGCAACAAAACTGTGCAAGTTTATGTTAGTTTATGCTTATAAAGCAGTCACACCCCTTCCTATGTCGCCCCCCATTGATTCCGCTATCCTTGTCAATTACGGTAAAACTGTAATTGTCATCATTCCAGCATGCCGAGCACAAGTCTTTAAATTGCTGATACGTCATGTCCGCGTTCACATGATCGTTGTAGATATGTTTCAGATTCATATCATCTTGCCGAAATAGCACCATCAAGTTTGCATTGTCACGCACTAGGTGTTTTGGAATGCGCGCATACGTTTGACTTAGATAAAAGCTATCGATATCGCGATGCCTGCCCATGCTGAAGTATGCTCCAATATTATCCTGCTTTTCACAGGCCACATCGTCGAAAATCATAACAGAGTTGGGGCGAGCATCTTCCGGTCTTACAACCTCATCATTCTCGCGAAACGGGAAGTAACTCACTTCCTGCACGGGTTCTAGTGACTTTTGCAAAAATTGATACTTCGGCTGGATGAGAGATTTCGAATCGACGTAGACATTTTCGAATCGTAATCCATTGCCGTGAGTGATGAGTGCGAGGAGAGCGTTAGTTTTACCGCAATTGGATGGCCGGCAAAAAATTGCTCTCACGGTATTTGGCAGCAATTTTCCATGTCATTTTTTTATCTTCCTCTTACCACGTCGAACCATTTTATCGAAATTTGCGATAGGTAGTTTATCGGGCTGATCTTGAAATCTCATGATGCTTCGTTAGCATGACAACGAAAACTGAGATGACGGTATATAAATTCCGCCTTTTATAGAAGTCATGTTAGTTGTTGCCTGACTATGAGGATGTGCACACGGAAAAAACGCGGTGGTGGTTTGTTAAATAAAATCATCAATCATCTCCCAGTTGAATTGCATGTGCCAGGGTATCAGTACTGCGGACCTGAAACGAAATTGGCCAAGAGGTTGGCTCGTGGAGATTTGGGGATCAATCCGCTGGATGCCGCGTGTAAAGACCACGGCATTGCATACGCAAAGAATCGCGATACCGCAGCGAGAAATCTTGCCGACAAAGCGCTCGCTGAGAAGGCGTGGAATCGCGTCTTGGCCAAGGACGCTAGTGTGGGTGAAAAGGCTGTAGCCTGGGGAGCCACCAACACCATGAAAGCTAAATCTAAACTCGGAATGGGCTAAGCTGCAAAGCGGTCGAAACATGGAGTGGCTGCGAAGAAAAAATCTGGAACTGACGGGAAGAGTAAACAGCGGAAGAGAACTGTGAATCTTAAATCCATCATCACAGCAGCAAAGGTCGCCATGCGACCGGGTTATAAAGCTGTCGAGTCGGCTTTGGCGAGTGCTCGTGCGGCTGCGCGTGGGACTGGGAAGGATATTCATATGCCTCGCGTTATACCTGTGCCTGATAAAATTGGCAGCAACCTGCCGTTTCTCATTCCAATTCTGGCCGGTCTAAGCGCTACTGGGGCTCTTGCGGGTGGTGCTGCGGGTATGGCTCCGGCTGTCGACGAAGCTAGTGTCAACACACATCAGTTGAAAGAGGCCAAACGGCACAATGCAACAATGGAGGCAATTGCTTTGAGCAAGGGATTATACCTGCGACCCTACCGCAGCGGGATTGGCCTGTACTTTCGTCCGGCAAAAAACTAGTAAAGCTGCCACACTGAGCTCTCACCAACATTGATTTACGCAACTATGCTGAAAATAATAAAATTTCGCATTTTCGTGATGTTTTCATGCGGAATGATCTGCCGAAATCAGGACCAAAAATTCGAGAATTTGCAATTATTAATCTTGACGATAAAAACGGTCCGGGGACACATTGGGCTGCGTACAAGAAAAATGGTGACCATGTTGTGTATTTCGATAGTTTCGAAGATTTGAAACCGCCTAAGGACTTGATTAGGTATCTCGGTGTTGGTAGCGTTGAATACAATCATAAGAGGTATCAAGAATATGATACTGTGATTTGCGGCCACTTGTGTCTCAAATTTCTCAGCGAACAGCTATAAAAAGACAGGTTTTACATGAGCAAGCATTAGTCATGCCAGAATCGTTGACGTTAACACTGTCAGGCACATCCTCCGTGATGGAGGCTCAATATTTCCCCTCAATCGAGTTATCACCAGAGAAGAAATATGTTCTCGGACTCGTCGAGTTCCTGACATTCAATTCAATATCCAATATTCATGAGAGGTGTAATAAATTCTACCTGAAACGAGCGGACAACAGCAGAGAAAGCATCGCGATACCCACGGGAAGCTATGAAATTGAGGATATTGAAAATTTTCTGCATAAGGAGCTACCCTCCGACATCACCCTTAGTCTGACAGCTAAGAACAACGAGCTGAACAGTGAAGTCACATGCAATCATGTGGTAGACTTTAGGCCCAAAGATTCCTTCGGCCGACTATTGTGATTTAAGGCGGTTGAGCTATCACGAAACGTTACTCATAAATCTGAATTACCCGTAGCCATACTGAAGGTTAATACTTTACACGTTGAGTGTGGCATAACCACATGGGCGTACATAAACGAGCATCGAGCCCGACAGTCGATACATCATTTACAGCTGAGAATAGTCGATCAAGACGACGAGCTGATTGATTTTCGCGGCGAAACGATTACTGTACGTTTACACGTGAAATCACTCAAATAATGGGAATCGTGTTTGAGACGAGAAAGTTGGGCAAAAGTTATAAAACTCAAACGTCATGGCCAAATATCATCAGTCGCCCGACATCTCTGAAAACGTTTACACCGCCTACGAGACTGACACCTCTGAACGTTCGGTTTTTCCAGAGCCTGGGTCTTTGATTACGTGGAAATTTTGGAAAATAAGAATTCATGTTCTCTGCATCCTGTGTGTGTTACCATGGAAGAAATAATAAGAATACACAAACCTGTGGTATTCGACGAATCGATCGCGCACTCTGAGATTCATGCTCATCAGCCGTTTGCATCGTCCACCTTCCAGAACAACGATGAAATCCATATTGTTGTTCCACATCAAGACTTGTGTCCACTGACTATTGAAAGCTCTCTACACATTCATGGAAAAATCACAAAGGATGATGGTGTGGCTGCGGTGACGGTTGCGAAATTGATCAATATGGCTGTTTGTCATTTGTTTGAGGAAGTTCACTACGAGTTAAACGGTGAAGAGATTGATCGGAATAAAAATGTTGGCATCACCAGCACTATGAAGGGTTACGTATCCTTGACTACAGGCCAGCAATATAGTCTGGATAATACCGTGCGGTTGAGTGGGGATAAGGAACTAACCGATGCCGCCGGAAATTTCGATGTTGTTTTACCGTTAAATTATGTGCTAGGCTTCGCCGAAGATTATCGTCGAGTCATCGTCAACGCTGAACACGAGTTAATTCTCACACGTTCCAACACTGATTTGAATGCCGTGATTCAGACTTCGGCGACGGAAAACTTTAAAATCACCCTGAATAAAATCGAGTGGTTGTTGCCCTACATCAAACTGGCAGATAAACCGAAAATCCAGCTACTCAACTCCATCGCCAAGGATCCGGCCGTATCCATGAGTTTTCGTTCTTGGGAAACGTACGTGTATCCGATGCTTCCATCAACAACGCGGCATATATGGTCAGTCAAGACATCCACGCAGCTTGAGAAGCCGAGATATGTCGTTCTAGGATTTCAAACTGCAAGGAGAAACGAGCCGCTGAAAAATGCTGGCGTATTTGATCATTGTCGGATCAGAGATGTAAAACTCTTCCTCAACTCACAGTGCTATCCCTACGGAAATGTGAATCTTGATACATACAATAATCAATACGCCATCCTCCATGATATGTATGTTTGGTTTCAAATGAGCTACTATAACAAAGAAGCTGAGCCTTTGCTATTGAGGCGTGAATTTATAAACCATGCTCCCCTTATCGTCATCGATTGCTCCAAGCAGAACGAAACATTGAAAACTGGACCTGTGGACATTCGATTGGAATTTGACTGTAGCATTACGTTTCCACTACACACTTCTGCCTACTACATGATCTTGCATGACCGCATTCTTGAATATAATCCGATCAGTGGTACTGTCAAAAAATTGGTATAAGTCAATTTTGGAATAATAATATGTTTAATTAATATGGATATTGAAAATAATATGTATAATTTTACTCGTTAAAATTTAGAATAAGATGATTCAGAATAGAATAAGAAAACTAAATGTACTTGATGTTAAATAAAAAAATTGTTAAAAGCATTCAAAACGCCGTTTTAAACCTTCCTTCAGGGGTCATTTCCTGGAATTTTTTCAATAGATCTAGCGGGTTTTCACCTTATCCGATTTATGTGCGGCTTTCCGGCGCCAAACAAGTCTCGACAGGAATTATTTTGTGTGTTTGCGCGCGTGTGTGTGTGTGTGTGCGTGTGTCAAATCCTATGAAAACAGCCATCTAGCAGCAAAACCCGAAAATGTGCGACGGGGGGGGGGGGACCGCCGCGAATTAGGAGGGGGGGCGGGGGGGCACCGCCGCGGATGGGGCGGGCGCTACGAATTTGAGGGGGGGGGGGGGGGGTCGGGAGGAGCGCCGCCATCTTCAATCAGAACTCTCATATATACACTACTCACACTTGAACATAAAAAATTTTGAGTCAAATTGTTACTTATCATGGCTCCGATATGGAAACATTTTGTTCAACTTACAAATGGATATGCGAAGTGCAAATATTGTGAAGTTCAGTATAATGTTAAAAAAACTACATCATCTTTGCGATATCACATGAAGAATAAGCATCCTGACAAAGACCAAGCAGCTACTTTAATCAACGAAGGTGATTCTGAGTCTCAGTACGTAAATTCACAATTTCTGTGTTTTTTTTTTTATTACTGTAAGTGGAATGTTTCTAATTTTTATAAGATAATAAGTATTTTTATTTTGATTCACCACTGCTATCAATAAATAACTTAAAATTCATGAATGTAATAGATCCGAAAATGAAATTGAATTGAATTCTACTGGAAATAAACGAAGAAGACTAACTACAGAAAATCCAGACCCTTAAACAGGTTCAAGCACTGAAAATAATCATGAGAAGCGGCGCAAATTACCTACTAGAAAATATTATACTCGCAACGTAAGTAATTTTGTTGAAGAATCAAGTTGATTGTCAAAATTCTATATATTTTGTCAATTTGCGATATTGATTTATGTATTTATAAATTATATCAAGTCCAATGATATTTTTTTCCTTGTTTTTCTTATAGAATCCCAAGTCTGAAGCTATTACTATTTCATTGGTCAAGATGATCGTTATGGATATGCTTCCATTATCGTTTGCCGAAGGACCTGGAATCGAGCAATTTCTAAGGACTGTTTGTCCTGAGTATACTAAAACAAGCGTATCAGTTATCAGGAATCGTCTGCAAGGCATTTATGACGTTGTTCGGAACAAATTGATTTCGACTCTGAACAATTTTCCAAATATTTCGATTACAACCGATGGTTGGTCTTCACGTGCCAATGATTCATTTGTCACAATCACTGCACACGCGATTGATGACCAATGGAACCTCCGTTCATTTACGCTGGATACATTAGAAATGTCTGAAAGTCACACTGCGAAAAATACTTACAATCATTTGAAAGAAGGACTGTCGAGTTGGAATGTATATGAAAAAGTTATAGCTGTTGTCCACGATTATGCACCTTATATGGTTGCTGCCATATGAGATTATTGGAGCAACGATACTGAAATAGATGTGAGCGTTCGCTGTTTCTGTCATTCCCTACAATGTGTCGTTGAAAGGGCTTCAAAAGATAAAGTTTTATCTGATTGTTTACGAAAAATTTCTGCTCTAGTTGGGCATTTTAAGCACTCAAATGAAGCGAGTACAGCTCTAACTTATGCTCAAAAAAATAACGTTTGCCGAATCATCGTTTAATAAGTCACTGCCCTACTCGCTGGAATTCAGCTTTCGCAATGATTGGACGTGTTATAGAACAACGTGATGCAATAACATCTGTTTTGTTAGATAAAGAAGTGACAACTGCTGAATCAATGAAAAAATTGCTCTTGAGCAATGATGATTGGGATTATATAGCTGATGTTAAAAAGATCTTAGAACCTTTCGATGTTGCTACAAGAATAATGTCTTCAGAATCACAATCAACAATTGCGATGGTGCGACCAACCGCTCATTCAATGGTTAAAAAATTTTTACAGCCGAAAGATGATGACAGCGAAGGGATACACTTGTTGAAGGATATATTGGAAGACGAGTTAAGAACTAGGTTCTTAAAAACTACAAGTGTTGCTGCATGTGGGCTTGCATGCTACTTAGATCCAAGGTATTTATTTCATTCACATTTAATTCGAAATCAATGAGAAGTCTTACACCCTTACGTGCGTGCAAAGTCGATCTTGTTTCAACAAATTTTATTTTATAATATTTTCACTATATTAATTAACTATAGTCAATTGTACTTTATATTTCAGGTATAAAGACTTACGTGATGAATCTCAACCCTATCGACAAAAAGTTATGCCTTATTAGAAATAATATCAGTTGAGAATACGCATCATGAATTTCAAACTTCGGCCAAAGATCAAAGAGAAAAAGACTTGGAGTACCTCTTCGATCCTGAACGAGGTTTATCAGGGGACCTTGAGCGAACACTAAGTTTTGAAAATAAGACTGCTATTGAAAAAGAAACCGGCAAGTATGACAGAGAGTTAACTATCCCAAAAGGAGTTAATCCTCTGCTGTGGTGGAACTCTAAGCGTCATAAGTACCCAATTTTAGCTACGTATGCAAGAAGATATTTGGGCATCCCATCCTCGAGTACACCATCCGAACGAGTATTTTCAACAGCAGGAAATGTTATTTCCACTAAAAGGAGTTGTTTATTACCAGATAACGCTAATTTATTGATATTTTTATATCAAAATCGTGAAATGATAGAAGAAACTGATTAAAAAATGTTGATAGACAATCAGTCATGTTAATTTAATATTATTTCAAATTGTTTATATTAGACATTAAGTAATAAATTGATCTTAAATGAGCACCGTTCAATTTTATTGAATTTAGAATTGAATTTCACCATCGCGCCACAATTGTAATTATATATACATATACCATATGGACAGCTATATTCATACGTAAAAAAAAAAAAAGTTACGTTAAATCCACTCAGCGTGACTACAAAGCCCTTAAATTCGCGCGGCGTGGATTTAAGGGCCTTATATTCCCGCTGCGTGGATTTAATGCGGCTTTTTTACGTGTGAATAGTCACTCCTATATCATATATACATGTATCTTTGAAAATTAATTTAACTTTTAGCCGGTCAAAAATTAGCTGATTAGCTTATTAGCTTAGCTAATTTGAGTTAACCGGCTAAGCTGATAGTTAGCTAATTAGTTAACCTGGTTAACTTTTTTAATATACTTATAATAATTATATATTTACTAAATATCAGATTATTATATTCTCAAAACATTTTGAAACTTGGTTGCATCTTGTTTTTTCCCCAACGTTGGTTCAAAAAGTTTACTATTGATTGATTCATGGAGTAGCCACTGCCCTGCACATATAGACTGGAGATAAGGAGGCCGAACCCAATGCTGGCAAAATGGACTGTGAAAGTGACGAACGATCCGCGGATTTTACCCGCCTGGCGGCGGTACCAAAACCGATCCTCACGTATGTATCTTATTCGTAACCAGGCGCTGGTATCGCTTGCGGATACATCCAGAATTACAAGATCTTTCATCACTTTCACGATTCACTTTTCGACGATTCCGCCATATGCGTTCGGCCTTCTTACGTCTAGTCTCCATGGCCCTGCAGCTGTCCGTGAGGCAACGCCTTCGAATAGAGACGTTGAGTCGAAAATTATTCCTAAAGGAACAACCGGAAAAATTCAACCCATTGACGTTTATGGTTTTAGGGTGTGGAAAAATTTCGTCGGACATTTCATCAGAATCAATAATATCTAGGCTAGGGGGTCTAATGGAGTAAGGCTCCAGCTAAGCATCTCTAAACGCCAGGTTCAATTTCTGACTCCGTCGTTAATTTTTCGAAATCACCAAATTTTTGAATTCACATTCTTTCATAGCAATATAAAATTGGAAATTCGATAAAGGTTCATGCAAATACACGTATGTACTCGTATAGTCGAAGCTTCTTCATAGGCGAAGTTGCCTCGTAGTTTTGAATTGAACCTTTTTTATTAGTATGAAGGATAGAGGTTGAGGTTTCTTGAATAAAAAAACTCTCGCGTTTCAGCCATCGAATTATGAATGTTTATTGGCTCTTGTGGGAAAAGCCTTGCGGCATAAAAACCCATGAAGTATGAACGTGTATTTGTAAACGTATAAAAGCATGTGTCGATTGTGTACTCGTATATGAATGGGTATATGCCGGTTACAGCCCGTTTTGCTCATGCCACCGCGATCTCGAGTGCGTTTCGTATTGCGATTTTTGTTTTATTCGATTCGATCGAATTTCGTATGATTTGCATTTGCCTTACTCCGAGGAGCGAACGTGTATGAGAGTATGATTGGTGTTGGTAGTACACCAAGAGCGCTCGGGCTCGTTGTATGATGGAAGGGTGCAAGACCCTTGGTATGCGTGTATGGGTACTCGGTCCCGTGTAGAATGAGAGACACTCGGGCCGTACTCATCTACCTTACTCCGTAGAGCGAACGTATACGAGAGTATATTTGGGCCTCTCGTCTTTTGGTCGTGGTACGAGAGAACGCACGGCGTCACTCACGATCGTCACTAGACGGACGACTTAACTCGACTGTTTTAAAAAATGCGTGATGCGCGCTCGCCTCCTCATCTACGCGAGATTTGGCATCCCTGCGGAGACGAATCGTTCGAGCGCGGCTTGCACGGAGATC
The DNA here is from genome assembly GCF_021901455.1 of Neodiprion lecontei. Lineage (NCBI taxonomy): Eukaryota > Metazoa > Arthropoda > Insecta > Hymenoptera > Diprionidae > Neodiprion > Neodiprion lecontei. The sequence continues at coordinate 17,440,853 of NC_060260.1, forward strand.
GCAATGACACGGATACAAAACGACGCTCAGGCACTGAACACGTATTTTTTCGTTACACTACCTTTGAATTGTAATATATATGAAAAAGAATATGACCAGTGTCCGTCATCTTCTTCGTAAGATTTCTCTTGCGATTTTCGCGAAAACGCCATAGTAGTACGCCTTGCT